>NC_136814.1:30892592-31324934 GCF_951394365.1 Tetrao urogallus
ATTTTTACACAGTGTTTATATACTAACAATTCTTGAAAAGTATATACAGAAAGATAATTCAAAGCATATAAAAGTGTGTGGAACAACACACTTAAAGAAGTGGATATTATATTTTAGCACATAACTGTCTTGAGCTCTTGGAAAAAAACAACTTCTCAGAAAAAGATGCTATACATAGCTGTAATACACATAAAGCTAATAAATAGCTGAAGCTTCCAGCAATATTGAAGTCTCTTCAACATATATTCAGCACTCCTTAGAAACCAAGTATGCTCACATCCATTTTCTTTTACTACTGATTTAGTTTCTGGAATACGAACACCACAAAAGCAAACACCTGTCAATGCGCTGCATTCACTGCCGTAACTAAGCTGGAAACTTTTATTCCCTCTATTTAGCAGAAAATGCATCCCATTTGTCTATTAACACAGACAACAAACAGGATGGCTGATAGAAGTTAAGAACATTGTGTTTTACAGGTATAGACACTGTTGATGATAGCCATTCTATGACTACCATCACAGGCTGCAGCCTCTGTGTTCGACTGCAGCCTGTAGGTACACACTAATAGAAAGTGTAAGCATTCTTCAATAAAGAGATAAGCATAATACTAAGCTAACTGGACTATAATATTATGTTTATAATACATAATCTTAAAGATTAAAACCAAAGAGAATGGAAGAAATGAGTTTGTATTTCTTATTTTTCACTGTAAAGAAAAACTGAACACTTTTCCCTCTCACATTTCCTACTAACTCATTTCTTACTTTCAAAGGTTTAGTACCCTTGATTTCCACTGTTCTTTCTTATTTAACCAATAGAAGACCACATTTGACTTACAGTATCAAAAACAGAGCAAAAAATAAGCCTATACACATACACACACACACCATGCCATTCCTGAAATATAACACAGATAGATATCTATGCTAAAGAAAATGGAATAGATACTGTATCTGAATTAAGTAATTTAGAAATACAGCTTTGCAAATGAAGCTAGAGGAAGACTTCATCAGCTATGGAATTCCTGCAAAAACATACCACAATAATGCAACACAAACCCAAAGGTTTTAAGTGAACTTGCTTACGTACTTGTCAAACTTCCCCTTGCTCCACAATTTACAGCAATTACACTGCTCATGGCTTATGCCTTATTCACAGTCAAATTCTAAACTCAAAATCTCATGTAGCTTTAGCGTTAGCAGAGAATAGTGCATGTGCTTCCCTGACGTGCTGCAGTAGTCAGTATCTTACCACAGCTTTAATTCAAGGGGAAAAATAATGCTTGAGAAGCTGTGCTGAACCACAGATACAGGAGTCAGTACAGTACTGCCATGAGAAACACAAATAAACTAGTATTATTTGTGTAAAAAGATTTCGAAGTAAATAAAATTGACAATCTTCCGCTTCACCACCTATATTCTTCTCTTCTAAAAGCTCTATCTGAGTTACTTAAAAAAAGCAACTCATTTGGCCAGGATACTGATACCGAAACCTCAAGAAAGCCTACCTTACTCTAAGGCAGGAACATTTCTAAGCCATTTATAATTATCTCTCTGATCCAGCTAAAGACGCATTCCTAAATATAAAGCTTATTGGATGCTGAAGTCCTTCAAGAAATACTACTCTACAATAAAAGTATTTCCTATCCAAAAGGATAGGAGATTTCCAGCAGGAAATCTCTAACACTGAAGCAGACCAATCCTGTAAGTACTTTCAGTATATTTAGTATATATTTAAGAAACCATATAGTTGATGATGTGATGGCAGCCAGCATGATCAGCAACGAAGGCAATTTGTTCTAGCCCTGCACCTCGTTGATGTGTCTTCTCTGGGTATATGGGTTATTCATGAATAGAAGTCATTGTAGAAGAACAGCTTATTAAAATTCAAGTATACCTCAAGACATTTCTGTAACAATGCAGATGGTAAAAAGTCCTGCAGCTGTAAGTGAACAGGAGGCCCAGTCCAATTGCTTTGAATGAAGAGCTGCAAACTGCCCACACCGAGTAGAAACATCAGCCTCTGCCTGTAATATAAATAAGAGAAACACTTAGCAATAGATCAAATTTGTAATTAAGATTACAAGATCTGATTCATTTCCCACTAATTCAAAAGTTTAAAGCCTTAAAAATTACCCTATTGTTAGGAAAATGTAATTGATGTAGTATTTAAAATACTCACAGGGAACTAAAAGGTTTGGAAACACATTTGCTCCGAGAAATGAGAAACAATTTACAAACATAGTTTGTATGTTTTAAAATTTACAGCTGTATCTAACTATCAGGTATCAGTAGAAGATAAGCATAGGACAAAGATTATCACATATTTGCCTAATGTACTGTTGTGTTTTCTTAACATGTAAGCCTCAACATTTTCAGAGAACAGATACAGTGTTAGCATACATTCCAAAACAGCATTTGTATTGTTTCTTTGACACAGCTCTTTAATTTCGTTCTCTGTAAGAACAAAAGAACAAAACGAGCACCAAAAAAGTTCAGAAGCATCATTCTAGAGCTGACCTGTGTAATGTAGCAGCAAATGTCATCTCAATCAATCGTGCCTTTGGTTTTCAATCATAACATTTTATTCAAAAATGGAATTATGAGAGTGTTGCAGTCCTGCAATTGAGTATGGCAAATTTTTCTTATTTACAAGACTATACTCTGCTAACACCATTATGATATTACCTCTTTATGCACCCACAGTAAGAAACACCCTATATTGTCTGCAGAAGGCAGGGAAGAAAGATACAGAACTACAAATGCTTACCTCCCAAATACTGCCTGAAAACAGCTCTTCTGTGCTACCTGTAAAGCAACAGAGATGCTGCTGCCAGTGTCCCATTTATTATGGTGACCTACATAGTTTCATCTTTTTCTTCTATTTCCTTAGTTCTAGGGCTATATCCATCCATTTTGCTCATCATTTCTCTAAGCTTTTTTTTTTTTTTTTTTTAAAACACTTTAGATTAAGTCCAGATCCATGATGTAAAGTAAGATGCTTACATATATACCACTGTAACATACCTGCTGTTTTACCCACAACTGCTCAAATTCAGAATAAAAACGCAATATATTTTCAAATACACATGCTCTATTTGCATAATGCTAGAATTTACAAATAAAAAAGTGAGAAATATGAATAGCCAGACTATGCTTTAGATAAAATTACATTACAGATTGCGGTTATTATTATTATTATTTTTTTTTTTAAATAAACTTGAAGCCAAAAATTAAAGAAGTCAAAAATCACAGTCACTGAACAGTCATTCTTTGAATTCAAATGCATAAAGCAAGTTGCAGAAGCAGCAAGAATTTCTTCACTTTTATTTTTCATTACATATTTTACAGTTAACAACCATCAGTTGCCCCAAGAGAAGCATCAAAAATACAAGCTGGGAAATCAAAACAAGTCATGGAGGAGAGTGTTAAAGAGAACCCTACGAAGGAATGCTGCAGAGCACCACCAGTCACAGAGTAGATGTATCAGAAATTTAAAAAAAAAAAAAAAAAAAAAAAAAAAACAAAACCAACCACTATTCTTTTTCCTAAGTTAATTGTAAAAGAATACTTGGAGACTTCATTTTTAAGCCATTCCAACCACCACACTGAAAAAACATCTGGGGCAGAGGAAGGATGAAAGCAGAATAGAAAAAGTTGCAGTAAGCTTTGAAATACTGTTAAGTATTTGCCTTACAAAACCATGGATTTCCAAGTGGAAAAGTACACAGGCTATTTCCAAACAAATTACATTCTAGATTTTAATTTTCAGATGTTTTGCCCTCAAGCATCTCCCTTTTAGCTTCAGAAAAAGAACCTCTTAAGAATTCTTCTCACACTATTGTAAAACCATACTTTGTACAGTATTCGTATTGTGTTAAAAGAATAAGGTTAGCATCATCCAACTTTCTGTTTCCGACTGAATTCAGCTCCCACTGAGTTTTTTTAATCTCCAGAATTACAGCTTTCAGTTCAACAAAAAAACCCATGTATTTGAAGTAAGACCGATCTACCAGAAGTCACAAGAAAGCCAAAGTCTCACTGAATTATCCAAGCTAGAACTTCCTTTGAATCATTCAATAAGAAAAAAAAAAAATAACACCCCCAAATAAATAAATAAAACATTTTTACCATAGACAATAAAAGGTCAACAGTGTGCAAAACTTGCTTTAATTCCTACTACAAAGCAGTAGCAGGGATCAGAAAAACATCTATGTAACACATTTAACACAGAAAGTCTTCCAGAATCATTGGACAGATATAAGTGCTACAAGCAGGGCCTACATCTTAAATAAGAAGTTATCTGTCTTCTAGTAGACATTTTTCTGTTAGGATTAACTTAATTTTTTTTTTTCCCCTATTATATAATGGCACAATTTTGAAAAGTACAGCTTTTTAGTTTTGAATAAAAATCTAACAAACTCTTTTGTCTTAAAGGTTGAACATAGTTCTGCCTCCTTATCTTCAGGCAAAGAGGAACAAGGAAAACTGTAATACCAAAGTATTGGAGAATGAGCAACCAAGGAACAAACTGCTTTGCTGTCTGTAGGAGGACAGCAGCAGACAAAAATGGAATACAGGCCAATAAAAACTCACAAGGAGAACAGAAGATGACACATCACCGTGATAAGGATGCGTGTGAGCTGACTGAATGCGTAATACAGAACGTGATCATCGTTAAAAAGCTGAACTATTCATAAAAGCTAACTCTTTCACAGTCAGCAACACATTTCAATCAATGATCAATATTAGGATTGAGTTCACATATTTGGTCTGTTTCAAGCCCCCAAAGATTTTTCTTCAATTGTTGAATAATTCAGAGTAAAATACTCCAAGAAGACAGAAGGCAACAATGCTGAAAACTGTTCAGACTACGTCACTATCTAAACTACAGGCAGTATTTCACACCAAGAGCACGACAAAGTAAGAAAAAGGAGAAAAGCCACCTAGAGACAAAATGCACAGAAACAATCCCTATGCATTCCCAGATCAGAAAACAGTCTGAACAGCCTAGCACATCATATGATACATAACACACCAGCAGATAATCTTTTGGCACTAACAGATCTCAGCTCAGCATTTTAGAGGTGCCAACTATCAGTTTCTTTCTGGCATTTTAGCAAAAACTTGCATTTTCATGCCTCTCACACCAAAAGACAAGCACTTATATTGAAATAAGAAGGTAATCTATTGAGCCATGTTTACTTCCTTTTTACCCTCACACACTCTTACCTTTAGCTAAAACTTGTTCCTACACTCATCTTTTGAATACACATAGCTATGTATATGTACAGCTTTCTGCTTCTATTCTCCCTAATTTCTGCTTCTACTATCCCCAGATTTTAGCTTAGTTGCTATTTACTTTGAGAACTGTAAACACTAAAGTCAGATTCACTAAAAGCAAGAATTATTATACACAGTGCAGTTTGAGTAAAACTGTCTTAGAGTCTTATGAAGTAAATAATTAATCCACAAACACAGGCCAGTTATCTTCATGGCTTCATTTTATATCAAGATCAGAACAATCTTACTGTAAATCAGACTTGAAAAGGTAGACATTGCTTTTATAGTAACATTGCTCGGTACTTCAATTATTTACATTAACATAACAACGCATTTCGGAGAGAAAACCGTTAATAATAAAAATACAGTAAAACCACCAAACGTATATTTAAGTCTTTATGCCTGCAGCTTCAGAGGTGGTCACCACAAATAAGGCCAGTATTTTCAACAAACTCTCATCAAAACAGTATCCAGAAACCAGAAACAACGATAACCAACAAACGCAACAGGAAAGCGTGGGAACAACCTGAGAAATCTGTTTTCTACTTTGGAGGCCCTGTGTCCCATGTTACAAAATTAAAAAAATACCCTTTGTAGAATGAAATATTGCCTCTACTCATCTTCCATATAGTAAATAATCATTTTCACCTTTCCACGTTATCAGCCTCCATAGAACCATCCAGGTACATTAGAATCTGCTTCTCCAAGTAACCTTCAATGTCCTCCTCTGCCACAGAAGATGCACTGAAAACATTCTGGATAGTTGAATTTGAAAATATTGCCTCATATTTCCCATCAAAAATCAACTGCAATACTGATCCACTTTCTGGAAAAAATGAAAATTAAAAAAAAAAAAAAAAAAAAAAAAAAAAATCAGTGTTAATTTGGAAACAATTCCATCTTATAAGAGATATTCCAACCAAAACATATTCATCTCCCCTTCCAAATAATAAATCCTCATTTACGTTGCAAGATGCAGGATAAGTGCAGTTGCACTGAAACAGAAAAACAGCAGCAGTCACCAGCAAATCAAATTTTACAGAACTTGTATTAATGTTACAATAAAACACAAACAGGTGAATTAAAGCACGAAACTTGCACAGAAATCTCAGTGCAAAGATGTTAGTGGTCTTACACATACATTAAAGATATTGAAGAACATAATTTTCACAAGGTTTTCTTCCTCACTTTTACATTACTTTATCACAGTCATGTTCTACAGACAAGACAGTGAATTCAAATGACTTGAGGGCCATTTTAGGGAAATTACAATAACCAATAGGCCAATACTTAGATTTCAATGAATGCCCGTGTAAAACAACATAAATTACAGTCTTTCTTTTCTTTTTACAGTCTTTTTTCTTTTCAGTGTACAGTTTTTCTTTTTAGATGGTTAGTATTATCAGTACCTGTCAACACCCCAAGTGCAGCTCATGTAGATGTACCAACTAGTTTTAAACTAGCTAATGCAGATATTGATAATGGTGTACCTGAGGAAATGCAGAGAACTGCACAGGATGTGTGTCTTAATATTAACTTGCAATTAATTCTCAATTCCACCCGGGGACTGCAGCTCCTGTGCATTCAGTGTTACCATAGCTACCCTAATACTAGTACAAAAGCCAGTTGATTTAATACTAGCACAGGTATACATCCACACAAGTTACAGCCATGCAAGGGAGAGAACCAAACACCAATGCCAAGCTCAACCAACAAAAACTACACTACTAACACTGGATGTATCTAAAGACTGAGTGCAGAACTTCAGTAGCAGTGATGATTTGGCAGAAAAGAATGATAGACATCCATTCCTTATCTCTATAGACCATGCTGCTGACCACAATCTAATTTCGTTCTTTGCAACAGTGATCAGCCATCCAATGCGAGAAATCCTCTGCAGCAAATGAGTTGCAAATCCTTTAAGCAGTGCGTGGAAGGGCATACACAAAATAATAGTTATGCTGTTGGAGCCCTACTGACACGATACCCTTGCAGAGAGCGTAAATAACAGGAAAACCTCCCATGTATGCCTTGGGCTTTAGGAAGAACTTCTTCCGCACAAAAAAGAAGATGACTTATTTATATTTGTTTACAGCTGCCCAGATGGGCATTTTGTATAATAACCATGGGATCTTAGGACACTAATGAAGAATATTGAGGGTTTTCCTTCAAGTAAGACTCCAACATAACTGTCCGTAAGCACGTAAAATTAGTTCACTGTTTAACTTCTAATACACGACAGCACTCAAATCCAAGGTCCTTGACCTCAGAGAAGCACAGGATTCGTTAGGAGGGACCTTAATACCCATCTGGCTCCAACCAAATTTCAGGTAGGGCCCACCTCAGCGATGACCAAAACATACTTTACGTTGCTTCCTGAAGCACCCCCGAGCAATAAGCATACTGAAGGGCTAGCTCACGTCACGCTTTCTCCACAGCGATTTCACGGCGCGTGGAAGCCGAGGAAAGCAGCGCGACGAGGAATCCCGGAGCACCGACGCCGATAGCCCATGGCCACAGCGACAGCAGCCGCAGCGCCAGCCGAGGCAGCGGGACACACAGCAGAGGGCCCGGCCGCCTCCTCTCCTCTGGGCTGATGAGGCAAAGGACCTCCCCAGCCCGGACACGGCCGCTCTCGGAGCGGAGAGCCGCCACCGCGGCTTCGGCTCGTCCCACCCCTCACCTGTCGCCGAGATTTCGCCCTGCTTCCATTTCTGAGACTCCGCCGCGCTGAGGAAGCCCCGCAGCAGGGAGCGCTCGAGGGCCAGCATAGCGCTGCCGCCCTCCCCGCGCTCCGCCTCACTCGCGCCAACGGCCACGCTCTGCCGGCGTCCCCTCAGCCCATGTGCGGGAAGCGGCCGCAGGAAGCCGCCATGACACTCCCGCCGAGCACGCCGGGAGGACGCAAGGCGCAGGCGCGGCACGGTCTCACGGTCCAGGCACCCGGCCGCGCGAGGAACGAGAGAGCGCGAGGTGGCGCGTGCGCGCAGCGGGCGGGAAAGGATGGGGACACGAGCGCACATGAGGAGGGGCGGGGGGCAGGAGGAGGAGGAGCTGGAGCTCTGAGCCCCGCCCCCTCACGGCGCCCCACCCTCTGGAGGCGCTGCGCCCTCGCGCTGTCCGGCCCCGGACACTGCCTTGTGCCGGGCTTCGTGTTGCGAGTTCTCTCAGGACGCCTTTGCGCTGAGTGTGGAGGTCCGAGAGTACAGTTAACAGTATTACTGTGTTAGCTGCGCAGGTGAGAATAGGGACTTAATTGCTGCACCTCCAGCGCTGTGTTCAGTTCTGCCCCCCACCCCCCTCCACTGCAAGAAAGGCACTGAAGGGCAACGAAGCTGTGAGGGGTCTGGAGGCTGACTGGCTGAGGGAGGGAACTAGGATTGTTCAGTCTGAAGAGGGGGCTCAGAGAGAGCTCTCTACAGCTGCCTCAAGGAAGGCTGTGGTGAGGTGGAGGTCCTTTAAAAAAAATAATCCTATCTTAACAATTAGAACTTGAGAAGGACCTAGTACAGCTTATTTACTTATTTATTTGAAACTTCTAGTTTCAAATGTTATCAGATTTCGTAGAATGATAGAATATTCCTCGTTGGAAGTGACCCGCAGTGTCCAGCTCCTGGCTCCACACCAGGTCAGCCCAAAATAAGAACAGATTACCAAAAGCAAAATGTGGTTAAATAAAAATTTCAACTTATTTTCTGACCTGGAACTCCCCAGTTAATATCAGTTTTCACAGAAAAAATAAAAACATATTTGTGTAGTTAATAGAGGGAGTAGCAGACTATAGAAATTAGTAAAATATAGCAAAGAATTAGGTTTCCATGTACTATGTTAGAAAAGTTCATGACATTCATTAAGCTCATTTTATGAACGTGAGCATTAAAAAAATAACTGTCTGAAATCAAAATGTTGCCTGCTTTCTCTTAGTATCTGTAGCAATACAGAGGTAATCTGAGCACTGGTTTCCATTTGGCAGCTGATTTGTATATGATATCACACGTGAGGTTTTACTGCTGCAGTGGGACCCATTAGTCAAAATATGATATCTTCATATGTTGTTTTGTGTGCTGTCTTATCACAGCTTCATTCTACAATTCAGTCGGTTGACAACTTTTTTTAAGGGTGAATGTAGAAAATTCAACTGCTCCTAACTGCGTGGTTACTGTGCAGTTCTTTCTGTGTATTTCTGACTATGATTCTGCATTAAAAATACAGTAGTCAGGAATTAGGCTATTTCTTTGTGTTTAACTAACTTCTGCTAAAAGAAACTTCCACATAGTCGGTCTTCATTAAATGTGCACAGATTTTCCAAAATGAAGTGGATGAATTCTAAAGAGAGGTTTAATTAAAGAGTAAAACAACATCCTCTGTTTGTTTGTTTTTCTTTTTCTGGCAACAAATAGTGTGTAAACAATTTCTTTAAACAAAAATGTATTCCTCATACTCAATTTGGTTTTTTTTCTTTTTTTTTTTTTTTTAATTTTCTCCCACACAGTTCAGTTTTGGGAGGCACCCAGAAGCTGTAACAGGTAAATAGGCAGGAGTAGCACCAGCAGGAATCAGTACACTCATTGGAATTTGGAAGTTTATTTGTTGCTATTTTGTCACAGCCTTACTGAAATCTGCTGCTTAAACTTATTTCCCTAAATGACTTCAAGTGAGTGTATATATGCATGTAGTGTCTACCTATCTATCTATCTATCTATCTATGTGTGTATCTATCAGTGAATATCTTTTCCAAGACTGAGGGAAAATAGTATGATGTGTTGTGTTGTCTGTGTTATCTGAAGTAGAACATTTAAAGTCAAGTTGCAAATTATCTGTGTTATTGTGTTGATAAAATGCTCATCTTCTGTTGCAGGATTCTCTTCTAAAGAATTTTGAAACAGATTATCTCTTGTGGACAACAAAATACTACCTGGTCACTCAAAGCCATTACCTGTGGGTGGGGAAAAAAGATTTGGTAAGTGTAGAGTTCTTATTATCAGATAGACATTTATTATTATGTTTTTAACAACAAGCTGCTTTTTGTAAAAATTGCTATTACATGAACTTAAAATTCATCCTCAATTCAATATGCCACGTCTCTGGTGTTGGTGAAGAAGAATGCAGCTGTGTTGTGTGCCATTTTTGGAGAGCAGTTCATTTCTGTCCACAGAGGTGAGGAGGGAGTTGCTATTGCCAAGAAGAAAAGACACTTCGTATAGCAGGATGAAAACTTGTAAGATTATCTAGCCACTGTTCTGCAATGTTTAGGAAGGTGTTCAATGTCTGCTGAGAGGAGAGAAGCTGCAAAGTTTGTATTGGGGAATTCAATTAGCTTTTCTTTGGCTTGATTAGTTCAGCTAAGTTACTTCTCAGTAACCAATTATTTTATAACGTCTGGTAACATCTTATTTGACGTTACAGTGTCAGAAATGCACCTCAAGCTAGTTGAAAGATCAGCAGCCCCCAAAAGACATCAGCTAAATGTTCAAAATATTCTTCAAAATAACTTCTTGAACATTAATGGCAAAATGTTACCCTGAGGCAGGGAAATTGACTGCAAATGTTAGAAGTTGCAAATAAGAAGGTTTTAGCAAAATAAATGACCATATTGTTGTGGAGGGAAGTGGAGGGAGTATTCATAGTTAAAATACCACTAGTTCCAATTGGCCTCTACCAGCCTAAAATTTGCATTAAATAAATTTTCATATTCTCCTCAGTTACTCTCTCCCTAAATCTTTGAAAGTACCAGCTTCTTTTGCTATCTCTCCCAGGAGGAATGAAAGCAAGGTGTACATTCTCTTTGAAAACCTTCTTCAAAATGCCTGTCAATGTTTACTATATATTTGTAAAGTGACACAGTGAAAGATTTATGTGATCATTAACAGAAGTAGGATGACTCATTTCCCTGTCCTTCATGACTGTTTTTGCTAAGCCTTTTGTTTCCCCTGGCTGCCTGAAGGAGAAATTCTGACAATGCTGGCATGTTCTGAACAGACTTCCAAGGAGCTGGAGGAAACTGACCCTTTTGTTTACAGTCCCCCAAAGTGACCTAAGGATTCTTCACATCTCATAAATTTTCTGTGTAGTAACAGTACCTGTGATGCCCTCGACATTTTTTCATTCCTTCTGCACTGTTGTACATTTGTGTCGCCCTCAACCTGTCCTCTTGACAAAGCAGTTGCTTTATAATTATTTTGCGTTTTGGAGGAAGATGTTGAATTGTTCATGTTAAATGAAAAAATGATTAAAGGCAAATGGCTAAACAAGAGGTTTTTTTGCTTAGTTTTTTGTTGTTTTGTCCTTATATAGACTTGTGTCTTGATTTTAGGAATTTTGTCTGAATTGCCTAAGGTTATATTGGCGAAGCAGTACCTGTAGCTTTACTGATAAAAAGTGGCCTGAAACAAATATGGATGCTTTACTAAGAATCAGGTGTTGGCTAAAATAGATATACAGTTGATGTAATGAATTTCGGGGGGGGGAGGAAGGGGTGAAGGAAAAAAACCCTAATCAGAAAGTTATTAGACACATGGAAGTCTATTAAGACCTGGAGAATACTTTCTGCTTTTTTGTGGATTCACACAAAGCAAAAAATATGTTGGTGGCCTGACATCCCAAAGTGGCTTTGAATTGTCTGAATCACAGAGCTACATCATGGTGACTCATTCTCATTGCACAGTGACATCCCTGCTGGGAAAGAACTGCTGTATCTATCTCCCTATTAGCAATTTCACTTTGTGCGTTTCTGCTTTTTTCTGCCACTGAAGTTTTTGTTTCTTCAGTTGTAGTCTGTCATTTATTTCTGTATTAGAAGCAAGTGCTTACTCCTCCAAATGGAAAAGGAATATAAAATCCTCTGCAGACTCCCTAGGAGTTTTGACAGAACTGAAGTCCTTCCCCCATCAATACACAAGAGGACAGAACATGCACCAGTTTCAAAGTTACAGTTTGCGTACAACTTACTTTCCTGTGCTTAACACCTAAGCCCTTCACAATGAAGATACTCATCTTTACAAAGCAAGTAAGTAAGCAGCCACTGAAAGAAAAACATTTCTAAAATTAGATAATCAGCTAGTGACATGAATTCTTCGCAGTCAGTTTCACCCAACTCAGAACTATCCTACCAAGGATGAAATGATATACTTCCATTGCTTTTCCCCCTTTGTAGATCAGTCCTAGAAAGAGTGAAGCAAGGAATGGCACTTGGAGAGTAGATGTTTCACTAACCGTATGTTCTTCTGGCCTCTTTGGTTATAGATGAGACACTGAGTTTTTAGGGCAGACTTCCAAATCTATGTGGGTGGAGGGAATGAAGGGGGAAAACAAAACATCCTTTTGTCCAGAAATTTTGATCCCCCGTCCCCTCCCCTCACAAGTACGCTCTTATCATCTTCTGTAACCTTGGTGACACAGTGGGTGATCTGTTCTTCTACTAAGTCATTAGAATTGTCACTCATTGCATTTTTCACAAGGACTTTTCAGGTATATTTTAGTATAACTGCCAAATTCTTGTCATCGCGCTCAGGCTAGGAGCACATGACTGTTCATCTCTGACAAAAGTCCTATAGGATTTGCTTCTGAAATTGAAAAGCTTGCACAAGATGAGAAGAGATTAGGCCAAAGAAACACAGTGATAGTACTCTCCTGAATAAAACATTCTTTCTTAGAATTTCAAGGGAATATCTGTTGGGTCTCTGCTATTATCTATGTCTTGATAATAATATTTCTCAGATCTTCTTGTACAGAATTCTTTTTTTAAAACTTCATGAACCAACGCATTACCTTTTCTTATCGAGAAAATTGAGGCTTAAGTTACGCGATGCAAGTTTTCCTCAAGAGTTGTCATTAAATGTGAGGCTGAGGGCCAATTCCCATGCTGCATGCTCTCATTTCAACCTCTAGTTCAGTTAAACTTTGTAAAACAGTATAGCTAGCTTTTTCCTTATTGGCAAATAATCCTTCTTAGAATCTATTTGCGAGTTTTTTTTTTCAATAAGAGCTTTTTGGAGAGGTGAAAATGCATTTAAATTTTACATTTAAGTAGTAGCATATTATTACAGAAATCAAGGGTGATAACCTACAATTTTCTCTACGAAATTAAATGAACATGGTATCACAGGGTATCTGAATGTTCAGAGATAAATTCAGATTTCTTGAGACTTCAGGACAGAATTTTTTATTTGATTGTTTTGTTAATTTGTGTGTGTGTGTGTTCCTGTTTTCTTTTGTTTTCTGACAGTGGCCAGAGTTAGAAAACCAGAAGATTACATCAATTTCTTAGGTTTATTTCTTCCATTAACCAGTGATTTTGAATTTGTCTCTGGTTTCTTTCTCAAGTTTTACTCTTTTCTGTATCAACTACTGTATAAGAAAAGATAGGACAGTATTTAGTCACAACAAACAGACATGAAAAACCTTAGGGAGTTCATAATGGTTTTCTCATACATAAAAGCTGCTGTAAGAGATAAACATTCAGGCTTTTGTGGTCTTCTGAAGGTAAGAATTTTGACTGTGCCTTGATGAAGCTTAGTCCTTGTAATGTCTTTTCTTGAGTTTTAATCTGAACCTGTATCAGTATTGAATGATTGCAGTCACATTTAGAGGCTATGAAATAAGGTTTGAAGCTCTACTGGTGTACAAATGGCTTCTGTGAGTAAGGTGCTTTACTGGTCTACTCTTTTGAAGGTGTAGTCAGGAAATTAGAGATGAGATCTCTCAACTGATGATGACCTGATAATAAGAGTGTGTTGTCTAAAATTCTATATTCTAGTTGCAGATTTTTTTTCAAATTATTTCAAAAATATTATTATATAAAAAGACAAATGATTCAAAGCATCCCTTAAATGTTTCTCAGAAAAAAAAGGCAGACAGAACAAACAACAAGATAATCATTCTCTCACTTCCCACTTTGCACACAGGCACAACCCCCAGATGAATCAAGTCATTGTGGAGACGACACCTGAGTGACCTTTAAAAGCCTAGGTAGAATGACAGCTTTGATTGGGAATCTCTTCTTTATTATTGGTGTATATTAAAGTTTTGTATTAGTCAGTCTTGATTACACTAGTTGCTTCATCTACTAAAATAATGTTTTATTACTTTTCTGTTAACTTAAACTGGTTTTTAACAACTGTATGTTGCTTTCCTTCTTTTCTATATGTAAGTTTATTTTATTTATAGCTCAACTTAGATTGCTGAGGCATTATTAAGACTTACTGGCACGGAGCCAGATTCTGATAGCATCACAGTGGTATAGGTCAAGACTTAATTTAGTCTGGCTTCTGATGTGAACAGATTCTCCTTAAATGTCATCTCTTTGTTCTTGACATAGAATAATTGCTATTTCTATTTACATCTCATTTTCAAGCTGTAACATTTCAGTGCTAGTACTGAAAAAAGATGGAAAGGCATAGGATAAAGATAGCATCCTTGCTGTTGAATTTTAATCAAAGAACAGAAGTAGGTGTTGGTGACTTGATTTTCATCTTTTTCTCTTAAAAATGAATAAAGAAAAGTAAGATAAGGTATTTATCTTCTATTAATTGCCTCCTTAGCTTAGCAATATAGGTTGGTGTAAACTTTAGTAGTATCAGTATTTATGTTTCTCTGCATGGCCATGGAAACAGATCTGGACAATCTCAAAAGACAAAAATACAAGAATAATGACTTAAATGAAAAATTACTTGGATCAAAATGTACTTCTATCAAACTTAGAGTTTATCACATAGTATTACACATGAGAAATAAACAATAAGTTGTTCTTCCCCTTTTCAACTGTTTCAAAATTTAGCTGTTATTTATCTTCATAGACTTTAAAGTAATCTTCAGCTTCTCTCAGCAGAATTGCTTCTTTTTCAAAGTAACATGCTTCAGTAAAATTGAATGACTTCACGTGCTTTCCTGATATAAGAAAAATCTTTTGTTTTGTTTTGTTTATCAATTAGCTCTTTAAAGCTGCATTCTTCTCCTGATAGTCTCTTCTGTGTAGCTTGACAAACAAGTTATGTGATTTAATGAATTTTGAAACTTTGGACAAGATGAAATGCATCCATGGACAAACATAAGTTTGAAGGGATCTGTGAATCACATTGCTTCTTGTTCTTTAGTTATGAGCCTCAGAGAAGAGTCTGGTTCCACATTTTCTATAAGTCTATTCTAGTTATTGGGAAAGGCTGCAGTTACTTCTCTTTTGCAGGCATAACAAGCATGGTGCCCTCAGCTTCCCCTTGTCTTTAACTCCTTTAGTCCTCCTCAATATACCTGTAACTACTTTAGTCGTCCTCAAGTAAAATCTCTCGTTAGTCTCCTCTCTTCTTCTCTTAGCAAGGGACCCAAAACTAGATTGTGCCTTAGATGCAGCTTTATTCTTATAAATGTATGTATGTTTCTATTAAAAGTAAATTGTAAAGAGTACATTACTAATATATTATTGTATTTGTGAAGCCCTCCAGTTTCCAACTTTATGAATCTACTTCAGAGATTTAGTATACAAAACCTGAGTTTTGCAGAGACTGTAAATCCTTGGTAGAGAAGTTATACCTAGCTTGCAGTCATAAATAATATTGTCTTGATCTTTTTGTTTTTAAGCATCTACTAGAATCAATAATTTTTCCATCTTTTTCTAGTTTCTTACTTTTCTTTTCAATAGTTTTTTCTTTGAAGTCTTTCTCTACAAAGGCATAAAATGTACACAATTCTCCCTCCCTCTTTCCATCCTCCCCTTTCCCCACATCTCCCCCAGCAGTCAAATTTCTGTTCTTTCCAGGTTTTCAGTCAGTTATTTGGGATGTCTGATGCTGATTTTGTTTAGTAGCATTTGTATCATCTTCTCCTTACTGCTTTGAGGTTTATATGCACAAAAACTTTAATGAGAATTTTTTAGGCATGTTAACATTTTGAATTATTTAAGCAGATGAAAAAGATCAATAGGTAAGGTCTTAAACATTCTTGATAGCCAGATGCTCCTGTATTTCATATGCAGAAATCTTTCAGCTGCTGCCAGGTTGACAAATGAACTGAGTTTTGAATGCGTCCCCTGTTTACTTTAATGACTAAGAGTTCAGGCATTCCAAACCCCTTGTTCTGTCTCTGTATTCAAGTACATAGGCCTAATAGCAGGCAAGCTTCATATTTATTAGTTATGTATGTAGTATGTCTCTAATTTAGAACAGTCAGAAATAATTAATTTTAAATGTTTGTAACTATATTCAGGCTTGAACTCCAAACACAGTATCTTTTAACTGCTTCAGTCTTGCACAGTTGCACCTGGGGGAAGAGCAGCTAATTTAAACAGATTTCCTTGGAACCATGGAATAGAAATACAATTCTTTATCGCCTTTGTTACCTAGAGTTACTTCTTGAATTTGCTATTAAGTTACTATAAATAAAACTTCAGCTTGTCTTGCCTCAGCTTGTACTGAGACAGCTCAGCTGGTTTTAGATATTACATTATTCTAGCCTTTGCAAATAAACTAAAAAAAACCCTGAAGCAATTACTATAATCTCAGCTGTTATTTATGGTAAGGACAGCTATTATAACACACATACACTCGTACTGTAGGAAACCTTCACACTCAGAATTTATGGAGTATCTGTTGTGACAATGTAAAGCCTCGATATCTCTGACACACTAGTTGATTGATAATGCAGTATAAAGGAGCAAAATTTAAATGACTTCATAATGGTATAATCACTATTTAAATAATTTATCTGAAATTCAAAACATTAGTTGTCAAGATTTTATTGTTGTGTAATCACTTAGGAATACAACAAGAGGGAAACACCATGAGTCTAAGAACAGCCAAAATCTCTGCCAAAGTATAGTTTGGAAAGGAGCCATTTAACCTCGGGGAAAAGATCCTGCCAGAAACTTGGACTAATAACAGTGTGTTCAGACTCACTGCCTAAATAAATAGACCTTATCGTTTATTGGATGATGATATATAAAAACATATTAAGAAATCCCAATAATGGGATAATACCAACATCTCAGACCTGTACAAGCTTGAAAATAAACAGCTCACCTAATATAAATGAGCACAAACAGTCTATCCCCATTTCTGTTCTTGCTAGCCTTATTTCTCAGGAAAATGTATTTATGCAGTCTTGTCTTGTTGACTCTCCCCATTTAGCATATTCAGAACCTACTGGCCTTGTTCAGAAAAACTTACAGGCATAACTTGTCTCTAAGGTCATTACACTTTTCGTGATTTTATGAAAATGGGGATAGGAGAAAAATATGACGCCTACAGTTGTGTTCTGCATGAGAACTTCTGTGGTATCGTATAAGAGAGAACAACCTGGGGTGCAGGAGAGATGAAGTAAAGAGCAGGAGAAACTCCAATTCAGTTCTGTGGTCAGCTGAGGTAAAAATCAGTGGGAATCCAGATCTCGCTAATCCTTGTGTTTGCAAAACTCCTGATTTAGTTTTATCACCAGAATCCTTAAAACTTCACTCGCATAACATAAATTTGAAAACTTTTTACTTTTCCCAGAATGCTTTTGCGTCCCTTAATTTCTCTTTGTATTATATGACTTTTTGCACTTAAATTTATTACTAGTTTTCCAGTGCCATAGTATTGTGTATTTCTAGGTTAAATTCTGCTTTGACTGGTGATACAAGTCACTGTCACAGTTCACCTTTAGTTCTGTATCACAATTAGTGTTATAATTTTTATCAATAAAAACGCGTGGCCTAGAATCTCCAGATTTCAGTTCTGAGGTAGAACTAATGACTCTAACTCACACTGATGTCTTCTAGGAAAGGATGAGGAAGATTGGATTCTTACGCACAGTGACTTGTCTGGCCCTAGGATTGTGGAATAACAATACACGTTGCTGTATGTGTTCCTGTTGCTGCATGCCTAGAATTATTCATCTGAATTTGCTATGAGGTCAAGAAAGTCTTTCCACCTTTAGTAGAGTCCATTAAATAGAGGGAACTTTGGGTCAGACTTGTTTCAGACTATCCAGTTTTTCTTTGCTTTCTTTGGCTTCTTTTGGAAAATGTTTCTCTAACAAACTTATTAATCCTACGTTTTGTGTTTTTTTTTTCTTCCTTAAGTTTTACATAATTTTAAATTCCCTCACTAGCCATCTGCATTCAGCTGTGGTAATTTAATCTATTTCTCTCTTTTCTTGTTTTAAATTTTAAGCCTTTTTTATCTTTATTTATTTGAATCTAAGAACATTCTACTTAAATGCTTTAGAGTTACATGATTGGCTCAGCTCATACCAGAAGGAAGCTGTCATACTTGTTTGACCCTCGTACGTTCTGGGGCATTGTACTGTCAGTTAACATCATTATCTTTTGAAGCTAAATTTCTAAAGACACATTTACGTTTCTCCATGTGTTTCTTTAATTAGACAGCCATCATCTGTCTTCAGGCAGCATGCTGAGTAAGAGACTTACTAGGATTTAGTTATGAACAGGTGGAATACATCCTCAAGAAATCCAGTTTTTGAAGTTTATTGCTTCATAGTGGTTGTCTTCATCACTGCTGAAACATGTTTAGCTCTTAGATGTGTGTCATAAATAATTAGTTTCACTCCGGTAAACCTGTTCTCTTTCTATTGAGGGCTATTTGCTTTGTAGAGATTTTGTGTGTCTGTCACTGTATTGCTTGTTGCCACCAATGTGGTCGAGTTTCCAAGATGGAGGATGTTGCTTTGGTTCAGGTACTAGCACAGTCTTGAACAGAAGTTTCTTAAGAAAATACCAGCCAGAGAGAAAGGAGTTAAAAAGGGGAAGGCTTTTTTTTTTTTTTTAGTGTTTTCTACATTGAATTAGATCTGCCAGAATCCTTGGATTGCAAAACTGATCATGATATTCTTTGGACATCTCTTTAATTTCTCCTGGGACACTTTGTACAATCTTAGTGAAACCTCTCTGTTAGCAGAGAGTAAGAGGAATTTAAGAGCAAGTTAGACTCGTACAAATTATCATTTAAGCAGTAAAAAAAAAAAAAAAAAAAAAAAAAAAAGTTGGGAGAAGTATGGGTTGTGGTCAGGTTCATCCTGCATGCTCATGGTGGTGCAGAAGGTCCAAGGTCAAGCCTGGAAGTCAGCTCAGGTCTTCAGCATGGAGACCAATGTGGCAACTCCTGGGCTCATGGATAAAGATGTGTGTGGAGACCCCAGCTGAGTCTGGTCAGGGTTGTTAAGGCCTGTTAGTGACTAAACAGCCTGACAGAAACTCTTTTGGTGTTTTACATGGGAATATAGAATGTTTAGAAGGTGAACCTAGAGATACTGAGGAGGGCTAATGCATTATGTGGCAGATAAAGTGTTCTCATAAACCAGCTATATAAATGGCTAAATCATGTCTGATTTTACTTTATTATTTCTAATTAAAGAATCTAAATGCTATGTAAATAATGGAGATCATGACAAATCTTCCATCTACGTACAGCCAGTATGTTGCAGGAGCTGTATAGTGGATACTGAAAATGGATGAGAAAGTATAGAAAAGTGGCATTACGAAGAAGCCTGGAAGGAGTGTCTTTCAGTTTGTCCATAATGCAGAGCAAAAGGTAGCATGAATGCGTTTGGGGAAGAAAGGGTAAATAAGTAGTAGAAGTAGATGTTATTAGCTGAGTGAAGGACTGGGATGCATCAAGTTATATATATGTATACTGAGAGCTCTAGTATCTTCTTACAGATTTAGAAGGTCTGATAGATATGTTACTGTTACTGACAAGAAAAATAATAATTAAGTGTAGTATTTTTTGCAGAGAGCCAGGTATCAACAAAAGCAGCCTGATAAGTTGTGGCAGTATTTATGGTTGAGGTTAAACATCTGGAGAAGATACTGACCCAGGCAGTATATTTACTTTTCTATTTTGAAGCTTACTTTGTTTCACTGGAATACAGTAAAGCCTTCCAAATGAAGCCTAGTCACACCCTATATACCCCTATGCACATCCAGCCTTATCCAGAAACGTTTAAGCAGATGACTGTGGTGGAATAAAGATCATTTTAGCCTCATAATTCAAGTACATCTACAAGCCATTTCAGAATTTAAATAAGGTGCCAGTCACAGGTGATAACATGCAGATAAGTGCACTGGTTAGAGCAGCTCCGCAGTGCAGACATTGGGGTGGCAGAAACAGAGGAAGGAGAAATTTTGCTTTAGCAGATGCTGCATACATTTGATGTGAAATTGTGTTAATGCTGGGAGCTTAAGAAAAAAAAACCTGTAATTGGTTTCAGCATGTAGTAGGCTGAGGGAATTAGAAAGAGTTTAATACACCCAGGGCTGACAGGCTTAATTTGTCAGCTTTTAGCAATAGGTTTACATGATAACGGGCCTCAGTACAAACGTTAAAAATATACTGCCTTTATCAATGTCAAGGAGTAAAGAAGTATAAATACCCAGTTTTCTTAAAGTAAAAGCAATACAGAGTTGTCATCTGCAATCTAGTCTTGAACTGAATGCAGTATACAAAATGTGAATACACCGCCTTCTTCATTTATGTTAGTTTCATCTCTATCATTTAAGCATCACGTTAGCATAGCTTTGGAATGAATGATTGTTTCCCAATTACTGAATTCTAGGTTACATTCCTCTCTTCAGAGGAGAAGAGAGGCAAAGAGCTTGAAAAATAGTTTATATATTTGTAGTGCAGTGAGAAGTGCAACAATGACAGCAGAGCAGCAAGGTCCCAGGCCACAGTGAATTACGATTCACTCAAACACACAAAAAAAAAACCCACAAAAAAACACAAAAGCAGAAGGCACAGAAATAAAGGAAAGAAGCTGCTTACCTTCAGAATGCCTCAAGCACACAAGAGTATCCAGAAAAATACCCTTGCCTCCACTGCCAGCCCTTAAATGAGGTCTGGGAAGGGATCCTGGCTCCACTCCTTCTGGTCATTCAGGGGCATTACATGCACCTGGGCTCCCCAGGTGCTCCATCACTGGTTCAAGCCATGACTTAGCATTTCCACTATGCTATTGGAAAAGATTTATTTAGGGTACTTTTTTAAAGAAAATAATGCAATTGTTACCATTAACCAAGAAAATCCTGTGGAAACTAAAAGAAGTAGATAGCATGAAGTAGATAGTAAACAATACTTACATTGTCTGAAGTGAAGGCCTTCACGTTAATGGAAGAGAACTTTTAAAGTAGTTACGCTTGAATGAGCAAGGAAAATATACAAGAGAAAAAATAATGCAAACTCTGGAAAAGTTGGTTACATTTCTTGCAGTGAGAGTGAAGTAAGTTAATGGAAAAATCTATAAATTGATAAAGGAAGTCACATGGAGAAACAGCACTTGAGAACAGCGCTTGAGTTAGTCTTAAATGCATCAGTAAGAGGAATTCATGTGTCTGAGTAACAGAATCGTAGAATTGTAGGGGTTGGAAAGGACCTATAGAGATCATCTAGTCCAGTCCACTGCTAAATCAGGTTCTGTACAGTAGATCTCACAGGAAGGCATCTGGACAGGTCTTGACTATCTCCAGAGAAGGAGACTCCCCAGTGTCTCTGGGCAACCTGTTCCAGTGCTCCGTAATTCTGACGGTAAAGAAAAAACTTCTTCCTTGTTTGAATGGAACTTATTCCATTCCAGTTCTTGCCCATTATCCCTTGTTCTATTGCTGCACACCACTGTTTCAGTGTCTTGGTCCACCCACTTCACTCCCCCACTTTGGATATTTACAAACAGTGATGAGATTCCCTCCTCAACCTTCTCTTCTCCAGGCTGAACAGTCCCAGGGGTCTCAGCTGTTCTTCATACAGGAAGTGCTCCAGTACACTAACTGTCTTTGTGGCCCTCCACTGGGCTCTCTAGAAGATCCTTATTTTTCAGATCTGATGATTTGTTGTGTCTCTTGAGAGTCAGCAGTAAAGACTCAGTTCAGGGGAATTATTCCAGCTAGATCCTGACTACTAGAGTCATTCTCAAGTAAGGGAGCATTCTCCAGGATTTCTTGGAATAGATGAGCAGCTACAGATTATCCAGAATACTAGATATTGCACATGAAATGATTTCCTTTCTTTTCTCCATTATCAGCATCAAGAAATTGATGCAGCATACTAGAATACCTCAGAAGGAAAGACACCATGTCACCCCTATGAAAACAAAGCAGAATTATTTGATTTTACTTTTCTGTCATGATCAGTGGGCTCTCATACACATACAACTATAGAAATACAAAGAGCGATGTACATGTCTTTCTTAGTGGTAGAAAAAATGATTTAAAAGATTCTATTTCCCTGAGTTGTCATTTTTGTTGTGGTCGTTGTTGTACCACGTGACAGCATGCAGACTCACGGAAAAAGGCATCTTTATCTTTCTTTCCTGTGAGTATTTAGGAAATGCTCTACTGATGATGGATGCATTGTTTTGGTGTTTTGTTTTTCCTGCACTATGTACTAAGGTTTTCCCGGTGCAAGGGCACGTTAGTGATACATCTTATCCAAATAGATGTTTTGGAGCATGTTTAGAGGAATCTAAAATTAGTCTACTTATCAAGCTGAATAAAAATAAATAAATGTCACTGCTGAAGAGATTACACTCAATACACTGAGAAACTCATTTCAAATTACCTAATAGATTTGTTAAAATCCATAAACAAACTATTGTTATGTTTTACAGAGACGCAAACTGCCATTTACGGTGTCAGTTTAAAAGTTAGGAAGGTGGAAGAGCTGATGCTGCACCTGTGTGAGCACCTGAGCTGGTCAAACACCTAACTGCACCAGAAAATAGGAGCTCTCACTGCCCTTCCCTCCTGCCATTCTTCCATCTACCTTGCCTTGCCCCTTCTGTGGTGATTGCTCTGATGCTGAGGAACATTTCCCTTAGCAGCTTCCAGGTCCTGACAGGTTTCTCTTTTACAGACAGTTTCTTGTTGGATTGGATGGCACTGTGATGGCAATGGTTGGAAATGGCAGCTCAGCTGTAGGAGCGCAGCTCTGAAGTGAGGAAAAGTGGACCTCTCCTGTTCCTGCAGCAGTGATTTGTTAGAATATTTCATGCCGTCTCACACCGCTATCCAGTGTGCTTCAGGTTGAAATGGATGATTAAGGCATCCAAATATCCATCTTGGTTAACAAGCTGCCAGAAGAACTGCCATGACAAAATAGCATCTCCTTGCAGTCAGGTACTGAAGTATAATTTAAACATGAAAATAAACAAATAATGAACAAATCTGTATTTAGTTAATTCTCTTTTACCCAGATTAGGTGTGCTGGACGATGGTATTTGTTTCTTTGAAATATCTAGTTTATAAGAGAAGATGTGCAAACCCTCTCTGCAAAAAGCTGGCTTTAAAGGAGCTGACTGGGAAGGAGAGAGAGCTACAATTACAGAGCTCATTAGAGTCTGTGTCACCATTGTAAGAGCTGGAAAAACTCTGGGGGTTATCCAGCTTTCTGTATTATCTGTATATGAAACAGTTCTTTTAAAGGAGATTTTCTTCTTTCTTTGCAGGCAATCTGTGTGGCTTGTAGCACACATCTCACTAGATCAACTATGTGTGGAAAGAAAAGAATTGCTGTTCTCTACGCAGCAGGGTTGTCATTATTGAGTGTACCCAGTGCTGCAGTAAAGAGTAGGGATTAAGCCTACCTGAAACAGTTTTTCATCTGTAGGTACTCAAATGAAAAAAAGGACAAATAGAAAAAAATAGTTGGAACTAAACCAAAATCAGTAATTTCTTCCAAAGCTTGACTTGGAGAGATCTGATGCAAAGAAATAGGGAGTAACAGCTTTGATTTTTTCTTTTTTTAATGTTTCATCTGAGGCTGTTCATTTTCCATGCTGGCAATATGTATATTTATTCTCCCATGCTGCCGTAGGACTCAGCAAATAGTCACATTTATGTTGAAGTATGAGGTGCAGTTCGATTTTTTTTTTTTTCTTTTTTTTTTTTTCTATTTGTTTTTGGTAGAGGAGTGGGGAATGAAATGCTGTTTTTCTCCATGTTTCTGCATCATTATTGAAACATTTCTGTGCATGCAGTCAAATCAGATGCAGATTTTTTGCAGTTTTTGAATCTACACTTAAATTTTTATCTGTGTTTTATGAGAGGCCACGGCCTAAAAAAAAGTGTTGATCCAAGTGTATGAGTCTGTGAGTACAAATGGTGAATGTGGAGTGCTGAATTATATCAAAAATAGTCCTTAAGCAGATGAATGATGTTAAAAAGCTTGCAAAGTTAAGGTTTTTTTTTTCTATTATCTCTTATACATTTCTGAAAATCTTGCTATTACCTAGAGCTGTATTTTTCTTTTAGAAAGATATTAGTTCTTATTGCTGCAATATTCAGATATATACATTTTCTCAGTCTATAAAAATGCTTTTGTGTAAATGTAGTATTTGGATCTATCTTAAGAAAATTAAAACCAAATCTTTCTTACCAACAGCTGCCATCAATCTTGCCCCTTGTTCCCTGACCCTCCCCGCTCTAACCTTTAGTGCTAAACAATGTTCCTAAAGGAAAATTTATTAGATCAGCTATTTAGACTCTCTGACATCATTCTGTCACGGCAATGGAATGATTTACATGGAAAAATGTATTACCTCTGCATTTAGACAAAATGAGTTTATTATGATTAATGGTTTTACTGCAACCATGACAGAAACTGGAACTGGCTGGACTTTTTAAAGTGCAACATGACCTTTGCTCTGTTTTCTTCCCTATTTTCTTCATCTATTTTAAAATGGTTTGGTTTTTGAGCAAATAAAAATGATCTAGTAATTGAAGTAAGCTATAAATGTAGAGTGTCCATAGTAACGCTGCAGTGTAGCTGGGACTAGAGACAAAAGGGAGAAGGCAATTAGCCTGAAGCAGAGTCCAAACTACCAAAACTGTAGGAGAGACATATTCCACTGACAGCTGCTGGGGAAACTTGATGCTTTGTTTGGGGAAGAGCAGTGATCACCTCCAGATGCCCCTTCACCTCCAGCTGCCCCTTCTGGTCATCATTTCTGTGATTCTATGATACAAGTGACTTTGGGCAGAAGACTTACTACACAGTATGGTTATATGAAGGGCAAAGTCATGTTAATTAAGGAAAGCATATATATGTGCCTTAAAATGACACTTTCAATGTCTCTACTGTCTTCATCCTGAACTGTCTTTTTCCTTAATGCAAGGATCTAAACTAGGATGAGAAAATAACGCTGGTTGAGGAACTCTGGAGGTATTTATAGACTGTCAATTTCTTGGTATTCTCCTGAAAATATTGGCTTCTATTTTATCTGTGCAAATAAATTTATGGCAGCTTTTTTCAACACATTGCTATGGGACTCATAGCCTGAAGATGAGAAGATGTTAACAATTATTATTTCTTGTTTGCTTAAATATGGTGAGTATAGGAGTGTTCACACATACAAAAATATTACTGCAGTTATAGTGGGTGAAGTATTTTGAAGCTGCACAGTGAGTATGCAGTAGTTTTCTTATTTATGGATTCGAAAAATATCGGTCTGTTTCGTAAGCTTTGTGAAGTGCTGGGTTTAGCAGCTTAGCACTGAAGACCACAGTTGTTTCAGTGGTGACACAAGAATCGTGTGATTGGTGATGGGTCTGTTGTTCAGGTTGGGTCAATTTCAAAGTGATTTTTGGTATTTCCACTGGGCGCTTTCCACATTGCTAAATGTGGAAATAAATGACACTAATGGAAACAAATAGGTAAGCCCAGTTTGATTAATGTTTTTGAATCTACACTTAAATTTTTATCTGTGTTTTATGAGAGGCCACGGCCTAAAAATTTCTACAGTTGGTACTTGTTATTTTACCCGGTTTATAGACAGGAATCACAAAAGACCTTCCTGCTTTTTCAGCTGCTAGTAAATTTCTTGATCTTTAATTAACATATTAAAATAACAAAAATATTTTCTTTTCCGTATGAACTAAAACTCAAAGGCCATTAAGGCAAAAAGTTTCGAACCATTTAAATACTTACATTTAGGAAAAATGTCATTTTCTCCAGAAGACCAACAGTATGAATTCAGTCTGATAAAAAGAAGCCAAAGGTTGAGGTAGACACTGCTGGCAATTCAGTCTGCATGGAAACCCTCTGTCACTCACAGGATGCAGTATTTGGTAGGAGGTGTAGAACAACTTGATCTGCCGTACAGATTCTGACCCCAAATTCTGACTGGTGGGGCTTGCAGGCTGCGATGAATACCAGGGCACTGACTGCTGTTCTGGTGTCTCAGTGAAGCTTTGATGCATAAAGCTCAGTATGCTGAAATGTGAAAAATGAGCTACCAGGGGAAAATGAAAACTGGATGAATTTACTGCCATGGTTTGTCCTCGGTGACACTGACTGGGCAACTGTGTTTGAAGGCACACTTGGCAATGTAAAATCACTTGCTGTTGGATTCTGAGCCTGAAAATGCATTAGCAAGTGAAAGAGTATTTTAAGTAATAATTAAAAACCCACTCAAACAAATTAGACTAACATTTTCAGGAAGACAGTGTTATCAGAAACTGTTTGTAACTACAAGGAGCCATAGCAACTGTTATTTTTATTCAGATGATTAATCCATGTCTTGCATTAGGCATACATAGAATCTTGAATAACATAGAATTCTGTTGTAGTTCTCTAAATTCAATCTTGAAATTTCAGCACTGTCTTTCATTGATTTCTGCTAGTAATATGGACTCCTGAGAGCTCTGAGAGATAGAACCATCTTTCCTGAATTGAACAGTTGTTAATCAGGAGCCATGTGCTGTCATTCTCCTCTTCTCTATTAAAATGGCTTGGCTTCTCCTCTGATACTGGTTATTGATGTTTAGTTCCCTGCCGTATGTCATTTGTTCATCTGGCCATTTGTTTTCTAACGTGAATGATTTCCTTAGAGGAACGGCTAGAAAAGAGCTGGAGGAGGTTTAACACATCAGTAGGCCGTGCAGATACAAACAGATATTTTGTTCTCTGGAGTACTTTTGCTTCAGTCTCTATTTGGTGCCATCAACAGCAATTGTTTGTGACTGAGCATGCACTTGTAGGTAGATATTTATTTTTAAGCTAGAGTGAAATCTGTATTGAGCTAAATCATCACTCAGATGTAATTTCCCCCCTCATCTTCCCTGTTGTCATACGGATGAGGTGGTCTCTCATCATGTTGCCAACATTTAAAGCCTCCCAGGGAGTCATATGACAGCAGGTGGTGTTTCGATGTCTGTGCGACCCAGCTGCACGCTCTGCTGCCTTTAGTGACCGTGAGGCAGACAGGAGATGTGTTGAATTGACTCTGGAAAGAGTTTTTCTTTTGCTAGTCTGCGGCTACTGTAAACACTCTGGGACTAATCCAGAATCCCACACAATGGCAAAATTCAGCCAGCCAGATGGTTGCATGATTTCTCTTGTGACTTCTGCTGATCTGGAGGCCAGCCCCTGTGAATTTTACATATCGTGATGAGTTTCACTGATTGAAACCGCCTCAAAACCCTGTTGAGATTTGCACTGACAGCCTGGCAGTAGAGAGGATCGGCCCAGTTGGCAGATCTACCATTTCCTTTTCAGCAATCCTGCTGTTGGCTATTAGTTTTTGTTCTGCCATGTCATATAATCACAGAATCATAGAACGGCCTGGGTTGAAAAGGACCAAAATGATAATGTCACTTCTGTCCCCTCTTGAATCACTGCCGCAGTTCATTGCCAGCAAACATTTGCAAGGTTTTTGGGACAGCCTGAACTGTAGCTACAGCCAGAATGAAGGCTGTGACTTGCATCCTGGAGAATGCTTCCTAACCATGTGCATAGGGATCTGGCTTCCTGACTTCCATAATGTGACGATGCCCATGCTTGGCTAGGCTGATTGTGTGTATGTAATGAATTAAGGCCTCGTTACTTTCTAAATAAACTGCACTTGTACCTCTCATGCAGTGTTAAAAGATGTGTCCTCATACTCAGCTTAGAACTGTGCTGCTCTGGGCTTCAGGCAGGACTGTTGTATGGCAGTGTGATGTCCAGCTCATTGCCACCTCCTTAGGACCTGTTTAAAATGGTAACTGTAGAAATAACATCATTATTGCTAGCAGTTTCAAAGGAGGATTGACAGACATGAAGTGTGCTGTCCTGGAAGTCGGCTTTGATACAGTTGTGGTTAACTTGCATAAGGAGAAAGGAGCTGGTGACTGAAAATAAGCTTTTAAACTTGTGGTGAAAGAACAGGACTTCTGGAAACTTCTAAACCATTACTTAGGAGTAAGTTAAAGAAGGCTGTTGCCTTCACCCTCATAGCCAACTTTCCCCTTCCAAATAACAAACTTGTTTAAGCATCTGAAAGGAAATGGAAAAGAGAAAAAAGGCTGTGTTTTGCTCTGGTAAATAAGAAAATATTTAATAAAACAATAGAGGTAGTCTATAATAATGACAAATAGTCTTTTTTTTGGTTTGTTTTTAAATCTGTGGTTTTAGTTTTCTTTAGTTTCCTGGTTGGAAAATACTTTTATTTTTTTTAAATGTATTCCTCAGTTTGCTATTGAGGAACTGGGATGTGGTTGCTTTATCCTAAGAGCTTTATGCAAAGAGTTTATGAACTGTTGAAGGCTTCGTGCATATGTATCTATGGGGGTGGGTCTGTGAGTGAGGAAGAGAATAATGACTGCAGATGAAGAACAAATGAAAAAAATGCATGAAGTGCATAAGCTGCAAGTATGGAGCACAGCACTGGAAACAGGAAAGCCTCCCAAAGGTTTTTAAAAATAACACTGTGAGTTATGATAATAAATATCCTGCATGGTCAGTGATACAGAATGGATACCTTTCCTTTCTGGACTGTTTACTAAACAAGCTTAAATACAAGATTTTGCTATATGAATTACAGAAACATTTCTACCTCCAGCATTAGCCCCCAGTTCAGAGTTTGGGGCCAGATGGGATATACGTGAGGGTGCCAAGGGAGCTGGTGAGCATAAATGCCAACCTACTTTCCAGCATCCATCAGTGGTCCCGGTTAACCGAAGAGGATCCAGATGACTGAAGGTTTGCTAATGTGATCCCTTCTATAAGAAGGGTTGTAACGATCCAGGGAACTACACGTCTGTCAGCCTGACCTTGCTGGCAAGGAAGGTTATGACATCTTGATCTTGAGTTGAGTGATCTATGACATCAAGATCATCTTCAGTGAGATCACACAGCATGTGCTGGACAACCATGGGATCAGGCCCAGCTAGCCCAGCTAGCCCGGGTTCACAAAAGGCAGGTCCTGCCTGACCAACCTCATCTCTTATGACTGGGTGACCAGCCTGGAGGCTGAAGGAAACGCTGTTGATGTAATGTATGTAGACTTTAGTAAAGCTTTTGACACTGTCTCCCACAGTATTCTGCTAGAGAAGCTGGCAGCCCTGGGGTTGGATAGATGCACTCTGCTGGACAAAGAATTGGCTACAGGGCTGGATCCAGAGAGGTGAATGGAGTGAAATCCAGCTGGTGATTGGTCATGAGTGTTGTTCCACAGGGGTTGGTATTAGGGCCTACCCTATCTTTATTGATCTGAATGAGGGCACTGAGTGCATCCTCATTAAGTTTGTAGATGACACCAAGTTGGGGGAAAGTCTCTATCCAGCTGAGGGCAGGAAGGCCCTACAGAGGGATCTGGACAGGCTGGATAGCTGGGATGAGGCCAGTGGGATGATGTTCAACAAAACGCAATGTCAGTCCTGCACTTTGGCCAAACAACCCCTGGCAATGCTACAAGCTTGAGAAAAAGAGTGGCTGGAAAGCTGCACAGAGGAAAAGGACCTGAGGGTGTTGGTTGATGCTTGGCTGAACATGAGCCAGCACTGTGCCTAGGTGGCCAAGAAGGCCAACAGCATCCTGGCTTGTATAATAAGTAGTGCAGCCAGTAGGAGCAGGGAGATAATCATCCCTTTGTACTCAGTTCTGGTGAGACTCAAATACAGTGTTCAGTTTTGGGCCATTCCCCTACAAGAAAGACACTAAGGGCCTGGAGCGTGTCCAGAGAAGGGCAATGAAACTGTGAGGGGTCTGGAGTACAAGTCATATGGGGAGTGGCTGAGGGAAATGGGATTGTTCAGCCTGGAAAAGAGAAGGCTTAGGGGAGACCTCATTGCTCTCTACAAGTCCCTGAAAGGAGGTTGCAGTGAGGTGGGGGTCAGCCTCTTCCCCCATGTAACAGCAGTAGGTCAGGAGGGTACCTCATGTTGTACCAGGGGAGGTTCAGGTTGGATATTAGGAAGAATTTATTCTCAGGAAGAGTGGAGATGCACTGGAATAGACTGCCCAGAGAGGTGGTGGAGTCACCATCCCTGGAGGTGTTTAAGGAAAGGGTAGATGTACTGAGGGCCATGGTTATTAGTGGTAGGTGGACAGTTGGAATAGATGATCTTAGTATTAAGAATCATTAAGGCTGGAAAAGACCTCTATCTACACAGCTGAGATCATATTATTAAACAATGCGGATAATATAGGTAATTTTCATGTAAAGAAGCAGTCAAGAGACGTAGGAAAAATTATCACCTGTAGACATGAGAGGTCACAATATGCAGAGCCATCTCAGTCAAGATAAAGCGCTGTGTACTGGGATTTGTTTTCTTTGAGCTGTTATTAAAAACAGGCAGTAGTGAGATTATTTTGGAGTTTTACTATAGTAACTCAGTGAGTAGATACTATAATTCCTCTACCTGTATTCCAAAAGAATAAAACAATGGCAACTGCAGGCTCTAGAGAACGAAATGTTTTTACTATTTATTAGTTTTAGAAAATGTTAAGCTTCTTTTACCTATTCAGCTTATTGTACTCCATAGAAAGCTCATGTTTCAATATAAATGCCAACATGCTCTACCTTATGTTAAGAATTTATGGGAAAAGAGAGAAAAAATAGAGCTTGGAAAACTGTTTTTCAAAAAGAAATGACTGCCTGACCTGACCTATTTATTCATATAACTATATACACATGTATATGATAATACGTTGAGAACATGGATTTGGAATGTCTTCTGTGCCTTATTCTTCAGGTTATGATAAGTATAAAAATGCATCACCTTTTCACTGAAAAATCCTTCTAATTTCTGTTTTCTAGATAAAGAGAGCTGACAGTCCAGAGAGATGTCCACATGATGGTGATTGGCTTCTGGGGAAACAAAGAAAGAAATAAAAGAACACTTGCAAAACACACAAATAGTAAGGCATTATGGAGGGAAAAAAATGGAAGACAAGTCAGAGAAACTCCAGGTAAATACCTAAGTCCTGCCTTAAATGTAGGTCAGCTAGATTTTTGTTCAGGTATTTACAGGTAAACAAGGTAAATTAAGTATAGTGTGGTTTACCTATCAATTTCTTTGCCACAGCATATAAAATAGAGCATTTGAGAGCATAAAATAGACCTCAAGGATCATGAATCTCCAACCCCCCTGCCACATGCAGGGCCACTGTTTTGTACAACTATGGTAGTTACAAATGAGCATTAATCCCTACATTTATGCACAGCTTCTACTGAAAGGAAATTTCAAAGGGAACTGATAAATCTTACGGAGGTAACATTCACATTTACATATGGTGAGTATTGCATCTACATTAGCAAAACAGAGTGACTGTTTATGTGTAGAGATTATTGTAATGACTGCTTTGCTCTCATGGAGCACAAGGTCTCATAGATGGCTGCCGAGCCATTCTTTGGTAGCAGGTGTAGATTGAAGCAATCAGAGAAAAACTTGGCATTCTTGTCTGTGAAGCTCCAGGAAATACTACTCACTACATGGGAACACAGTTGCAAGTTGTTAATGATGGAATCACTGCTTTAATTTGTATGATACTGCTCTGTGGTGCTCAAATTGGAGCAAGAAAAGTTGGTATGCATTTACAAATTAGACTTTAATATCCCAGGCAGCTGTTTGCATTTGCTTAATTTAACAGCAGTGACTTCACATTAGCATCATCGTGGTACCATAAATGCACTCTAAGATAAAATGATGCAGCCTTTTAAAGTCAGATAATGCAAGTTAGGTGCTTTGTATTTCAGGTGTGTTTTTTTGTGGATTTTTTTTTTTAAATGGTTAAAAAAATACATTTTTATGTATAAGGTGGATCTTTAGGTCTGATATGTTTCTTTTTGGTACAAGTACCAGGATTTTATAAAAATACTGTGCTCCTGTAGACAGATGGTTTAAACACTAAATTAAGAGCTTTAACAGAAATCACTAACTTAAATGTAGTTGCTACTTTGTGAGCAGTTCTGCTTTTGGAGCCTTTATGAGAATATCAGAGCTTTTTTTGTACAACAGTAAAAAGGTAAGTAAATACCCACCTAGAGAAACACAGTGCTGTTTTAACACAGATAACGATCTAAAACGTTGACTATGGCAGAAACTGTTTTGTACACTTACCTCTGTAACATTGGCACAGAGCTGCTTGCTTCCCTTTTTAAGGGTTTCCTGTAGTAGCACAGAAATGTGTAAACTGATGTTTTGAGAATTATGTAATGCCTGGATGGACCCTGGGATAACACAACGTATCAAAAGAACAGAAAATCTGTACTCTGGACAGAACTATCAATGCCTGTTCACCATCAGCATAAGAACACAACCTCAGTTGGTGCCACTTTTAATGATTAGGAATGATACACTGTAAAACAAGAAGTGAAAAAATTCCAGCGTGATACTTATAAACAAAGAACAAATAGAAAACAAAGTAGAGGATTTTCTTTTTTTTTTTAACCTCACTTGTAGTATTATCAATACAACAGATCATTTAGTCTGAGGTAATGCCACTATTATCTTTTTAGTCCTTCAAGGACTACTTAATGTAAAGTTCATTGCTATCACTTAATTTTTAAAAGCGAGACTTGATAATTAAATCATGGAAATCCCTTTTTAGGTAGAGACTTGTGGCTGCAAGAGTAAAATCAGAACTAAGCCTATGCATCAAGAACTACAGAACATTAAGTGTCCTACATGGCACATCAGTAGCCTGTCAGTACTTAAAGTAGTTATTATTATTATTATTATTATTATTATTATTATTATTATTATTATGTAAAAATCAGACATTTCAACAGAAAACAGACTTTGTTCCACAACAGCCCTTAAGAAATTTAGAACACTGTTAGCTTGCTTAAATTAGCTAAACAAAAGATGAATTCAGAAGTCCAGATTTTGGCATGAGGTAAAACCATGTGCATTTATTTCAACTGCATTTTAGAATTAGTAAGCATAAAATTAAATATGTTGACTGCAATGAATTCAGTCATACAAGTGCAAGCTTTCAGCTATAATGTATTTTATGGCAGTTTATTTAAAAAATGTACCAGTAAATCATAAAAGAGGGATCATGTCCATTTAACTTTTATTGAAGTATACAGGAGGTTTTCTTTAGAATCAAATATGAGCATGAATATATGGCCAAACGTAAAATCTATCAAATTCAGTGAAAATTTTCTGACTTTAAATAGTAGCTGTAAGAATGACCAATATATATTCTTTGTTACAACCGCCCTCACTCTACAAGTAAAAAAAAATAATAAACATTCAGTAAACATTCTTTCCTAAGGTAGTTTTCCCTTATATATCAGTGATTTATCCATTTCTTGTATACATAACTTTTTTAAACATACCAATCAGTGGTTCTCACAATTGAAAAATAAAAGCACAAAAAAGTTTACACTCTTGTACAGGTAAATAAAAGATCATCTTGAATTAAACTGTATATCCGTAAGGGCATAGTATAGTTTCAGTTTCATTGCCTATTACATAATTAGCTTCTTACATACAAATATTGACATATTTGGCTTGTGCTTCAAAGCCTTTGTGTCTAGAAAGTCCATGTCAATGCAACTCATAACTTGAAATCAGTGGGGATATCTTTACTGCTGCTGGGTTTCACCTGTTCGTGCAGCACAGTCTCTTCTGAACTCGTGGCACTGCATTTTTCCACGGAGTCATCAGCGTCTGGATCCAATCCTTCAGGACAGGGAAGTTTCAGAAGTTCTTCTCGCAGCTGAGCTGTATGACGCTAAATAGAAAGAAGTAGTCAGTGCTACAGACCAGAGCTAAAACATAAACTTCTCACAGTTCTAGGGAACAGAAGCCAACAAAGGGAGTAAGTAGCAAAGGTTTTAATGTCTTATTTCGCTGCCAGGATAAAGGTTTCTCACAGTTCACATTTAAGGACTGGTGCTTTCCTTTTAGTGACAGTAATTAGGTGCTACTAACGACAAACTAAAGGCAGTGCATAAAACTGTAGCAAACGAGTGCATCAGTGTAAATGCTGTGCTATTTCTTTTGCATTTGAGATGCATTTATGTTCTCTGATCATGACAGAAACTGTTATAACTGAAATTATATAAATATTTATGGAGAAATTGGCAAGACAAGAACTAAATAAAGATCTTACTTGTAGGAAAAAAACTGAAAAAGTGGCCTGCACTTACACTTCAGCTTTTGACAGTGGTGAAGCCTTGGTTTTCAGACATTGTTAATAGAAAACTCAGCTGTTGTACAATTTAATTGCTACTCGTCATTTCTGGATAAAAGCAAGTCTCACCTTGAGAGCCGCTGCATGATGGGACATAGTTCTGCCTACCCGTTTGTCACTGCTGTACTGTTGTATGTCTGCAATCCACTCCTCACACTGAGCCATGATCTCCACTCTTTTCAAGTAAAAATGTTTGTGGATGACCTGCAAGAAAATATTTGGGATGAAAAAACATGGGTTTTCATCTAAGAACCAATATACTTAAATAATACAAAACGTGCAAGAGCCCTGTGAGTCCAAATGGATAAGGAAAAAAAACCAAAACATTGTAAGGATAATTCAGCACCGAACAATGAGTTGTAAGATGGCAGAACAGCAAAGTGATAGCAGAATGTCAGATATTCTCCAGTCCAAAGGTGATCTTACCATGCAGGCACTATGTATGTGCACTTTCATTAACATATGTGCAAGGACACAAGATAAAATGTTAGGGTTTTCACTGTTGCTTTCACTGCCCTGTTTTATACTTCCCACCTATGCTTCTTCAATAAGTACCTTATCTTCTCTCGTTACTGACTGCTTGCTGGCTGAACAGAAAGCAGATGAGCAGAAACCCTTTGAGCAGTTTAAGCACAGAAAAATAATATGCTTCTGCATAGAGAAGAATTACCAGCTTGTAAGAAAGATAAACAATGAGAGTTACATTCTCTAGGCATGAGCAGCATCATTGAGGACACTATGATTCCCTATCAATAGTATTTGAGCTGCACCCATGTTGTGAGCCAGTATTTGATCACACAGAAACTTTGGTATTTCTAGGTGGAGTTTAAAAAAGAAACAAAATAATAAAAAAAACAACCCCTCCCCAAACTAAAACCTACCACCAACAGAGCATACAAAGTTATGAAACTCTAGTGTTGGCTTTGCCTTAAAAAGATTTTTAAAACTCTGCCTGGTGAAAGAAACAATAATATTACAGAATTTTTTATTGAGCACAGTGAGTTCTTGGCAACACTGCAATATAATTGAGAAAATAATCTCTCCCTCTAGAGGTTAGAGAATATAACTATTCGTCTAAGGAAAAACTGCATACTGAAAGCCTAATAGACTCCAATTCTGGATGCGTTCCTTATATCCATAATGGAGTTTGGGAGAACTCCCAGACTGGCAGTTTAGATCTCTTGGGTCTTCTTGTCATTTCAGACACAGAAGGGAAGACAGCCCAAGACAGAAGGTAGTGCGAGTGGAAGGATGTATATTCTTTCTTAGACTAAGCTTCCAGGTGTTAATGTATTGCTGAATTGTAATTGTTCCAATTATTCTTAACACAACCCTACAAAGTCCTACAGTTCATAACAGCAAGCTGTTCTCTCAGAGAAACGCTCAGATAATCTGCTCTGAGAACTTATTTTCATTTGGACAGGCTACAAACTGAATGTAGCATTCTTCCAATGAACTCAGCTACTGCATCAATGAAAAATGTAATGTTTCTCAGTGCATAATCTCCTTTTGTTTTTGTGCTATGTAAAGAATCATAAACGCCACTTTTCTCAGTGATAGGGGGTATATACTCAAACAAGCACAGAGGGAGTTCTCATAAGTTGGTAAAGCACTAGGTATGACCCCATGCTTAATCGTGTATGATTGCATTTTTAACACACATGCAAGCTATGTTAGCCTCAAACATCTCCTAGAAGCAAGATATCATAGCTTTAGATCTATTCTCACAGTCTTGAGGATTTAATTGTACTATCCTAAAAAATCCTAAAAGCATCTGGAGGAAAAAAAAAAATAACCGAGGAAAACACAGGGAAAAATGAAAATTGTACTTTGGGAAATGTGGGCAGTAATCTAAACCAGAACAAAATAGCTTTGAATCCAAAGCTCTTAAGTGCTAGCCAGCTCTCTTCTCTGCAGCAAAACTGTTATCTGCTCACAGATGGGAGTTTCAAATGTCCAAGATAGCACTGCAAACTGATATCTGCTTCTTAATGTTACTTCACATTTACATTTTGTGTGGTTTAGTTGAACTCAGTCCTAGTGACAAATATTGCATTTAGGAAGCTAGTAGCTTTATTGTTTTCAACATCTGTCTTCTGGTAATGACGTGCTAAGTCCCCTGGTCTCATGGAATGATTGTTTTTCCATTGAAACAACACTGTTTGGGTGCACTTTATTACTTTACCTTCCTGAAGAGCAGCAGGATGTCAGCTTACAAGCTTTTTTTCATAGAAAGCAGTAAAAACCTAAGCTACAAAATAATCATGTAACGTTCTTAAGATTCTTTTCAAAAGTGCTATAGCAGCAAACTGGGGTTCAGTAATCAAATCCTGTAAATTATATATCCTTAATTTCTATTTAGAGGAAGAGAAAGATGTAATGTTCTTGTCAGAGCTCACCAACTCATAACATCTTCATGTAACTTTAAGTGATGACAACTGGAGAAAATTTTTGCAAAAGTGCAATTGTTACATTTAAAAATAAGAAAGTACCTACTAGCAGAAGTTATTTGATTAGGTGTCATGGCACTATCATGGTCTTCAACTTACTGAGTAAAACATACAAGAAATGGCTTAGAATGACAACCATGTTTTTCTGCAATAATACAAAACACCACAGTATATAGCACATCATTTTCCATCTGTAAATGGACAGAACACTTCTTATACAGGTTAAATGTTCATGATTTCTCATTCTATAAGACACTGAGTAATTTAAGTGTGAAAAGCTTTCCGCATTCCAAAGGATGTTTTTATGGATTATAAGGAAGGGATAGGAGACTACCCGCCTACTCAGACGTCACACATACTAATGTGAATAATCCTAAAATAATTATACTTTTTTGGTATGTTAGCATGCAAACAATGGAAAGCACAGGTGATGCTACTACACAGTTTCACACCTCAACTTAGAAGTGGCAAGAATTTCCGTAGTCAAGAGCAAAATACATTTTTTTTCTAACCACTGTCTGGTAGCACTGTGCAAGGACTGTTTGATCAACCATTTTGCATTAGTAGTCATACAGATTCTCTTACTTCATGTAACTTCCATGTTTTTTCTTCTGGAGTTGTTTGCCATGCATGTTGAAACCCCAGCAACCTAAATGGACTCACTTCATGGATGGAATTGGGCGAGGGACAATGAGAGAGGGTCCCTAAAACCTAAGTTATTCTGTGATACTCTGAGTGAGTTTTATTCTATTTTTCAGGCAAGTAAAAAAATTAAACATTTTAGTTCTTTTCAAGGAAGTTTTTAAGGCAGTGTGAAAGGATGAAGGTTAGTACTGTTCTATCAACATCAAGACAGTTCTTTTCAAAGGCAAAAAATTAGGCATTTTTAAATGAATAACGTGAAGGCTGAAATTGGAAGTATTTTTCTAATTTGCACTGTTTTAGTGTATCCAAAACGTTTCCTAATAAATGCTTCACATTCATGTTTCATAGAAAAATACTTCATTGTTACCTAAGCTGATTAACAAAGACTGAACGTCCACTCTAGGGCTGATCAATAGCTGTCACTTGGATGTAAAAGACATCACCTGGCATTAAGAATGAGCCAACCTAGATGAAGCATTCTTTAATCAACCTGAACACCAAACCTGACTTATAGGTCATTTCCAGTTTGTTTATACAGCCCTTTTCCAGAAAGGGATCTGTGAAAGCCAGGTGCATTCTTGTTCTGTTCCGTTTCCAGAGTCAGCTGTGCCAGAGAATAAAAAGAATAAAGCAAAAACCAGACACCTCATGCAAGACATGCTTCCAAGTATTTGCATCACTCTCAACATTGCCACTGAACAGTGGAAAGAGTCACTGAACAGTGATCCTTAGTACTAAAAAGCAGTTGTGAACAGGAACATGTTTACAAGATGAGTTTCCTTGACTATTCTGACACGAAAAAGATATTTAGTTTCACAAAGCCCACCTCCTTAAAACATGGCGATGGATTTCTGATTTGTTCAAGCATTGCCCACTTGACTGTTGCCTGTCGTATATTTCCATCGTATTCTCTGGAGCTCTGGGTACCACTTGGAGTACCTCTTGATCGTTCATAACCAGGTTCATTAAAATATGGTTCTGCTACAAGTATAAGAGATTGGACAGATACTAATACCTGTTAAAAGAAAAAAATATATGTATTAGAACTGCTATTCATGTGCTTTTAAAAATATATGTAATTTTGCTTACTTGTATGTGAAAACACTCATGACAAAGCATTCTTATTTGCAGTACAGACTGTTTGCAAGTAGGGAATGTCAGTGTTTTTAAATGGAAACCATTACTACACATTATAAATATAATGCTTACTTTTCACAAATTTAGTTCAAACACATAGAAAATGTAAAAAAAAAAAAAAGTTAAATGTAAAAAAAAAAGTTAAAAATATATAAAAATAAGCAAAATAAAGCATTTAGAGCAACACATTTCTAATTGCAACCTTTTGCGAAAGAAAGCTAATTTATCAAGTTAAATCAAAGACTCTTGATCCTTTCTTACTACAAGCCTCAGAATGATACTGAGGTGCGAGGTATTGCTGCAGTAGATTAAAAAAAAAAAAAATAAAAGGTCTGTGCAAATGTTCTAGAACTGACTCTCTTCCCAGCCTAGATATAACTTAAAGCTTAGGAGTATCCCCTAATTTAGGAGTCTTGTTTGCGAATCTGTATGAAAGGAGTCACTCTTTTCCTTGGAACATGCAGAACATACAGTTTACATCAGATAGATACCGTGTCAGCAACAAAGAGCTGTTCTCTCAGAAGGCAGTGCCCCAACAACCAGGTAGTTGTGCTCTGTGCTTAGCAGCAGCACTCTCAAATTTTCTCTTGCAGCAACACGAGCAAATAAACGTTTCAGCTTTCCACACTCTCTCTGTCATGTTTATTGACTATAAAGACACAACGTCTGAACAGTAAGTTCTTTCAAAACAACGGCTAAGAAGGAGTTGAATGACCTAAGTTAATCTCACCGCCACCTCATGGAACCATATCCTTAGCTCTTTTGATGCCATGACACTCCCTATTTGTATACTTGATGTGCTCACACTGTAGTACAGACAAGCAATCTAGCCCAGCAAAGCCATGTCACGGTGGACAGAGCACATGCTTGTGTAGTGGGAAATGTAAACTAGAGTTCTCCAGTTTGAGGTGAGGTGGAAAATTAAATATTGCCTCCCTTCCCTGCCATGCATAGAAGAAGTAGCCATGGCTATCTTCCTTTACACTTAAAAGTAAAAATGCAGATAAATACATTAAAATATACAGAATGTTCTGCACAAATGGGATCTCAGCAAGAAAATAGTCATTCATAACACTACATGGGAAAAGAGTGATCTAATTCTGTTCCAACAGCTCAGATACCTAAGGAGTTGTAGTGATTTGTGGATTTCGTGGCCATTGCATGTGTCTGGAAATAATTCAGTTTTTGCTTTTTTGAATTTTATATTTTAAATATATAATTTCTAAATAGCTATGGTAGAGAAATTTGACTATATGCAGCACTGTACTTTCTAGGCCTTAATAAGCATTTGTTACAATGTATAACAATTGTAATGAGTAAAAAACTCTAAACTGATATTCCAGTTTAATTTGGGTCAGAAAAGTCAATTGCTGGAGTGTTTTTGGGTGGTCTGTTAATAGTTCCATCTCTGAGTCAGAAAAAAAACATGCAGTACTTAATTCTTTCCAAGCAATTTATTTCATCCTCCAGCTGTTTTCTATTTAATCTACAAAGTGTTTTTGTCTTGGGGGGAGAAATGACAGAACTTTTTCCAACAACTCCCTTACTACTTTCACAAACTTTAGCTCTAAAAAACTTTAGCATTTTGAACTTAAATGCTGTATGAAATTTCTAGCAACCAAATCTAATAAATTCGTATAAGAAAAAGTACTTCACTGAAAATTAGCTTTCTTAATACTTATCTACATCAATTTTATTGTTATAGTTCAAAACTTCATCTCTTGATTACAAAGTTGGATGTTGGGAAAGATATACCATGTAAAGAACTACAACTTAGACTTCCAAATCATATTTTTCGCTTGTAGAGAGCATTAACATCTCCAAGCATGAAAATTCCGCAGGCTCCCTGGGACGTTTATCCTAGTGTCATCCTCATAATGAAAAAGCTCTTCCTAATATTTTATCAACATTTCCCAAGTGCCATCTTATGTCATTAGATACTTGTCCTGTTGCTCTGCATCTTTAAGAGGTATCTGGCTCCATTTTCTTTATACCTTCCCCATCTCTCTGCCACTAGTTCCGCCACCTTTCTGCCCTATCTTGTAATCCGTATCTCACCTATTTGGCTATAAGGATACTGAAGGAGACTGGAGCAGAGGTTTTGCCAATGTCAAAGTAAACTATGTCTACTGCTCTCCCCTTGTGCAGAGACAGGTATCTCATTGTAGACATCTAGTTGGTTCATTAGGCTCTACCACCCCAGTACATCCATATTAACTACTGTCTTCAAAGTACTTGAAAATAGCTTTCAGGAAGATTTGTTTCATAATTCTCTCAAGGACTCCTGTGTTGCTGAGCAAGCTGTAAGCTCCCCAGACTGTCCTTCTTGCCTATCTTGACAATGGTGTGAGATTTGCCAGTCATCGGGAATCGGCCATGCTAGATGCGACTTCTCAAAGATGAGAGACGACAGATCTGCAACGGCACTGGCTAGCTCCCATGATGATTTGGTTCCATGATCTTGCAGGCCCAGTTACCTTGAATACTTATTTTCTCTGTTGAGGACAATTCCTCTTTCTCACAGACCGAGGGAAGTCATGGAAAAGGGCAGGCAAATTTTAGCCCTAAGGAATGATGAAGAGATTACCTCTGCTTTTTCCATGTCCTCTGTCACTACATTTTCTGATCCACTGAGCAGCAGGACCACAACTTCTCATTGTTTTCTTTTGCTGCCAACATACTTATAGGAAACCATTCTTGATCTTTAGTTCTCTTGTCATTTTCAACACCAGCTAAGCTTTGATTTTTCTGAGCCATTTGGCCAATGCCTTTATATTCCTTACATGAAGCCCATTCCCTCCTATACCTTCTGTGTACTTTCTTTTTGCAGTTGAGCTTAGGCAGGAGTTGTTTATTTACTCATGCTGGCTTTCTGCCACTCTTCTTTGATTTGACACATGGAATACATAATTGCTAAGCTTTTAGGGGACTAATCAACCAGCTCTCCAAAGCCAATTCCAGAACAAGTTGAAATTGCTTCTGCTGAAGAGTTTCAACTTAATATGCTGAAGCACAAAGTGCATAGTACTTTAGAATCTGGAACAGGAAATCTACCTTGTGCTATGAAGTAACAATTCCAAGGAACGAAATGAGAAAGTGCCATGGGAATCCTGAATAAATCATTGCAAGTTGTTATTTTGCATGATGTATGTGCTTATTGCTTAACACATTCCTATGGCAGAAAACTGAAAATGTTAAGGACTGTTTGGACAGTTATCATAACCTAGTATGTCCTGATAAATTCTGGGCTAATTTAATTTATCACTGATTGTCACTAAAGATAGCACAACTATAACTCCTCAGTTTTATTCCTCTACTCAGTTTTCTTGTAGAATTTAGGAATACCTTTACAGTTTTTCACTAGTATACATCAATTGTTCATCTCTTAGAATGTGGAGCTTTGTCATCACCATAAATAGCTTAAGATAAAGACATAATATGAATTCCAGTAGATGATGCCATCTTAAGAGTCTTCTTAAAATAAATAAATAAATAAATAAACCATCCAAGCCAGTCCATGTGGTACTAGGAATGAGCTGCACAAACAGCAACTCTTCAAGACAAGACCAAAAGGAATACTGGTTGGAAACAGCATTTTGAGTAATTTGCCAGTGTTTCTTTTCTAGTGTTCCAGGACTATCCAGAAGCCTTGAACAAAGTGAAATGACCTTTCAGAGCCACAAAAATATCACCTGTAACTCACCCTATATGATTTCCATAATTGATTACCAACACTCATGAATATGTAAGAAAATCAAGCACCAAAGCGAAGACTGGTGGTAGACTATAAATACAGCAGAATATGTTTCAGTTTTGAGCATCTCAAAGCCAGACTGAATTGACTCACTACAGAACACAAAGTCCAACTTCAGTATGTGCACCTCAAGCTCAATTTAAGAAACAAAACCTGAATATTCAATGAAATAATTCAAGAGAACACTTCCTGCTAGTGTAAAAGCCAGCCCTGCCCTCCTACTTTAGAGCCATTCTCCCTCTCTCTCCAAGGTGCCTCTTCTTTCTTTTTGTACCAGCACAAGTATCTTCTGCTGGAAATAGAAGATTTCTGAGAGAATAATTGTTTCTAGTTGGCTGTAGTTGGAGACCCAAGACATACAAAATGAGAATGGACACAAAATTACTTTCAGAACTGAAGACAAACCTGATTTCTCTGAATTCTCTAAGTAACTTAGCAAAGTACTTTTAGAGCTGTCCCAATTCAAGAGTAATTTCAATTAAGACTGTTTTGAAGTATGCAAAAACTTTATTAAAAAAATCCCAGGGTTTAAAAGTTAGTTTCTCATACCAAAATATTACATTACAGAGATAGTAAGGAAGGTAATTTGCACCACGCACATTCTGTCTGTGAAAGCTATCACAATTGGCACTATACTTTGTATTCATTTCCAAATGCTAATTATATGGCTCTGTGGAAAATTACAGCACCCACCAATATTGAAATCAGAGAGCTCACCTCTCCCAAACATTGTTTTTATAGAAAGGTATTATCTAGAACATCAAAACTTAAATGCACATGTAAGGTTTTTTCACACCCTATGCTGCTACCTCACTGCTAACCACAAGCCATTGTTCCTTATAAAAGCATTCAGTCAGAGCAGCCTTTCAAAACATTTTTATAAGGACTGTCTTTATTATATTGAATTTTACTGAAAGATCATACTACAACATGTAAAAAATCCAAGTGTATGGGGAAAGCATATCACATGTCTGAAAGCAGCTTGCTGGTTTTTTATGTATTGTTAGAATAAAAATAGTATCTTCCATTATTTTTACTATTTTAAACTTGGGTAACAACTCCATTGGCCACTTAGGAGAAAATTAAGGGAAGTCTAAAGGTCTAGATTTCTTCATATAATAAATGGGATGTTGCTTCACTTGACAACTATGTAAATCAAATGATTATGAGCCATTAAGATGATAGGTTGCCTGTACACAGCTGAATTAATCTTACTGGCAACTTACTTCTGCACAATCACACTGATAGAGTCTAACACTATGCAGCAGTTCCACTGAGTTTTAAGTAACTTGAAGTGGCTCATCATGCCGGGATTGCATAAAAAGGTACATATTGCATAACAAGGTACCATGCAACCAATTAATATGTACAATAGTTACATGGATCTTATCCACATCATCTTAAGTGGCACAGAAATCCCCACCATAAACTTTTGATCCTATTCACTTAATCACTTGTTGGATCTTTTAGCTTGGAAACTTTCCTCAAAAAAAAAAAAAAAAAAAAAATTCTGCCTGCAATCAAAAGCTTGTAGTTAAGGATCAAGTATGTTAATACTCCAGTTAACCTACAGAAATTAACCAGTAAGACTTGGCATTATGGAATGGTTTATAGCTGAAAAAAGTGAAGTGGTGAAAAAATCTGAGTAAGATAATCTCATAGGTAAGACTCTATGAGGATAGATCTCCACACTTACAAGAGCACCGAAGTACCAAAATAGACAACATGCTCTCAGGCTCCCTTAAAAGTTTAAGTTGGATGCTCTGATACCTTGAAGAAAAGGTGCCCATATGGACTGGGTTACAAGTGTTCAGTCCAGCCAGGTTCAATGTAATTTTCTTGATTTCCACATACAAGTCAAAAAATGTGGAATCAGTTGGAATTGTTTCTAGGCAATCTTTCGAAATCAATAAGATGTAACTCTTTTTGTATTTGACGGATCACACCTATTATGAAAGTTAACTAGTTTTAAGTCATCAGCTATTCATATTTAACTTCTGAGTAAAAGAGGTGAGGATTTGCCAGATAAGACAAGATTGGTTTTTTATTGTAAAGCTGCAACATTTTTCAAAAGTATAATTTGGATTTTTTTTTTTTAATTGCATTAAAGTGATCCTCACATAGGTGAGACAGCTTTTCTCAACCTTGCAGCATTTGCCAATACAAGAAAATATTTGAAGGAAGACAAGATCTGGGAGTTTTGTATTCTGTGAGTTTTCAGTCCAGCTTCTGACAAATTCAAGCAGTTATTTAACTCCATTGTAGCTGCTAAATATGACTGCCTGGGTATACGTAAACAAATATATGCTCCCAGTGCAACAAAAGGATGCATACATGTGAGACTAAAAAAAAATCAGCTTAAAGAGGCACTCCTCAAGAGAAACTGAGAATGGCTTGAGTGCTGGACATTCACAGCATATTAATTTCATCCTTACAATAACACTGAAGTAACAATCAACTGTTATGAACTCCCCCACAGCTCCTTCACCGTGCACTGAAAGACTCATATGTAGATACATCTACCTGCATTCATGAATCTGACCTGAGTTAATTCTCCCATGCTCTGAACTCCTCGGGAATCAGACTGATTGTTGCAGCTTTTTATCTTCTAAATAGCAACACTTACTAATACAGCTTCTCAATTGGACCCTGCTTACTGACCTAATACATAGGCGAACTAAATTCCAGCCTGTTTGCAAAATAATGCTTAGACATTTCAGATGAACAGGTTAGTACCAGTTACAGAACAGGAATGTCACAATAAGACATTTTATGGACGACTATTTTGTTTTTCCTTACTCAAGGAAGAAAATTCCAGAGTAAAATCACAAAGAGAAAGCCTTAAGACTGGCAGACTTACTACTCCGTGACAAACTAAAGAGAAACAAGAAATACTCACCTGCAAAAAACTTGATGTTTGAGGATTCCATTTCTCTTCTGGCCTCCCATGCCATGTGTTAAGAATGCTTAAGCATACCTGAGAAAGTCACATGATTAATACCACAGATAAATACTATAATAAATTTGCTTTGCTTGGGTAGAACAAAATGTTAGCTTCACATTAAGTTCCTTTTTTTTGGGCAAATTTTTGTGTAACTTCATTGCAAAAGACAAGTTTATTTCCCATGAAATTAATTTGAAATGAAAGTGGATAAAAGTAATGAGGATAAGGAAGAAGATCATATGCTGATAAAAGAACAAAACAAACGCATTACTTTCCTTCAAAGAAAACTTACGGATTCTAGTGGCTCCAAAAATGAATGAATCATTAATACCTGATTCTCTATTTTCTTCTTTAAATACTGTTCTAACACTTCTTGTTTTTAAAGAAAATCATTCTGACTAAGCATTTCAGAGGTGCTCTCTGTCACACTAACAAGGAATTGAAAACACTTATCAACTCTTATGACTTATCTGAATTTTTTGTAGTCAAGTGGATAGAGTTCTGGAACCTTATCATGATGAGAATGGAACAATCAGAGAAGGGAATGCAATGAGTCAAAATATAAGAAATCTAGATAAGAGTATTCACCGTGACTTAATGCTAAGCATGAGAAAAAGGACAGACATTCTCAAATTTGAATTACATTCAGTGTCTATGTTAAGAAAAAACTCTGTGTCTAGTACTGGAAAGGAACGTTACAGCTTCTGAAAACAGTAAGCAAGGGGAACCATGAAAGGCAGTGGAAAAAAGTTAAACCATTGGCCATAAACATCTTGCATTAAAGAAGTTGAGTGCCACTCTGGTACAATCAAAGCTTTTTTGTTGGTCTTCAGTGGAGATATACAGATAACCATTTTGGTTGTTCTACACAGAATTTCATATGTGCTTATTTTTGATATATGTGGAAGTTGCATCTCCCTGGCACACACCTGATTTTCTGTGACGTTTTTGGAACCTTCAGAATGAGGTATACCACAACATGGAGACTGGGGGCTAGGAAGAGCTCATCATTTGCTTCATCTTTTAATATAATTTCCAAAAGTTTTAGTATTTTTTAAAGCAAAATGGTTATTCAATCCTTTGTTTAGAGTTGCATTTGCTTTTATAAAGGATAATTTTTCTTCCCTTTAAGAAAAAGCACTTTTGCATGGAGAGAGAGACAAGGTATGGGCAAATGCAACTAGTTGCAACTGATATGAAACACACTTTGTCCATGGAAGGAATCCTGGATCACTTAGCTTAAATAGATCTCTGCCTGACTAATTTAGCAAGGAAAGTGGAAAAGAACATTTCTGCTGATCATTTGATTGTAAAAGGAGAAAAAAAAACAAACCAAGCACCTCTAAATTCAGGGAGTGTGCAATACCTCTCTCAGCTTTTTATACACACTTGAATATTTTAATTAAGAGTCAGTTATGAGCAAATTTTCTTAAGAAAATTTGGAAAAGAAATTGCTATACCACTGAGTAGCAGTAGAACTCAGTACTGTGCAACGTTATAGATGAAGACATGCAGGGTTTTCACGAAGTCATTGGACAAAGTGGTACATTCTTTTCACTAAGGTGCCTGTTAAGCTGCTGATGAACCCTTGCCCTTTTCTTAAACCTTGCTGGCCACGGCTGCATGACAGCAGGACCTGCCTCCACACACACACAATCACGGAGCATCTGAATGAGCAACCTACATTTGGACAAACTACCAGGTTTACCAAACCCAGAATACAAAACATACCACATTCTGGGGGCAAACATGACTGGAAGCAAAGTACTGAGTAAACGAGTACTTTGTAAAAGTACTTTGGCCTCCCATTCATAAACTGTTTAATCTTGGAAGATCAGAATCATCATGCTTAAGACACAAAACCACTAAAGAACTTAAATGGAGAAGTTTCGTCAGTTTCACAAGAGTAAAGTTGACCTACCTTGCCATCATTATAGAGATTTGGATTAAATCTCACACTGTGGCCTCCAGTTGTTTCCAGATTCACAAGTGGAGGGGAGTTAGGATAATCTTGTGGAAAATACACATCAAACTCAAAGCACCCATTTGCATAAGGGGTGTCTGCTGGACCAGTAATGAGAACCTACCAACGTTAAGAAAGCAAAAAGACAGTTTTCAGAAAGAAACCTTATATTTGTCATCCAGTTGAGATTTCTGCAAATTATGGGAATAATTTTTATTTCCAAACACAACTTATCAGAAATTATTATTAAATATCATCCTCACATACAGGCTATCAGTCTGTTCATTTCAGTAGTCTAGATAACTGAAGATCCCCTGCTAATGTCCATTTCTCCTTACAGATTACAAATGGAAAGCAAAACAGAAGGCGCTAACATGTCTGCCTTCTTGCTTCAGGACAAGAGGTGCTCAGTGTATTTCTCCATACCTACCATTTTTAACTGACTTAATAACGTAGTATACAAAGATACACTTTTGACTGCAATGGAGTAGCAAAACTACATTTTTCCTTTCAGAGTAGCTAAAGAACAAACCCTGTCCTATTAAGTCTACTTCACTAACAAAGTCCTCTATTGGCAGACGGATGCCCATCAAGTTCTTGAAAAATCATCAGACTAAAATACCACCAACTATATTAGTTTAGAAGTTGAGATAACAACTAAAGTACAAATGAAATACTTCTGTATCTTCTTATATACTGAGCTGAAAGAGGGAAATAAAAAAAACATTACCTTCATAATGTCAAGCCGCTCCTCATCACAACGTACAAAAACACTGGATGAAGATGAGAGAGGCAGTGATGTAGAAAGAGTCACAGCTTCTTGTGCAAGACGTCGAGCTCTGGCAGCACTGTTGGCATCACTTGCATTTTTTACCTGAGACATGTAGTGGTAATTTACTTTAAAAACCAATTTTCCATCATCATCTTCAGAAACCATTTCAAATGTATCTAGAAGAGAAAAAAAAAAAAAAAAGCCTCAGGAAAACAGTGAAGTTAATAACAGATCAGTCTTGGATGAAGATTCTGAGTTTTAAAATCAGGAAATGTGAATCAAGAAAATGTGCACCTTGGGAATTAACAGTGATCTCAAAAAACAAAGCATTACCAGTTTTGAGTCAAATGAACTCCTGCAGCAAATTTACAAGCTCTCATATGCAACTTGTCCAATGTATGCCACTTCTGATTTGGAAGGCTACCAGCTTCTCCAGGCCAGGAATACAATGGTATTTATGAATACATAATAATGCTACTAGTGCCAACAGCATTTAATTGTGTCGTGGTTGCAAATGTTATTAGAAGATCATACAAAATTACAGTGAGGTTAATTTTCTTTAGTCATTTAATATACAAAATCTGCAGCTTGGCTGACAGAATGAGAAGCTGCCATTACAAACTTTCCTACCTGCCTATTCCTGGCATACATGTGAGGCATACAACTCCACAAACACTTGTGAGGAAAATCCCTTACAAATACAGCAGCAAATAAATGTGACTGCAAATATTGTCACTGCAACTCAAAAAATATTCATAAATATGCGTCTGCAATAATTTTACAGCTCTATTTGGATAAGATGCTATTCTTTATGAATTTCTTCAAACACATTCTCTTATGGCCAAAATGAGCACTGATTCTCCCCGTTTTTTCCAAATGCAACATACTGAGTTTCACAAAGAAGCACAGAATAAAGTTTGCGACAGTTCCATTTTACTCTAACACGTTTTCTTCTGAATTCTATTCCATTTAAAAAATAAAAGCCATATTTTTAAAAAATGTACTTTTAATAAGGCTTGATAAAAGCTTTAAAAAAATTATTTTTATATATGAACTAATGTTGCAATAGAATCTGAGGACTGAAAATCTCACAAATCAGTACTGGAATGAAAATATGAACATCATATCTGAATTTTGTGACTGGTTCCATTCACGTAGTATACAGATAACGTAACACATTTCCTATTTGTTCAATGATCACATTAGCTGGCAGCCTGAGAATACCGACTTGTATAATTTTCCATGTATGAAAAGTATCATTTAAAAATACCTTAAAATTATTTCAAAATATAATTATGGTATCATTGCAACAGATTATTTCTTATGCACACGCTTTCTAAAGTACATTCACACTTCTCAACCTACCAAACTGGAGTTTTTTCATGACAGCCACATACTTTTCTTCAAGAGAGCGTAAAACAGACAATGGTTTGGGCTTCACAGCAGCTTTTTTGGAATATTCAGCCATCTTCTTTTCTGTTAAATAAAATGTGATGATTATTTGTAGTTAATGTAATTCTGGGGCAAATACACCAAACATTTGGGGATTATTTATCTTGAAATGACATTTTATGATTACAGTATCTGCAAAGAATTCTGAATACTGGGGATCACTCACAACATACAGATTTTTTTCACAGTATCACAGAATGGCTTGGATTGGAAGGAATCTCAAAGATCATCCAGTTCCAACTACCCTGCTGTGGGCAGAATTGTCAACCACTAGATCAGACTGCCCATCAAGCCCAGTCTTAGAGCATCCACAGCTTTTCTGGGCAGCCTGTGCCAGTTGCCTCACTACCCTCTGAGTGAAGAATTTCCTCCTAACATCTAACCTAAACTTCCCCTCTTTCAGTTTAAAGCCATTCCCCTTTGTCACTATCTACCTGTGTAAAGAATAAGCCTCCCTCCTGCTTGTAAGCTCCTTCCAATTACTGAAAGATCATGATGAGGTCTCCCTGAAGACTTCTCTTTCCCAAGCTAAACAATCCCAACTCCCTCACCTTTCATCATAGGAGAGAGATGCTCCAGCTACTATTTTTTTTTTCCTTTTCCAGGCAACAGTAGTAATTTAAGGCTTTTACACAGCAACTGGAGTATGGGGAAGGGTTGAGGTCATGGTTCCATGCTCAGCTATGCTGGTTTGCTGCCTCTTCTGTCTCATTTCTTATTCTGGGGGATGGAGAGCTTATGCTATCAGAAACACATTCTTAAAGTGCTGCCAGTTCTGTTCTGTTCCTTTGTCCCTAAGCACATTTCTCTCAAGAGATCTCTTCCAACAATTTCTTCAACAACCTGATGTTTGCTCTACTGAAGATCAGGGTCCTGACTCCAGTCTTTGCCAGGCCTACATTCCTTAAGATCACTAAATGGACCAGAGCATGGTTGCTGCAGGCCAGGCTGCCTCTGATCTTAACCTCTTTAGCCATCTCCACATTTCTCACTCTTACTTTTCATTATCCGAACAGCTAAATAAAGATGGTTATCTCAGCTCAGGAATAATTCAAGACCAGTGCTGCCATGAGTATTCTTTTATCCACTCTCCAATATCAGGAGCTGGTTATAAACTCCTTCACAAAACACATTCTCACTAATTACATCACTTCTCCTTAGTTTTCTTTACTAGACAATCAGGTGGTTGGTTGGCTATATGCGGTTCAATCCACAATTCAGATTTTTGTTCTGCCTATAAACATGCTAATTCACAAGGTTTAGCTTTAATAGCAAAGGCCTTGCTTCTATAGGTTATATCTCCTGTCTTCTAACAGGAAAAACAATGTACTACATAACGGTGCAGAAGGTTATGAGATGTCCTCTAACTCGATTTATTCTATATCCTGATTTTAGAATTTAAGACTAATGCAAAGCTCCAGACAGCTGCACTTGAAAATGTAGCCAGTCACTGCAGCTGGGGGGAAGTCTTTTCTCTTGCTTTTAAACCAATTTTAAATTATCTGTCAATGAACAAATAAAAGAATTTCTATTTTACCTTGGTTTGCCTGGCGTAAACTGGTGGTAGCAGCATAAACTATCTCAGCAGTCTTCTGGATGTCTGGTACCAAAAGTGTCAGTCCCTCTGGTTCTTGATCAGAAGTATCGGGCTTCACCCCTGCTTTAGCCTTGTCTTTTTTAGACCTGTGGATGTACAAACATATTTATATATTTTGATTGTGATAACTCAGTCCTTAGCAGCATACTCAATTACTGAAATGAAGAAGTGATATTTAATATTAACTATGCCTGTTTCAGAATTTAACACTTAAGAGCTGGAATAAATTTACATTGTTATACTGCAAAACTTAGAGATTCTAATGGTAACGAGCACTCCCTGCCCCATTCTCCCAGCTGTCTTCTGTAAATATTTTAATATCACTTACAGATTACCTTGAATTGGAAGGGATCTGTAAGGACCACTGAGTTCAAGTCCTCTTTCTCCTTTATGGCGGACTCTTCTTCAAATATCTCTATACCCACCAGAACACAGAACAACAACTGCAAATTCTCCAACCAGTATCACAAATGCAGAGTTCTGATGCAAGTCACATTAGCTCACTGAATGGAAGGATTTAGGATCCTTGTTCACTGAATGGATAGATTCAAAATCCTCATTCACTAAATGGAAGGATTCAGGGTCCCAGAAAGATCCTTCCTTTGCAATAGCCTATTATCTGAGGTCTGCACTGTGCTGAAGGTTACAACCTTGTGAGTCACCAGAGATGCTTCCCTGCAGAGGTGACGACACCCACAGAGACTCACTGCTCCTGCAGTAGATGATGGCATGGTGCATGTGTAGTGGAGGAAAGAATGCTGTACTGAAAAGATGGTTAATAAAAATGGACACTGACTCAGTTCCATACAGACTCCAAATGTAATCTGAACTGAGTGTTCAGCCTAACCTGCCCTTACAGGAGCAGCCTGGGAAACTACTCTGCATTGCATCACTTAAAATGAACAAAGTTATGGTGAAGATCTAAACAAGATAAACAGCGAAGAAGCAGCAGCTTTCTTTCCCACTACCATACCTAGAAGCAAAACAAAGCTACCTTAGCAAGAAGAATTAGCAATGTAATGCTTTGATGTTCCAAACATATATTTTGATAAATATCAGTTACAATACACTTTATTTTGAACTAGATGTAAATAATGCATAAATAACTAATCTCTAAAGTATTCAAAAGAGATGATTACATCAATAACAAAAGTCTTTGCACCATACCTTATAAAATAAAAACATCCCTGGAGCACATTAATAACAGAATTCATTACTGCAGCATGATACAGTTTCTGTGTTCCAGACTTGATCCAAAGTGATGTTAGCCCATTGATGACTTCAAGCAACTCTGAGCATTCAGATCCTCCAAGTCAGGAGGAACGCACTGAAGGCAAACAGCACAACTCAGAGTTTAAGAAACAGTTTAAAAAACAGCAGCTGCCTCTCCCATTTACACCATCTGAAGTCCTTATCACTGTCTTTTTCCTTGTGGAAATCTAAGCCAAGATTTTTTAAATAGCTCGTGTTAAGGTTTGATGTGTGTATTTGAGTTCATTAAACCCCGGTGATACCTGACATCTCAGACACGCTAGCAGGCAGCAGTTCCAGGAGAGGTGTACACAGTTAGCAGTGCTTGCTGTTGGTGTAGAACTCTTATACTCTTTACTACAAAATCTTGGAGAAAAATTTCTTTCCTCATTTTGCCTTCCTATCCTTACTTGATTCAAATCTATTGGTATCTAGATTAGAATATCAGCTTATTGTGATTAATCCTGCACAGTTGAGGCTGCTTCAGGACTACCTTATATACATATATTCAGTTATTTACACAATTACTTGGAGATATTAACAGTGATTTTTAGGTTTGCAGTTTATTTACAACCAACATATGGTAAATCAAACAATTCCCTAGTCTCCAGATGGGGAAGTCTGTCAAGGATTCCCCAGTGGTATAGACTTTCTGATATACACTGATTACAATTTTTGAAGTTCACAGAGTTTTGTCATCACTTGCCTCCTGAGACAGAAATGAATTTCATTGTCAGTGCACTATTATAGCTGACTTTTAGGTTATTTTACAGCAGAAGATCACAGCAGCCCTTTCAAAAATCACATCCTCATAAAATGGTTCATTATGACTATTTAATGAATGCAATTAAAAAATAGATTAGGTACACTAAAAGGTTAAATCTTGTATGGAAGCTCTGGAACTGCTGCTGGAGGTGTGCATCTGGTCCATGCACCCACCTTAGGTAACAACAAGAATGTTCACACTCCCTGGCGTGGAAAACCCAGGAACATAAACAATTTCCATCCTGAAATGGCTATAAAAGGCATGAAACAAATGTAATGTAAAGCTCAAAATGTGGAAAGTTGAATGGGGTTCACATACAGCTGATGAACGGGGGACTCAGTACACCCAGAAGTAAACACAGAACACCGGAGTACCTTGTGGCCTGCTGAGGCCTAGCGGTCTCCTGCATGGAGCCTGAGAAAGAAATACTTGTAACAAGAGTCTGTTGGGTTTGATGTTGGAGGTCAGAAGCAGGACTTTCAGGGCAGTGCCAACATTGCTCTCAGGACAAATTTACAGCAATACAGAAGACCATTTTTTGGTCCCTAAACCTATATCTTAATATAATCTCAAACACATGATATTATTTTGTGTCCTAACAAAAGAAACCCGCTTAGGTGAAGTATTCTCCCATCTGTGAGCATGTGTAATACGGGCAAAACAAATTATTAGCTGCAGAAACATCGTTCTCCCTTCTTGGTACCATCTCCACTCTATCCTGCTGCTGCAACTCTGCCAGGACTCAGAGCTGCCGCTCTCCATATCGTGTGTCATACACAGGTCTTAGAAGGCCAAAGAGATCCCAGCTGGGGAGGGAGTTGCTAAGAATTGCAGATGCTCTCCCAAAACTATGAATGAGGAGATCATACTGAAATTGAAGTGATAAATACAGCAGGATCCTTCCATCGTTCCTGCACTGTAGCAGCCTGCACATACATTTATGCACACATAAGAACTAGCAGCGTTACCACAATCCTGAGCTCTGAGTTTTTCAGTATTTCAAAGTATCCAAAGAACCAATAATACGAATAATAAACTAAGATAGAAAATACAATCATTTAACTGTTTTGAACTGTATCTTATCTATTTTTAGAAAACATTTAAATGTACAGTTATGCTGTACATTTCTTTCCACCAAGATTTTGTGTATGCAGCAAAATGCATCAATTAATTAATACAGGTCAAACCGTTGTTTAAATGTTACAATTTTCAGAGTCGAGCAAGAGCCAAATATTTAATTAGGACTTAGAAACTTGCCTTGCAGTTTTTCACCCACTGAAGGAAAAGTGGACAATATCCTGTCAACTCATATTTAAAAGGATGACAGTAACTAATACATTTGCTAGAGAAGACAGCAGTGTACATGCTAATAATTTAAGCCATTAATTTAGTTTGTGCTGGAAGATGACATCCTTCTTTTCACACCGTGCTAAATGAATAATGAATGATACACTCCCAAGGCAACTTTAATTTTTAAAGCCAATACTTAGAGTTACTCACTCATGCCAGGTACTTAGAGGTAAACGTGACAATATGGAATGATACATTTATCAAATTACTCACAAAATAAAAGCAGTGAACCATTCTGTACTGCAGAAATGTTGCTTGGAACAGAATTCTACTCCATTTTATACTCATAGACACTTTGTTGTGATTAAATTGCCATGAGATCGGTATCACCCAGCCCTAATGCCAGACACCAAATAGATGCACATTCCTTCCAGTAACCTACAGATTTTTAAACCAATATCCTGAAATGTGGCAAAACAAACAAGGGAACCTGCCTTTGCAAATAGAACTGAGAAAGCCTAGTAGCCTCCTCTGAGATGGCTCCGCACACTCATCCTCAGCTGCTTCAAGCACTGTATTTACAGACTGAGATTTCAACAAGGATTACAGGACTGCTCCCTGCCACCAATCATGAACCCTGAACATGAGAGCTCCCCAGAAAAAACTGGTAGTGGTTTTGTCTCTTAAAAAACAACAATTAAATAATTACACCCAAATTCTTGGGACTTGATTAGAAAGGAAACTGTTATTTGCAGAATGCACCGTTTCATTTAGAAGTTTGTAGAAGATCAGTCAATGCACTGAAAAGCTATAGCAGGGAAAATGCCGCAGGCTCAGCTGATTATATTCTAACTTCTCCGCACAACAAAAAAAACAAAGAGCTCTAACAGCAATGTGACAGGCAGGGTCAGATACTTTCAGAACATTCTGGAACTGTGCTGCATTAACTCTTAGCAGCAGAATGACAAATGACAGCAGTGTATAAGACTAAGCAATTCAGATCTCCCTGAAGCAGTTACCACTTGGGTGGCCTGGGTGTCATGGAAAGTAAAAGCATTTCTATTTAGGAATTTCTAGACATAGGCTTGCTATGTTCCACGTTACACAAATCAGCCATCAGGTTATTTTGTCTAACTGAAGCATTTGCCACAGACTTCATGAAGTAAATGGCTGTTCGTACATGCCTGCTTTGCTGCACAGAGTTCTCTGCAGCAGAGGACAGGAGAAGAACAAATGTCTCAAACTCACCTTCGGGACAACCCTCTCCAAAGCACTGCAGTTAGTGATGGCTTTGCCTCCCTATCAGAGTGGCTGATTCCTAAACATCTTCTCCATTATCCAGAAGGTTCTTGACTTTTCAATTCAGTATTATGGCATTTGAAGATAATGAAACTGAATGCTAACTGGAACCAAAAACCAAACTGTTCACTTTGAATTTTGGATGGAAGTCATGTTCCAACATGGAAGCGACATTTGGTAGACATGCAAGTAGAACTGCTGTTCAGTTAAAGGAAAATGTTGTCTTTGAAAGCAGCTCCCATAATTATGTTGTTCTTATGGCATTTGACCTAAGAAGGGCAACAGATTGTCCCATTTAAGTAATTCATGCCAACACTTGCTTATATTGCTGGCAAACCTTCAGCTAAAAGGCTGAGAACGAAAACCTTCCACTCCAATGATTCCAGGCTGTCCAGGCTGTTGGTATTTTCATTCCAGTTTATATACAGCTATACAGCTTTAAAGACAAACAGTATTATGCTTAAACCAATGAGCAAAAGGCATATAGATAATATAACTGAACCAATTACAATTTAAAAAAAAAATCATCAATTATTAATACTGACAATAATTCTATGCCCAAAGAATTATTCTTCATTTTCAGATCCTAAGATGACACTAAAGAACTATTAGTACCATGTTTTATTTTATCAAAATGAAAAAGAGTTTATGAGAGTAATGGTCAAGTGCTATTCTCACAGAGAATCTTTTTAGACTTCAACTTAGGGAAATAACATGAGAAGGCACAGGTTTCCATGCCCATTATATCTGAGACTACCCAACAGATGCCCAGACTAACAAAACAAGAAAGTATTTATACTGGAAATGAATTACACAGAAGCCAAATACAATTTTCTTTCCTATTTTAAGAGGATTACATAGACTCTGATCTTCCTACGACTGCCACAAAAGTGGGAAGTTCTTGGACAGGTATCGAACAAAAAGTAATATTACTCTCTTTCTCTTGTATTAAGTCAGCAAGAAAATCACACTGTGGTACTACATGCTTGATGCAAGACTAGAAAGCTAAGTCAAAAAGGAGAAGAGAAATTCACAAGAAATTAAGCCCATCAGCAACTACTAGAAATTATTCCAAATAATAGGATTCCTGCTCAAAATTTCAGGTACTAATTGGCATGTGTTCTCAGTTTACAATGGGAGAAAAATATTTTACATACACCTTTTTCAGATATTGTATTTATCTCTGTCTCATGATATTTCAGCATATGCCTAGGGAGGTCATTTCATTTTTTCAGGCAAATATGAATATTGTTTCTTAATGAGCCAACTTCATATTGGAAGCAATTGATGAACCTAAGAAACTTCTTAACTGCTGGTGGCAGAAAATTATGAAGAGATTAAGAATGGGAATCTGAACTGCAGCATTTGCCTTTCAGTTCTCTCACTTCCTTCAGTCAGGGCATAAAAAGCTGATTCAACCATCAAAAAAAACCCCCATACTCAAATCTTCAGCTCTGGAAACCGGAAAGGCTGGAGACATCCCGAAAGAGATGAAAAGTTGGTTGTGAAATCTGTACCAAGTCCAGCACCTGCCAGAGGCACAAGGGATTGGGAAGCATGCAGGAGCTCCTTGCTTCTGTGAGTGCCAGTCCAGTGACTGTTCCCTTCAAGCAACAAACACATGCAGCACCAACTTATTTGGTCCACTGATTTAAACGAAGTCTTCTCACACTTGTCGCTTGCCTGGTGAGCCATAACAAAAGTGCAACCTTTCATGTAAATCAACAGTTAGGTTCAGTGACAGCAGAATTTCAGAAGATAAGCCAGAATTCTGCAGAGTGTGAGAATCAAAGATCAAATTCATCTGATCACTCAGAATTGCTCTGAGAAGATGGCTTGGTCTTTGAAACAGAACAGCCAGAAACCGCAAAGAACCAAAAGACAAAACTAAGTTGTTCGGGCTGTTAGAATTATACAAAATGGCATTATATTTATCCAAAACATGCAGTTTTTCTTTGTCAAAAGAGTGAATTCAGAAAGGGAAAAACAATTTAGCAATACAGGTACTGGTTGTTACTGAACAGAACAGGAAAAAGACTGCTGGTCTAAACCTTACTGTTGTTAAGATCCATGGCCCAACCAGCCTGGGACAGATAATAGGACAAGAATACTAGGTCTGATAAAGCAAAACTGGCATGTAACCATAGAGTAGAACCGTGGAGCAGAATCATCAAGGAAAAATGCAGCTACCAATTAGCCTGAGTTCCCACATTTTGTGGAAAAATCTGTATTTATTACTGGCTTTTTAAAAAGGCAATAATAAAGGGAGGTACCAAGAGACTGGTCTTACTGAAACAAGCTGTCATTTATGACTTGGCTGCATAACTGTCCTTAAGAAGTCCCCTGAACTCTGTATGGTGCACAGAACAAGCCTGTATGGCTTTATACTGCAAGCCTCATGCAGCCGGATAGCATCACTGCAGAGAAGCGATATTTGGACACTTTTCCATTTGTTTGTTAATGGCTCTGTCAGACTGCAGGAGTGTTTGACAAGAACTGTCAAGTGTGGAGTTTCTTGGAAAAGGGTAGAAGACCTTGAAACCTGGCACAGACAGCTTCAGGGCATTCATTTGTAATTTCAAATCATCTTCAGCATACCAGCTCACCTCTAAAGCTCATGTTAATGGAAAGATTAACTGTTGTAGAATAACCATGTGCAGAAGCATTCTTTACATACGTAGTGCCAACAGATAATGCTAGTCAAAAACCTTCAGCTATCTTAGGCTTGCAGTACACAGAATTCTCACTACAAATAACAGCTAAGTCTTATGCCTTCTTAATCTTATGCTTCGTGACAGAACCCAAAAAGGCTTCTCTAGTAACCAGTTAGCCTCTGACAGACAATCCCCTGAGGAATCCTTACTCAACGGGTATCCACTGAGGAATCCTTACTCAATGGATAAAGGAGCACAGTAGCACATACAAGAAACCTGGGATATTTCAGGTAAAAAATATCATCTCGTTTAATCCTCCTCAATCCCACCCTTTACAGAATGGGCATGTTTAAATAGCTTCCAAGGATGCTCCTGCTTTCAGACTGACAGCAGGAAATGTAAAGTCCTCGCTGAAAAAAGAAATTTGAAATTTGAAGCTCCTAGACTCTTAAGCAGCAGTCCTCTTTCCAAAAAAAGTATGAAACCCACCAACTTATTTGTGTCATGGAAAACAAATTCTAGTAAGTAACATAATAAATTAGAATATATACATAGTAAAGACAAAGGTATGTTCTCAGTCTGGACAGTGGCATAACGGCTGTGATAATGAGAACAATTACCTCAATCGGTTGGTATAGGTATCTACACAGGTCTTCATTTTAGCTAACAAGGTCCCAACAGAAGCTTGTGACTCCAACTGTTCTTCTTCCTCTTCGCTATTTTCTCCGGACAGAGGAAGCAGTAATGGCACCATTGACGTGCAAGATGCGATAGCACGGAGTAATTCCAACAGGGCTCGGTAGAGAGGGACGTGTCGGGCCATATCCAAAACTAGGAGGAAAAACAATTCACATTTATTACTAAAACTATATAAAACTAATTAAAATGTTAATGACAGTTATATAACATGGTATTTTGTAACAGCCATTTAAAATTTATGTTAAGTTTTAATTGACTTCTCCGGAATAAATTGGGAAGATACCTAGAAAACAAAGGTTAGCAAAAGACACAAGAGGACAAAAGAAAAAGTGCTAATGAGTACACAGTAGATTACCACACCAACAATTCTTTTCTGGAAGCTTATTACACAAACCTGGCTCATGGTGTATGCTGGCAGAGATGGCAAACAAATATCTATAGGGGAGAAACTCTAACCTTTTACTCCCAGACAAAGTGAAAAGCTATATAGTGTAGCACTGCAGCATTTGGCATTCTAATAGCATAAGCATTAATAAAGAAGGACTTAAGTATCATCCATTTTTATCTATAGTTACATTCTCCTTTGGGAAAATTTGTCTGCATTACTGCAGGAATATTTATAGTCATGAAATAAATTTACCTGCTCAGAGGTCTAGCTTTTCTCCTTTCCAATTAACATCATCTTAAAAAACAATTATGCATTCTTCAGAGCATGCACTATTTGAAAAGGATGCATATTTTATCTGCACACTTGTGAACTACAAACCAAAACGATGAACAAGAATATCTACTAGAAGGCAAAGTTTACAGTTCTAGTGTTGCTCCAATTGATAAGAGTAACCGAGGCAGTACATAGCTATCAGTTCTTCTAAGTAGGAGAGACATGCAGAGACACTCATGATTCTAATGGATTCTCTAGCACCACATTGTTTGTTTTTCTTTTCCACTTGCCTGGACAAATATGCAATGGATGTCATTTCAACTGACTTTATATCATTAATAGAAATCCTGAAAATGTAGCAATACTCAGATACTTTGACACAGCTGCTTCCTCTGTCCCCAGGACATACTATTTTTAACCTAACTGCAGAAAAAAAGCCATTGCTCTAGTTCAAAGTGTTTACAAATGACTGAGTTTGATAAAATACATTTCTGCTTTTTCCAACACACACACACAAAAATTAACTGACAACTTGCATTAGGACAGAATGAAGCACAGAATAACTCTTTAATGTTTCATTTAGCACATCTCACCCTCCAAGCTACAGCATATCACAAACTCTCACGTCCCATTACCAATCCCTTAGCACTAAATGCAGCATGATGGCTCAGGATAAATAGCCAACTAAAATTCAATGAGCAAGTTTATCCAAGTTTTCAGCTGGACGTCTCTCTTCTTTGATCAAAAGTTTGCCATTTGTATTTTGAAACTACTGAAACACCCCAAACACTTAACTGGGCAAAATTTTTTTTGGTTGAACAGGAGGAGGATTTACTGAAACAAAGCATTAATCTGTCAGGTCTGGTATCACAGCTCTGAAAACACCTTGTGCTTAAACATATCATATTTAAATCAAACCCCAATGAATTTAAACATTGGCATTTGAAAAAATCACCTTCCTATTTGCCATAAAATATATATAAAACACACATTCATTCCTTATGCTCACAGCCTACTCTGCAGTGAATAAAGACTGCTCCACTGAAAAATCCCTCAAACGTGTAAAATGCTCAGTAAAGCAACAAGAACAGGTCTGAGGTGAAGAGGTCTGTGAAGGGCTGGTACATCTGGGCTCCTGGAGAAAAAGCGTGAGGGGAAAACAAAGAGATGAGATAAAATGCCCTGGTGTATCCCTCCTCAAAGTCCACCTCCAGCCTGCAGTGCTGAAACCAAACAGCAGTCTGCTGTGAGACAGCTGGGGAAAGGATAAATGCCAACCCTTTGATAGCCACAGCAGTTCACTCCTGGAAAGCTTTGCTCTTTCTTTAATTTAACCAACAAATTTTCACAAGGCCAGAAAACATCATTTCAAATCCTTCAGTGCCTGTTTGCCCTCTCCTCCTTGGCTGGATGGAGAGCTACGTTCAAATTCACTGCTGTGAGAGAAACTGAACTGACATTAACTTTAACACACAAATGTCTTCTAGGAAGAAAGGACAGAATTTATGTTTTTATCAGGTTCAACTAACTTACACTGCTTTGCAATTGTTCCCTTGTGAAGCAAATGAAAACATTTGCTTGGTTTCAATTTAAACACTCTACTTTTAGGGAACAGCTACCATTTTTTAGTTTTATTTTTTACTTTCATGTTTATCACTGTTTTTAAAATACTGCCTTCTAGACTCTTCTATCTCAATTCCTTGTTCTCATTGTGTCTTACTCTACTTTTGTTCATTATACTTAGTAAAGATTATGATCTGTGCAAGTATGCTTGTCCAAAATACCAGAAAAGAATTCCCTGTAGTCCCCAGTGTAAAACCAGAGAGGAAAATTTTCTCTCTTCAGAACTGGATATCTGGGTAAGTATAAAACTTGCTGTAAAGAGCTCAAAATCGGCAAACTGCTGTTTATTATATTTATTGGGCAGTTCTTCTATTCCTTGTGCCTCGTTCACTTACAATTGAAAGAAGATGCCAAACTGACTGCAGCATCTGTTTTCTGAAATAAGATGACTCAAGCATTTTAACAATCTCGACATTGACTTAGAATTAGAAGTTCCCAAGTGGACTATGCTCCATTTTTAAGTCACCATGCTTAAGCCACTAGGAGTACACAATGCTTCTCTGTAAAGGAGCCACCTGGCCCAGCTCTGCTGCTGTGTCCACCCTCTGCTGCCTGGACCAGCAACATGCACTCATGTGGCCCCAGAATCTCCCAGCAGTGACACAGAGCACAGCAAAGCCTCTATGGTCAGCCTGGAGCACCCGGGCTCCAGCATCATCTTCACTGCTCCTAGAGTTTGCAACATACTAAGTTAGCTGGGATCCATGAGATACATGTCTTTCCTTTAGATATCATTAGCTGTGTAGATGGGAGAGTACTTCAGAAATACAAATTATATGGCTCTTTAAAAAAAAAAAAAAAAAAAAAAGAAAGTCATTTAGATCCTGTATTTAAGTCCTTTGAGGGAACCAAAATTAAAAGGAATCAGATTTTCTCCATGTAGTATTGTGGAGAAAAACATACAATGCAAATCTGAAAATTAAGAAATCCCATTTCCATCAAATAGATGCAATGGTACCTTTAGACTTCCATCCTTATGTACCTGTACCTCTCTGTCCATAATCACAGCAATTTGGCTTTTAAGCAAATATAAACACCAGTGAAGAACAAGTATTACAAGTAAGCTGCTGCTGTTGCAGCATGCTGTACCTTGGGAACACATGGAACTTCTCTTCTGTATTACTGAATTGGGCAATACAAGTTTACAGTAACATTTTATTGATGTTAAATACAGCATCTTCTTGTGTTGGATTTTCTTTTCTACATATCAGAAAATAAAAATAAGTAGTTTTGATCTCAGAGATGCTATAATTTGAATAGTATTAGTACATCTTAAATATATCAGAATTATTTTTATATGGTGCTTCAGTTGTATAAGGCAGCACAAACAGCATTTAAGTTACATGGGCACATACACGAGGATACCAAACAGCAAATACACTGCATTCCTAAGAAAATGATAACAGGAGATTGAAATTCTTGGCTTGGTAATAAATGACAGATGGATACATTACCCAGGATTCTCTGCTATTCCAGCACCAAAAATATTATCCAATAATCACAAATATCTGTTAGTCTCCTGCTGCAGTATTTGCAATTTTGAAAGGCAAAGAAGCCTAAAAACAGGTCAAAAATGGCAATTCATAAAACCAAGCTTCCCTCGTACCTCAGCAGTGAGCAGTTCTGACTGGGGGCTGGTGGAGGGGTGAAGAAACTGAAGTGATTTTAAGAAGTCTCCACTGTCAGAAGGTACTGAGCATCTGTCTTTGGAAAACGCCCATCTTTCACAAATACCAAAAGGTTGTGAGATATGAAAGCACCTACCACATCGCTGAAGAGTTCTCAACACAATCCAACTATTCCTGGAAAATAACTGACTTAGGTTCAAAAAAACCTGTGTGTGATTTTAAGAGATTTGGATTGCCTTCCACATGTATTTATGCATCACTGATACAGCTCTACTTCTTAAAAGACCTAAGTCTACCCATATGCAATTATGACCTCAATATATGAAAAAGCACACGAGGACAGGTAGCTTCATAGGATCGAGGTATTGCCTCAAATTATGTAAGTATCTGTAACAAGGTAATGCCCCTGTGGCTCTAATGCATTTGCTTTCTTTTAATATTACACAATATTCAAACAAAGAATAGCCAGGCCTAATGGCCCATTAAATAGATAATACTGAGCAGCAATAAATTTTTCTGCAATTCATTTAACAACCTCAGTACAACTTAACTGGGTATGAGTAAGATTATAAAGCTTATTTCCATTGTAATGGACATTTAAAACATAATACAAAGAATAAACATATTTACTTTATAATAAAAGAAATGATTAGTATAGTACATGCACTATATTAAAAATGTTCACACTTTACAGTAGATTGAAAAAATAGAGAATAATTTCTAAGAAAATGATGACAAGTTGTGCTTTATAGGGATCTAATGTGAACGTATTCCCACTGCGATTCTCACTATGACTAAAACAGGAATTTCTACCCCAAAGTGCCTGTAAGGGTAATGTAAAACAAGGCAAAACAGACGCCTGTGGAACAACCACCACCTAAACAAAACCAAAACCCCTCCAAACTGGTTTTAAGTGCATCACATGATGTACACATTTCTGGCTTCTGTAGCACAAGGAAAGTATATCCTGTTGCCACTGCTGAAGGAAACAAGGCTGTGCTGGCACCAGGCACTCTTTCCAACTTCCTGCAGTTCCTACAGCAGCCATGAGCATACAGCCATGTTTAAAAGGAAACAACAGAAAGGAAAAGGGCATTCTGTACAGAATGCACAGACTAGAAACAAGAAATATGAGGTTAAACCTAAAATTCCTGCAAGTAGTATGGCTTGCATTTAATAGACCAAGAGAGGAGAAAAAACAGATTAAAACTTGAACAAAACGACTTTTATAATCCATGATAAATTTGAATTCTGATTTTTACAGTAATGTTCTCATCTCCCATGCCAAGAACTTTGCTTCTTTCATGGGGCACTTTCCAGAGACCCAAAAACCTCCTCTGTGTCTCATTTCCTCATTTGATTTGGATCTACTTTTCCCCTAAATGATAAAAAAAATTAGACTTCACATCTTCCTAGAAAGACAGAAAGTATTTGTTCTTTACCTTCCTGTCCAGAAACAAAAACTCTGCCTCCATTTCAACTAATATGAAAGAAAGGTACCAATATTTACACAGAACAACTCTATTATCACTCTTCTATTTACATCAGGCATAAAGGCTCAAGGTTTGCTACACTGTATTCAAATCTTCCTGGCAAAAACAAAAGAATCCAATTACCAACAAAACCAAACAACCCAACCACAGAACACTTTTGCACTCGAAGAAACAGATTTTTTTTTTTTTTTTTTAAACAGTAACAAAGTTAAAAAGACATTGGTCTCCTCAATTTAAAAAGATAGAAGTAAATAAGGTTATTGTCATTTCTCTTATTGAAAACCTCGAAGCTCAATGTTAAGATCATAACTGCGGTACAACACACATCTGCCACTGATGTATTTTTATTAACCTTCACATCACTTAGAGATTCTCTCAACTTTATACCATTCCTAAAATATGCCTTATAATTACTGAGGGTGCGCTTAGCAGTTATTCACAAACCTAAAATGCATAGCTGTGTTTAAATTAAGTTTTTCAGGATCTCCTTCTCCTATTAAAGATTTTCAGCAGCAAAAAAATGCCACTCCTCAAAAAAGCCACACAAAAAACCACTGATTTTGTATTTTCAGTTCAAACTGTCATACAGCCTTGCAATCACAGAACTGCCAGACATGCATGTCAGACACGGTGCTTCCAGGAGGGCCCCACTTCCTTTTCCTACAGATTTTACAAGTGCAGGTCCTCCTCATCCCCCTTTGCTGCATCTTTTCAAACATACAATCTATGAATGCAGTCCATGCTGCAGGCAATAGTGTCAGTTCCACGTACATCATGCTCTGCTGCCTCTTCATTTTCTGTTTCACAAGCAACCCAGGGCAAGCCTCTTTTATAATAGGCCTAATTAGCACCCTATGTTCTGTTACATTTTGACAGAAAAAAAGATTGCCTGCAGAATATTTCAAAATCAGATATCTTAAAGGAAACATTAACCTTAGGGCAAAAATAAAAGCTTTCTAAACATTGTCATCTTGTAATCATTTAATTACTCTTATTTTTCTTTGCTTTTCCACGTAGAAGAATGGCATAAACATTTTCATGGTACCATTTTTGATCATCAGAAAAAAAAAAAAAAGGGCATCAGGAGAGATGAGTCCCTTTGCAGCAGCAGGAGGGGGAGAAGCCTCATGCTGGAAACTCAGCTCAGGAGTTACAAACCCTCTATCAGAGCACAGTGAAACAACGCAGTAATGGTGGGTCTCCTAACATATGGAGGCTCCAAGTTCATGATGATGATTATTATTCAAATTCAGCCTTCTTCAAAGCACCTTGTTCCTATGGGGTCAGCAGTAGCAGTCAAAAAAAGAAAAACAAAAAAAAAGAAAAAAAAAAGAAAAGAAAAAAAAGAAAATAAACCAAATATGAGAAAATTGAAAGAAATCAGAAATTACTTATTGAAATTGCATTCAAACAGTAGTGTGACTTCAACAGATGTGCATTTCTCCATTGCCTCAAAAGACAGCATGGAACTGGAAAAGGGATAAAAGGCAACTGAAAAACTGAAGGTGCAGCAGGAGAGCTTCTGCACTACCTTAAATGAAATGAAGACCTTGCAGCCCCAGAGACTAAAGAAGCAAATGATAAAGTTTTTCAAAAGTATCAGTGGTAAAGAAAACGTGAATAGGACCAATCTACACATCGAAAGAACTTGGCATGCCATGAGAAGGCTGCAGATTGTAAAAGAACATCAGGATGTGTTACACAACGCTTCACAGTTAGGCTTTGTAAGAGCTGAGCAGTAAATGCTGGGGCAGAAATATTATTACAGGTTTAGAAGTAATTGGGTAAATTCATGTAAGAATGTAAGAACAGGGCACCGAGGACTCATAAATGAGGTGACACAAGCCCTGGCCACACAACGGCATTAGCAGCACAGCAGTTACAGGTCAGCTCCACTGCTATGCTCTCCCACGGGCAACTGTTACTGCCCACTACCGGTGATAAAAGCACCGGGCCGACAAGCATGGTCTGCCCCAGCATCGCAGCGCTCACACGCCTGCTCTGGGAAACTAGCAAAAAATAACAGGTTCACTGCTGCAGGAAAGGGAAGTTGTGCATTTCAACTCCAAGAAGCAAGATGTATTGTGCAAGCTAGTTGGTCTGTCGATCATCTGGAGTCTGGGCAGGAATGCTACTCAGAGGGCAGCCCAATGCTCTTAAGTTCTGCTTCATTTATTTTTAAAGCATAATTGATTCTGGTGAAGATAGATTTTTTCAGGAAGGTTTTATTTACAAATGAAATTGAATAACATTATTCACTTAAAAATCTTGATATGAATACATCAATGAACGCAGAAAACAAACCTTTGCCAGAAAAGCACGAGGCATTGTTGCATGAAGCCAGTGCGTACAGCTGAGCAAACGCAACTGACAATTTCCTGTTTTGAAAGGGCAAGATATGGCAGACATACAAGGGATACACAACAGATATGAAAGACATACAAGGGAAGCAGCTTTGTAAGCATGATTACCAGAACCACGCGTGGTCCACAACATTAGAAATAGTGCTATTTCCATGTCACACTCATGTCCCTGGGAACAGAATCAATGACAGACACCGTTCTCTGCTATTAGTTAATACTCCAAATAATCATGAATAGGTAGTCAGGTAATAAAGAGAAGTTTCTTGGAGGCAACAAGAACCATCAAATAAGAATAATTAATGAGAACTAAAAATGAAAAATGTCATATTCACTTTTTCTGGTCTTTTTCTGTTTCTGTTTAAATGGTCCAGCAAGTATCAGTGTAGAAAGGATTTAACCAGAGTACTGCACAGAGGAAATTCATACTGCTAATGGATCCAGTCCCACTGCACTTCCAAAAATCTCCCCTCCCAAAGGTCCACGCACTTCCCCCAGTACCAATTCTTTAAAACAATAAAACATGCAGAAAAGTAAGTAACTGATAAGGCTGTAACCAAATGATGTTTACATCCAAACCTAAAAAACAAGTATAAGGAAGCATCACGGTAAAGTTACAGAATCAATATAAAATGATACAAACACAGATAAAGCAAGGAAATACAGGGAAGAAAAAAGAAGAAAATTATACAAAAGACATTCAGAGAATGCATGAGAATTAGGTTTTTATAGCTGGACAGAGGATGAAAGAAGTTTCATTATTAATAGAAAGGCTGCTCCAAAAGTAATGCCTTCCATGTTATTACATTGGCCCACTATGTCAGAAGCTGCTGCTGGTGGTGTGGCTGTAGAGGTTGAACCTTCCCAGCAATATTCAGTTACATTTTGTTGCCATGTGACAGACTGCAGCAGAGGGACAGTCAGACATGATGTGCACATGAACTACAGGCATGTCAATGAATTTCTCTGTTGGGAAAAATGGTGCCCACTGACATTCATCAAGGCTTGCTGAAAGTTTACAGAGACCAAACAGTGGATGTGAGCAGTGAGGTGGTGGGTCGTGTTTCAGCAGTGGTGACAGCGACACAAAAGACACACTGCGTTCCAGATGGCCATGTACAGTTGTCACACTGTAAAATGAAGACTGTCTCAATCAGCTCAGCTGTGCAAACTGGTGGACTATGACCTGGGAACTGTGTACGCAACTGAATATCACCTCCAATGCACTGCAAATGACAGTGGCAACACTGGAATATCTCAAAGTTGGCACCAGATGTGTCCCACAGATGCTCACATAGGAACAGAAAGCACATCATATCCAAGTTTGTCAAGACCTACTTACAATGCTGAAGGTGACAGTTTCTTGGATCCTATCATTACCAATGATGAGACTTGGTGTCACCACTAGGAGCTGAAGTCAAATCAGCAGTGCATGGAGTGGCAACATGTGAACTCCCCATCAAAGAAGTTCAAGACACAGCCCCTCAGCGGGTAAAGTGATGTGCAATGTTGTGTGAGCTAGGAAAGGACTAGGGTCCTTCCAGATTTCCTGAAACCTGGTCAAAGCATCAACTCTGACTGCTGCATTACAACACTGACTAAGCTGAAGTCTCCAACTTCTAGAGTCAGACAAGACAAGATGACAACCTTTATCTTCCAACATAGTAATGCCAGGCCCCATACCAGCTTGCACACTGTGGAGCATGATGCCTGTTTTGGCTGAACTGTCCTACCACAACCATTTTAAGTCCAAATTTGGCACCTTCTGACTTCCCCCTGTGTGGTCTGGTGAAAGATGGACTGCATGGGCAACGTTTTCCTAGCAACTGTCACAGCAGCGGTGAAAGTGGGTCACCTTTGCTGGTGCAAATTTTGATAAGGGCGGCATGCATTCTCTTGTCTATGGCTGGCAAAAATGCATGGCTATTAGTGGTGACAGTGTTAAAAAAGAATGAGTTGTGTTTGTGAATGTGCTCTATCAAAACAGTGTTACTGTGTTCTTTGTATCTGTTGTAGTTCCATGTAAATAAATAGGTGGCACTACTTCTCTTTGCTATGGCATTTAATATGAAAAGAAAATTTCTATTTGAAGTAGATTTAATGAAATTAATCTAATATTAGTTGTAAGCTAAAAATGTCAAATAAATCATCCTCCTAACTGAGAAAGTAAGAAAAATATTCTCCTTAAGAGAAATTCCATTAGTTAAATGGCTGTGGACAAAAATTTTATTGAAAAATAAAATCAAATAGAATCAGGTGCAAGCTTGCATATTGCTATACGTTAAGTGTGCTTACTTTTGGATATGACCAAATTCTTAGATTTACACAGCAACTCTATTTGTCGGCCCATTCATTTGTTGCACACTCACATAGGCATGCTCTAAGTGGATTACTAGAAATCAGAATACATATTTACCCCCTTTTGAATTTCTAAACCATAAAGTATAATTGAAGCTAATTCTCAAGTGCAGGCACTCCACAGAGGTTAAAGGAAATGTATCCCTGCTCTGTGAACACAAAGCAGGATTTTTAAGGAAGTTAATCTGGCTTTCATCATCTCAGCATTGGGAGGGGGAACAATGATTTCACTATTTTTGGCAGGAGGAGTGGGCAAGCAGCCACCTTGCAATGGTCCTCAGCAAGTCATGTTACCCCTTCCAGCCCATAAAACAGTCACTAGTATTTTAAGGCAAGACGGGAATTGAAAATAAGATGGAAATCTGCCATTTCATAGCACATGCTGCAGAAATCAACGTAGAAATTCAAAATTAGATAATGAAGGATTACTTTTTTTTTTTTTTTTTTTTTTTTTTTTTTTTTAAACCATTACTTCAGTAGATGGAAAAAGGCCAAGACTTAGGCTTTTACTTCAAACTCCACACTATCAGCAAAGGACACTCACATTACTATTTGAGTGAATGGACGTGCTTTCACTGTGCTTCAGGGCAAACTTTCCTTTTGTGAGCACACCTACAATACCACACAGAGTCAAGTGACAGAAAGAAGACTATTTTACAAATCTCATTCTGTCTTAAATACCTAACTATTTTGCCTGGTCAACATGACAAATGTACATATGCAAGACAGAACCTTTACCACTTCAGTGTATTTTCTGTTGAACAGCTGATTATTTAAACATCAACGTGGGGTTTTGGTATAAATGGCGCAGGCTGTGGAGAAATTGAAGCCTAACAGCCTTCCTGAACCTACATTATATGAAAGGCAATCCCCTGCACTCAACACATGTTGAGTACCCTAGAGTGCAAGCAGCCATGCGGTAAAATTATCGACCAGCATGTCTGAGCATCATGTATGATGGAAAGAATCATCTCCACACCACAGACATGCAGAACAGGAAAGTTTACAATGCCAGGCAAGCTCCTGTACCACTTCTTAAAATCTGTCATCCACTAGCCCGAGATTAATGCATATCAACAAACTCAAAAAAAAACAGTGCACTGTTTTTAAATGAGTGGTACTAGTGAAGCTGTGCTCTTAAGAGGACAAGAAAATAGAAATACTATTAAAAAACTAGGGTTTGTGTTCTGCAATAAGCTCTTTCCAGACTAACATCTTCAACTGCAGAGACCTGTTTTCTTGTGACCTGCACTCAAAACTCCAAATGCAAAAAAGGAAATATTACAAAAGCATCTGCATAAGAATATGGGATATGCTAGTTTTAACCTTTTATTTTCAAAAGGAAGAGAGAAAACAAGAACACACACACAAAGCAACAGATGAGACAGTGAGACTGCCAAGAATAATCAAGACCTATCACACCATCTAACAAATGAGAGTTCCAAATGATGAAAATTAAAGGCAGTGCTCAATGTTCCATTAAGCTTCTCTTCAAATTCATTCTGATCGTCATGACTCCTAACTGTTATGAAATTTGATCCAGAAGTACAGGGAGCTCCTCCTCAGGAAAGCTGGAGTAAATTATCTAAAACTAATCATGGCAACCTTCTCTGTATATATTTCTTCTTTGCACAAGAAACTCTTAGCATCTTATACAATTACGCAATGTGTCTAAGTCACTAATAGAGGAAAAAGAAAAAAAACACATTGAAAATGCATTATTTACTATTGTAAACTTTTAGGAATCTCTTATGCGCAATAAAATGTTCATGCCCAGCAGTTACAGTACCACTAGCAACAAGGAGCAGTATGGGATAAGAATAGAAGGGCATCAATGTTTCTACAATGTGATATGGAATTACAGGACAGCCAGTGTTAATGTCCTATTATGCTATGATATCATATTCTCTTTTCAAAAAGCTCTGATGCTGTTGGTTATTAATCTGTGAGTGCGTTTGGATCATCTGGTAGATTGCAGAAATCTATTCCGGACACCCACCAGCTATCCAACTACATTTATTAAATCCACATGAAACCATTTGAGATGTACAGTCTAAAGTAAAAATAAGAGAAAATGTGAGTTCCAATAATATTTACCATGGAAATTTTCAAAGATGCAATGTGGTACCTCAAATTTCAAAAGGCCTGTGAAGTGTCTTTACCAACTACGCTGTGAGAGAAAGCTAATTTAGCAGTTAGAGGCTCCCAGTTTGATCCTATTAGCAGAGACGAACCTACCAATTTTGGCTGCCAATTAATGAAATGGGAAACAAACAAACAAACTCCAGGATGAAATACTCATGGACCTTAGCAGTAAGATAACATTGACCAGCAAAGCTTATGTTTAAGCTCTCTTTTCTTTAAAGAAGGCAGAAGCTTTACTGCCATATCCCTTGAACAGTCACACGGCCAAAACCAAATCCTTTTAAAGACAACAGCCCTCACTACCTTTTCTTCTGAAGTAAACAATTAGAAACAAAACCACAGAAACTAACTTCAGTAATAAAATGAATACCAGCTGCATCTCATATATGATGTTAGCTTCTACAAATCCTTGTATATCAAGGAAGCTTATTAAAAAAGATATCTCATCTTTGGAAGGCAAAAGGCAAACACTGCAGTTTAGTTTCCTTTTACATAAAACATATTGCACAGCCGAGTGCAAGGCATCAAAGTCTGCCAGAAAAATATACTTCATGTCAGTACTGGAAGACTGATGTTCAAGCAGATCCAAAGGGGATACCATAAAACAACAGGTTCTTGGCAGACTGATACAGACAGATAAGCAGTCTGTTGCTCCTGCTTCAAAGCAATCATACTATCCTGTAACCACAGAGGTCCAGAACTTCATATTGGTCTTGAGATAAGAAAACAACCTAGTTTCCTTATGCTTTCAAGATAGCCCTGTAAAGAACTTCTGGGGACTCAGTCATAATTTTGGAAAAGTATCTGTAACTTAAAGCTCATATAAACAAACGGACAAAAATATTCCACTCGTTATTCCAGAGATCTGTCCTTCTGAAAAGTACTCCACAGAAATCCAGCAGTACATAGGTGAGCAAAAGCAGAAGGAAGAACAAAGTGTGATGTGAGAAGCCTCACTTAAATCTAGCCCTAACCCTTCTTATCTCTCTCCTGATACTTTTTCAGGTATATTGCCTAAAAAATTCCCTTCCTTATGGGAAATTTACTGCAATCAAGTGAGTGGAGCTAGAGATTGCATGTTAAAGCATGCTCTGTATATGCAGCTCCAAAAGTCATCAGCAGCTGTGTAAATCAGTGAAGAGCTCTCCAGTTAATGGTCTGATGCTCAAAAGCAATCTAAAACAATGTGGAGTACAGAAACAGATGAAGACTGAAGTAGAAGATAAAACCTCTTTGAGAGGTTTTTTGCAAACTAATAACTTGTTGGAGAAAAATAGTTTGTGTGCTTTTGGGAGGTAGAAAATTTTAGTCTAAGTGTCTTATCCGACAGATAATCCAGTATCTAGTTAGAAAAGAAACTCAGGTTGCCTGGTCTTTAATTCTCAAATACCTCAGTAGGGTAATGTTTCAATGCATACTTCATAACAATTCCCTGTAAATTAAAATAACATTCTGCTACAGAGTCAAGTTAGATGTACAAGTTCACAATGAGTTCTTTCGTACACCTTCAATATTATTAAGCACATGTAGATAATCAGTTTTAATATTTTTTTAAAAATCTGTTCATTTAGTTGTTGTACTACAAAAACATCACTAGGAAATACTTCAATACCTTAAACGCTTTTAAAGTATGATAAGCACATCCTCATTCTTTTTGCAATAGAAAATAAAAGACTTCACAAGGAGAATGTCATGGTCTTGCTCCAAAACCATTTCAAAGTAAAGATAAGAAATCAGAAGAAAGTCACAGCAAAAGGTACTAGGATGACAGTTCCTTCTCTGTATTTAAATAAAAGCAGTCATCTGGACTCACTCATACGCACAGAATTTGTTCTTTCTCATCAAGCAAGATGCTTTAAAATCTTTGAAGAAAACGGAATTTGTTTTAGTTCTGTTGTTCACCAAGAGCCACTTTCCTGGACTAGGATCAATGCTCACTACTTTGCCTCTCCAGGCTTGCCCAGGAGAAGGATCCAATATTTGCTTAACAGATAACTCTACCACAATAAAACTTACGAACATGACAGCTCAGAAATTTGATAGTTGAAATTCTCCATCCTCCAGAAGCGTGCAGCTTACATTCAAACCAACTTGAAGAATTAGTCCCGGATACCTTTGGAAGAAAACCTCTTGAGCTATAAAGAATGGCACTGAATCATCACTGAAGCATTTTAAAAATTACCAATCACTTTTCAGAGGTACAACACTCATACAAGAGATTCTCTTTGATACCACAGCAAAAGTAAAAAATGAAGATGCCTGACATCCTATGTGAGACTGCCAAAAGCAATAGCCTTTTTTCCATCATTCCATTCCACGACATACAGTAAGTGACCACAGTTGGAGTCAGCAAGATTCAGCCACCAGCTCCCGAGTAACTTCCATTCATCAAGAGAGCTTAAAATAATTCCCTCCAAGCCAGTATGGGACACATCACTCAACATCCTCCAAAGGCACGCTGAGCTCAGCTATCAAACTTGCCAGTTTTCTTGATTAAATACTGGTATGCATTCCAACCACATGCACAGACAACAAAGCAGTGGTTGATCCTGACTGGTGCTAATGGAAGCTGGCAACAAAAGCAGTGTGGCAGAAAAACTGATATTACTCTCTATGTCAAACTACTCTGGGTGGCACTGATAAAGCTTAAACTGCTTTCTTAATATAGAACTACTATGGAGCAAGTGTGAGGGACTGGAACATGACAGGTGGGGAAAAGCTAGTTCCATAGCTCTGAGACAATTGTGCATGATTGAAGTTCCACAATCAGAAGGAAAATTCTTACAACATGTAGATACGTAGCTTAAGTGTCAACATCATTCGAACAAGGCTGAGGTGATACACATCAAGAGCTATGAATGACAACAGTAAGAAATCTAAAAGTAACTTAAGCTTTTTTTCCTGCAACAGACAGCAAAATAAAGACTTTGAAATATGTCTCAGACTAACCATGCCATCACTGCGGACTCAAAGGCATCACACATTACCTATGTCAGAAAAAATAAGTAAGGCGCTCATATGCTCATAACCAACTCTCACTCTCACTCTCCCTCCCCCCCCAACAAAAAACAGTGTTTAGATCTCATGAGAATCTCATGAGATCCGTGTTTAGATCTCATGACAATAAAATACCAAAAGCCTTAGAAAGGAGGAGGAAAGGGCATGGACATCTGCTTCTTGGTTACACTAAGCAAACTGGTTCATCTTTATCACTGCATCTCCCAACAGACACAGCTTTTCTCTATCGTACTGCAATTCAAACTGAAACAGTGTCAGATCTCAAACAGATGTTTGTGGAAGTTGTCACAGAAGAAAACTAGAATGTATAACCTACAGGATGCACTTTCCTGCATTTTAGGGAAAATGCAGAACAAATACAAGGGAAAATAATCTTCATACATAAATGATGTATGAGTGATCCTCTGGATCTCATTACAGTGTCTTAAATAGATTTTTAAGTCTAGACAATCCTTTATGCTTTTCTGCATATTATCCCCTTCAAATCTTTATTTACATTCTCCTTTAACGTGCAATCTTCTCCAGAGCATTCATTCTCTATAGGGCATGAACACCTCACTCAGAATGTGCAGATTTTAACAAAAATATAACACACACGATAATGTTAGGGTACATTAAAATCAAAATTATATACATTCATAAAAACGCATGAGGAAAAAAAATAAAACTTACACCTTGGCTAAGAGTAGTTGTCTGTTTTGTAAGTGTGATGCTATGGGTATAACACATTACTCACAGCTGTAGCACAAAGCAGCATAATGATCATTTACGGACTGAAACTGTATATCACTGTATTTATACCACTGAGTCTTTGCAAGATAACTTGGCAACTCTTGCTTGAAATATGAATATCTGTAAAATATGACATATATTTGTATTGGTCAGGACTATTTCCATGCAATACAAATGCTCAGACACCAGCAGTAATGAACAGAATGACCTCTAATCAACAGAAATTGCTCGCTCTGCTCTTGGGATTCTACACAAATTAGTTGCCAATGACTTGCCAAAGTCTTACTAAATGCTTGAAAGGTTGGCCTAGATGGAAAAAATGGAATTACACTTAGTGCATTTCTGGATACCAAAACCAAATAGCACATAACCTTTTCACATCCACAACAAAACAAGTGCTTTTATTACTGATGTGTATAAGATGTGCCAACTCTAAGACTATTTTATGCAAAATATAAAATATCTCCCTAATTTTTCATACAAAACATTATGCAGAAATCAAGGTCTTTTCAAAATGACCCCATATTATTCACTTAAGATGTAAAAATGTGAAAAATCTCACATGGAATTTTCTCTTCATATTGAAGATGTGTTGTGGTTATAAAGGAGTTTGGTATTAGTAAATATCAACTTCCACCCAACACAGATGAGCTCCTCAAGCTTCCAGTAATTAAGAAATGTTAGGATTGACAATCTTTTTATTTTTTTCTTCTCCCCTACAGACAAGAACTCTTCTCCACCGCCGCTGCCCCATCCCTGTCACTGTGCTGCGCTCGGTGTGTTCTCCAAACTTCAGCACACCTGCCCAGCCGCACATACTAATGCAGAGGAAGGATGGATTATCAAACCAAGGCTGATGCAAAGGGCGGATCTGAATCATGGCGTGCAAGAGCTGTTGCTCCCCCTCCATTGTGTGCAGAGGGAGCCCCAAGAGATTTGTTTCCCTGGGTTCATGTAGCTCCTGTACTATCAGCTGCTCACGTGGCTCATGACAGCAGGCTGATGCAAGAGCTCAACCACAGCTATAACCAGGCCAAGAAATACTTAGCAGGTCCTTTTGCTGCTCTCTGTGGGTACATCTTAATTAGCCATCTATTTGTAGTGCAGCTGCTAAATTTACTTTATTGTCACCATTTATACTCAACAACACTGCAAGAAATTCTTCTGCTGGCCTTGAATCCTTTAAATCAAGTTGCGTTAAATCGACAAGGTGATGGATTCTTACCCTCCAAGTACATCATTTATCGTTAAATAGAAGACACACATTGCACAATTTATCTCCTTTCACAAAGAGTTCAGGTTTTAACATGTGAGGGTTAATATGGTATGATGGCTTGAATATTAGGTTACCATTAAGTGGGAACGGTCAGAATACACAGGTGACATTTTTCCCATCTCTGTATCCAAGCAGATCTAAACAAACAGAACTTTGTTTGAGATGCATCGACAGGAAACCATTCCAAGAAAACTGAAGTTGCAGCAGCCTTTTCAGAACACAGAGAGCTTAAAGTGAAAGCCTGCATTTCACACTATAATATATTTTAGGGAAGCAGTGCTGGACAGATTAAAACTAATTCTTTGTACCATTCTTCTAGAGCCAAACAACTGCACCGAGTCAACACTAAGCTCAGCATAAGGACAAATCAAGTACCAGCACCATACACAGTGCACTGTACTTCAAACATGGCAGTCACCACTGAATAATGCACACTGAAAATACTGGGTGTTGCCAATCATCTATGAAGTCAAAAAAAATGTACTTTAACACTTCAGAAAAATGAGACAAAATACTTAATGTGTAAAACAATTTTAAATTTGAAGTATTTAAAGTGATGATTTTACCCTCTTGCTTTCTTTAAACACTTCACAAAAAGATTATTGAAAAATGAATTTCAAGCAACTCATTGTTACTTCTGAACTATGCTGTTCTAGAAAGTGGTGGAGGTTTCTCATTGTCGTCGGTTTTCCTCTGAAGAGGTTGGGAAGAAGCGAGCTGCCCCCTCCCCTGCACTGGCACAGGCAGAAAACACCTCTGTCATCTACCTAGGAGGAATCAGGGGCACTGCCTCCTCTGAAAGGCAAACAGGAATATTTTTCTCTAAGTCTGTGCTTTCACTAATTACACCCTAACCTGCATTCCTCTGGTGGTGAGTACAAAAACGTTATGAGCGTCAGTATTTCCCTTAGAAACGATTGCCTGTCAAACAAAGCATAAAAAGACAACAGGCAGAAACACAGTTTCAGCTCGAATGCCTTAATGCCACCACTTGTCTCGCAGCACTCCATCAGCACCCCCTGAAGTACAGTTAGCCGCACTCCTCCCCACGCCGCACACTTTCTCTGCTGTTGCGAGATGAAAATGTGCCCGGCCTGACAATGAAGCAGCGGAGCCATCGCACATTGTTATGCAACTCGCTGTCTGCAAGGGTGGTTCGTAGCTCCTTCTTTATTCAGCAAGTGCCAAGTGCATGTTTAATCAATGTCACAGCTCGCCACAGTGTGCGACTGGAGCCGCCGTCATTCCTCCCCTCAGATCTGTCTGCCTAAGTCCTGCAGTGCTCCGAAGAATACCTTGGAATTATTTCCAGAGCCTCTGAGCGCAGGTGTGTGGCAGCGCTGACACGGCCGCAAGCAGCACAGACTTCCTTGCATCCCTCCTCAGTCTGGACTAAAATTACGGAGCGTGGCTGCACGTAGTTCTCTGCATTTGGAATTACGGCACGTCAACGTGAGAAAGCCTCTTCAGGCGGCTGCCACAGAGCGTAAATCACAGGCTGGTGGTGGTGGTGGTGGTGGGGGGGTTGGAAATCTTAATAAATAACTAAATATCATTGAATAAAACAGGAGCTGCTCATTTTTTTTTTTCCAAGGCAAAACCAAACGGCATACATTTTGTTGCTCTACATCATCCAAGGAAAAAAAAATCCTCATTTTAATGAGAATTAGTCAACAGCAAGGATCATTACCAGAAGGGTTTTTCGACTACCCTCAATGCTGGTGGATCACCGAGGGAAGCTTCTGTAATGTTATTTCCCTCACCGTTAAACTTCTTCATCAAGGAACTGTCCGTGCTCGTGCTGGGTCTATCTGAGCGAGGAGAGCAGCCCCTTCATGAAGATAAAAGCCTGGCTTACCACCGAATCGACGAGTAAGAAGCATGTCTGATGACATTTTATTCCTGATGCAATGTAGGGTAAGAAACATCATCTTATTTTACCTTTCTGGGAGACGTGCTCTGAGCTGATGGCTTTAATTAGACTCAGCAAAATACATTCATCATCAATGATTAAAGATGCTTGCCAAGAGAGAAAAATGCTGTAGCACTATAAAATGTGACTGCAAATCTTCAATAAATGTAGGTTATCTGAACTAGTAAAAAGCCCAATCAAATTTCAGTTTAAGACATGAAATTTCTGATCGATACGGCTAAAACAGCATAGCAGATTATGTACGATATAAACATCCCAGCCACCAGAGAACATAATCTTATAGGGAATGTGTTTCTAGAAGATATTAGGCTGTAAATTAAGAGTGCAAGAACAGCTAAGTAATAGAGACAGGCTGTCAACCTCACTTTTGCAACAAAAATAGGTAATAAATCATACATATGTCTGTAAGTCTCTATCTCAAGTCTTTAAACTGCACAGAACGTTGCTGCTATGAAAGCACTGCTGTCCTTTGGCATACTGCAGCAATAAGCATCCAGAATAGTAATAACCTTTATATTTGGAGAGACAGACATCTTCTGTTCAATGTTTACTGTTGCATGTATGTCCAAAAGCTGATGTATTAAACAAGTAAAAGGATGAGATCTCACCTGCAATCGCCTACTTACAGCTCACTGCTCAAAAAAAAAAGACTGCTATACTGTGTTAAGGAGGCACATTATCCATGCTGGGCAACAGCAGACATGAACATTTTCAACTGTTTCTGTACTGTGACAGTTAAATTATTTAACAGCCGCTGAAAATTCACCGAATCTCTCCGGGCATTTCAGAGCATTTGACAATGCCTCCATACCTGCGTTCGTCAATTTGATGTTACATGAGGAAACAAATTAGCTGGCTTTAGACACATTTTACATTTCTTTTATAATAAGGCACATTAATTAAGTTTGAAGCATCAAGCTGTTTTTCACTCCTTCTATCCAATCTGCATCTATTTCTACCATCTACATGTTCATACAAAAAGAAAAGATGAATACAACTCAATAAATGTAGAAATGAGAAAAAAAAATTGTAAAGCACAGAACTACATTTAAAAAGATGAGAGCTTGCACATTTGTCAGACCAGATTTACCATTTGCTTTCTTTCCTCTAGCTAGCTGCCAGAATACTGGTGAAGAAATTTGCAGGAAAAATGGGGACCTCTGCCATCACAACACTGGAGGATGTAAAAAGGCGAGAGGAGAAGGAGGAGAAAGAAGAATCTATTCTAGCACTGCTTGGAATTATTGGAACTGTGCTCAATTTATTCGTTATTGTTTTTGTGTACATCTACACTACACTTTGATGGCATTTTTGAACACCAATTGCATAGCACACAGTGCAAAGACCAGCGATGGTAAGGATGATTTCTAAATTTAAAGCAAGAAAACTCACAGTCTGAAAAGATTATCAGAAACATTCCAGAGCGAAGTGTCTGGCTAAGGGCACTGCAACAACTGCTAAATGCATCTGTGAGCCCAGGTAGGGTGCTACATTATGTAAATCAAGACAGACAATATTCAGTTTCTCATGGATGAGAGATTAAACCCAAATAATGTAACCTGAGGTGGCACTGTTTTATTGACAACAAATGTGCAAGGCACAAAAAATAAAAACAGAAAAACAGTGAAAACAACCAGAACACAGAAAGAGATTACTAAATACATGAAGATATATATAAGCAAGTCCCATGATGCTTATTGTAGTTTTGTGCAGTCTGTCTGTTCATAGCTGAGACCAGAAAACAGACAAAAGGGTTTTATGTCTAGATCACCGTAATTTAGGCTTAAAATCTAAACAGATGTGCAATAAGTGTGGAAAAAGGAACAGTGTTATACCAAAAATTGTAATATTCTAAGTAAAATTTTAACTATTGACTGACTATATTCTGCAGCATTTTTGTTAGTATTGTGGAAAGCTGAAAAAACTTAGGTTCTATTGCCTTTACTGAATCTGTATTTGAAATCATGCTATACTGACAATGTGCTTTTCTAATTAAAACTCCTTTTAAGTGGTGTGAAAAAATAAATGAGAGTTTTAGTACTTCTTTTAAGAAATATTAAAAATTACAATACTTTGACACGTATTCTCCAAAGGAAAAATAAATACCAGAAACTACATTTTCCATATTACCATCTTCAGAATGTGTTTAGTGCAAGTAAAATACAACTTCATAGTTTTACCTGATGCTTATTTTCAGGTAAGATAAAAAAGAATGCATGGTGTTGTATGGAAAATAGCTTCAATATCATTTCCCAGAAGAATATAATCTCTCTGGACCAAGTCCTTAAACTGTTTTCATGTATGCTTTTTTAATTTTATTTTTATGTATGTTTTTGAATTTAATCCAAATCTGCAGACAATCTAAGGTTATCAAAGTTTCTTTTATACATGAATATACTCTATGTATTTCTTCTAAAAGAAAAGCTACTATTGAGAGCTGAGGATTAAAAACCATAATTGAGAAAACTCATGTACAAATAGAAAGAAGGGGTGTGGAACTGATTTTAAAAAGTACCATTCTGAGTATTACATGGGCCACATGAAGAACAGGATGGCTGTGTTTCTGAAAATCAGCATGGCAGAACTACACACAGTCCCTCCATAAAATAACAGCAAATAGCAGAACCTCATGTAGATCAGCTCATTACTGTACAGAACCTCCTAACTGCTTAACCAAGGGAGCCTTCAAAAGTCATGTCTTAACAATATGTACATAAAACAAGGTCAGGGATCTACGATAGAAAGAATTTGGCACTGATATTTCAATCAGTTACAGAAATGACACTGTGAGGCAGTGATTTACAGAAGAAAGAGGTGGAAGATGGCATATTCTGATTTTGCTACTCTGAGTCAATACCGGCTAATCTAGAAGAAATGATAAATGGAGCTGAGGCTGCACTGGAAGAAAACATGCAGACAAGAAAACTTACCCACTATCTGTATTCTATAGCAATTCTCTGGTATTGTATACTAATTTTCAGAGCATTCTGTAAGGCTCAGCTGTATTGAAAAGAAATCATGTAGCTTATTCATTTCTACTTAGGACTATAGGACGTAGTCAGTACTTTCTTTCTTTCTTTCAATGTATTACTTATATTAGTATATTTATGGGCATCATCACATTAATCTCATAAAACATAGTTATGTGATGGGGCTTAAATTAACAAGTTACATGAACCTGGAAACTAACAGAAAGGAAAATTCAGATAGAAACTGTTTATTTTGATCCTGAAATTATTTTAAGCTTGTCAATTCTGTGAAATCAATAAACACTTTCATTTCATGTCATTTCAGTGCATAACTATCTTCTCCAAACCGTGACTTGACCAGTACACCAACGCTGGGGTGTGATACCACACTTTTCACTTTGTAAGGCACTTCAACAGCACATTAGGTAAAGAGCACGCCCAAAGTTAGAACCATCCATGGAGGAGGTCCAGCATCATTCCTTTACCAGTGAACGAGTTCATTAACATTAATGAAAACTAGAGGCATTTTTAAGCTTGGATAATTGTATACTGTCTACCTAAACTGCCATTGAACTTCCTGGTTTTTAATACCATACAGGCTTTGACTTTCTGAAAGAAGTAACTGGGTAATTTTATCACAAAGATTGCCCCAGCATGAGTTGTATTTCGTTCCAAAAAAGAAGTCTGATATCCTCTCTTAAATGACAATATTTTCATCTCCGTGCTCAAGCAGACTTAGATCTAACTTTACTTAACTAGCTCCAATCCAATAGAGCCAGCGTTTACACCTTTAATCAAATATATGCATAAGAATTTCAAACAAAGAATTTAACAGCAACACCTCTTACTATTTATAGTTAAAAATCTATGGAAAAGCAGAGTTTCATGACGACTCAATGTTGACACTGCAGTAGTACCTTCAGCAGTGGAGGAATAAAGATGTTAGCACACAGTGTAATGAACTCATTGTACCAACTTCTGAGACCCATACGGGAACACAAGATTCCAGAAGTATTCAGCCTTCTCAGTCCAGTAGAAATGGACTGCTCTTAAAACAGCAAAGCAACACCACAGAGTGCCTAGAGGAGACGTATGATCAATAGAAAATAAACGCTTCAGTAAAAAGCTGGTATAGTTCAAGCTCTGAGATGAGGAAGGCAGGCCTGAAATAGATAAAGCCTCAAAGATCTATCAAGAGGCAGAAAAAAACTCAGTATGATCACCTTCAGATTTGTCCACAGTATGTACCGCATACAAAAATTTCCAGAAGAGGTACTTGGCAGCAGGCTGGAACAATCCAACTGCTAATGAACCCACATATCCAGGATGTCCCCAAACTTGATAAATAACAAAATACGCATTTAAAGCAAAAATTGGATTGTTACAAAGTACAACATCCTGCACACACAATGCCTTTAGTAAAGCCCTCCCACAGAAACACATCATTTGTTTTCTGCAGTCAAATCCAAGGAAGACTGGATCTAACACCACAAGCTATGCCGACCACATAACATGGATTCTCTCTTCACCAAAGGAGGGGGGTGACTAAAAGAGCCAAGAGGTAAGCATGCAAAGAAGTGGCTGCAAGATGTCAGCTCAAATCACATCACCATCTGCTTCCTGTATGCCTGGGAATTCAAGCAAAGAATTCAGGTACAATTCTGTGACTTGCCATGAAGTTTGTCTTCCAGGAAACAGGTGGAAATAAATCTCTCTCCCGGGTTTAAACAAGGTTATGTCATCTCAGGACTTCTTAGGTATTAGTTTAGGAACCATCTAGAACAGCTGCATTTTTAAGGAAGAACCACCTACCTATTGTAGAGCTTTCTTCTCTCCTTCTTATTAAATATTGGCTTTTGTTAGTTTTCATGAGCCTAGGTCTCCCAGTCAAGTAACTTATTTTATCAGCAAAATCTGACCTTCTAGATAGCCATGTACTCCTGTTAGTACCTGATGATTGTGTTTGTTGGGAACTTCTTGTTGGAAGCAAATTTTATTGTGGTACACTGCTGAAGGAGAAAAATTTTCCACGTATTTGAGAGATTCTTAAAAATAAATTAGAATTTCAAATTAAACATGCTGTATGAAAGACAACAGAAAAGAGGTTTTCCATGACAGCTTTTGGCACAAAATACATATAAGTGCCCAGTAATGAATACATGTTAGATGTTCCATGGCACAGAGGTTAAGAATTATATCAGTTTTACAAACATAAACATGAATTCTTTAGGAATAAACACAAATGTAATAGGAAAATCTCACCGTGCTACAAACTTATTTTTGTTTATAAAATGAAATACAACAAAGTCATAGTAATGCCAAAACAAGATATGACACAAAGATGGGAAAAATATTCAAGAAACAGGGAGAATTACAGTAGATATTGCTCCTTCTGCCTAGTGCTGAGATCTCTTGTATAATATGCAGAAGTCCTTCATAGACAGATAAACCTTCCTTCTTGACACGAAAAAAAACAATTGCAGAAATTAATGGAAGTAGTCAGTTTGCAGTTTTCAAGGGCTTTACAATCACCTTACTCTGAAGCAGATGAAGCTGCAGAATGTGACAGAGTGATTTGGTTTGTAAAGATCTGCTTCAAGGTGAGGTTTCAAAACCATGTGAGCACTATTCAGCTGATTAATGTTACTTTAATCTAGAACAACCCAGATAAAAATCCAGACTGCATACGTTTCAGGGAAATTGAGTGGTAATGGCAAAACATATTCAAAGCAACAAAAACCCTCGATACGTTTCTAAGCACAATAAAGGTAAATTTTATATTCTGGTACTGAGCTGTTCAAGAATTTTGCAGGATGTAGCATACCTGCACCTACCGAAACATGTCTAAATAATACACAAAATTCTCACTAATACCAAAATGCCCATCATATTGTTTGGCTATGGTGACATCAGCCTAATGTGCAATAGTGGGACAAAGAAAAGCCAGCATTTCACTCGTGTATACTTCTTTATAGAAAATGTTCTCCACATAATTTTACATGTATGGCAGAGATAATAAGTGAAGATCATTTATTTAAATGATTTACAGTGAAATCTGTAATCTGGCAAGAGAATAAAGGTTACTCTTATGCTGGAGGTATTAACTACTTCCAATATTACCCATTCAGGTTTCAGAAAGTTACAGAGATACTGAAATTTGCTATTTTCTGTCAGCATTTTGCTCAGAACAGCTTGTTACTGATGAGGTGCCAGAACCTGGGAATACTCTATTAGCATTCTGTATGCCGTGTTCTAATTTCTCAGTCCAGTATGTTACAGGAAAAATACAGTCAGTTGCTTCTTTTACATGAAAGTACATTTGATAGCAGAAGTTACACCCATTTGAAAACTGGAAGACTGTGCTCATGAGCTTTACCAATAATACTGTTCCTTTTCCTACCTCTACCGGGTAAGCATTCAGTCCTACTGGAATAAAGATAAGAATTTAGCCTAGAGAACTTTGAAATTAGAAGGTCTAAGATGAAAGAGTCAAGTCTGTTCTACTACATTGCTCTGGTCTTTGAGGTTTAATTAAAGAAAATAAACCATCAAAGTTACCAACCATAAATACATTGCTTAAGGTAATTTTTCCATCTTATGAGCATTGTACCAGAGCTCAACATTGCTCCAAAGCATCCAAACTTCCACCTCTCTTGTAACAGCCAGGTTCAGTGGTGTTTCCTGACAGTCTGCTGGTGATACTAAGAACCCCAGCACCACCTGCAACTCATACACATTGATGTGAGCATTGTCTGCTTTTGCACTAAACAGTAATTACTGCATTGGAGTTATGCCTGGCTATCATTAAGACAAACTGTTTTCAGGGACTGCTTTTAAATTAAATGCATCTGACTCAAATATTCATGATGCAAACACACTCTTTCCAGAATTCATGCCTACTCACACATCATCCTCTCACACTGGTGTCTTATTATGTTTCCAAAGACAAGCTTGACTGATACAAGCCTGCACAGCTTTATTTCTTATTAATGAAAAACATTGTTAATTACAGTTCTAAGTATACATTTCTGAACAAATACAGCAGGAAGCACTTAAGACTGTATTGCTCAGATCAATGTATTCAGCAGTGATCACAATCTTTGAGTTCTAAATTCCAATGAAAGTAACAATCTTTGTGAATTTGGAATTAGGAGAGTAGGTAACAGCTTTTCTCTAAAAAGAAAGGTTTTGCTGTGCTTTAATAGAGTTTATCGGTTGCTTTATGAGCTACTCACACATTTATGAATAGTATTTGTTTTGTTCCCACTTGACTAATTGCTAATTCAGAACTGTAACATTTGAGTATCCTCTGACAATCGTGATAGCAGTAGTCCAGCAAAGGAAAAGATACCTAAAATTCATATTTTCCACTGAGGGTGTTCTTTTCTTTGTACTTAGGGAAAACAAATTGTCCCTGAAAGTCAAACTTGTCTAAACTTCTCTGTACTAGCCACATATCTCATCTCTTCTATCACTATCTGACTGTTCTTCTCCAGTTAAAGGTGACTTACACAGACAGATATGTTTTCCAATAGAAAACAGCAAAAAGCAATTTCAACAGCTGTGAATCATTTATAACTCTGAACCAACAGCTTCATCCTCTAGATAAAAGGGCATTTTTGCCAGGTTTTTCAGTGACTTTTCCCTTCTACCTCAACAACAGAAGAATTTATGAAGGTCTGTTAGAGAGACTGCTTTTCTTCATTGTTTTACTTCATCTTTTTAAAAATCCCTTTACATTAGATTTTCATTTGCAGCAATGAGCCTACCATATAAGCCGGTTCATCTTCCTGACTGCAATATGTGCAAAACAGGATCAACAAATTCATTACAAAATTGAGAGAGGTGTCTACAGCCTGGCAAGGGACAGCTTTGTATTTTTATTTTTTATTGTAAGGCCCCTGTAGGCTTGTTGAACTACTTTTCTTCCATCATATAAGATTATGTAATGCCTAGACTGAAAGAGCCACGTTTTTGTTTTAGTTCTGGGTAGTTTTGTAGACACTTAAGACACAGATGATTTCTCTTTAAACTCTGGAGACAAAATGTATCACACAATTCACCAAGCAGCTATGACACTGAAGAAATTCACATCATACATAATACAACTGGCATCCAAAAGAGCTACAGTGATGTGATTACATATTTATCTGTTACTTCAACAAGGCAAATCAGGCCCCAAACCAAATCATTTAGATTTGGAACAATATATTCTGCTGTTTACAGATTAAATCCATCTTTACAAAGCATCTGAATGAAAATCCAGCCTAAGGCAAAGCCTATGTTCCAAAGCATAAGGGTAAAATTTATCTGAAAAAAACACATCTACCAATAACTTCATACTAACACCTGTCATCTAGTGAGACTGAACATTGATCACAAACCCAATCTGATGTTTTTACCATTATTTCCACACAGGCATTTGCTTAGCTCACTGCTTGAAACTTTCTTGGATAACTGCAGTGTTGTCTGAATGAAAACCATCAAAACATCTCTCAGTAGTATTGCAGCAACACATAACTCATTTGTTTTTTCTTAAAAAAGCAACTCTGATGATTTCATTGTTCCATTTTTTTAAAAAATGTTGCAATTTACTTAAGAGGCTGAGTTTTGCATTTCCTAAATGCAAAAGTAAAAGTTCTGCTCAAAGTAAACACAGAACAGCTCTAGAACTTAGTAGTTGCAACACGTGTCTACTTCAGGCATATACTTGTTCAATTTTCTTAGAAAATTAATTATTTTCTTCACAGAAAGATTCCTGGTCTCCATGGATCTTTTATGTAATCAGTAGAATTTTTCAGATGGAAATATGATATTCATGTTAATTTCAACAGCTTAAGAACTCAATTTCAAATTTAAAGATTCTAAAGCAATTAAGTTTGAGCACTAAGAACAAAAGAGTATTTCGGTGAATGCTGTTATTTAGTTTTCTAAGGCTGAAGTGAATAAACATTCAATAGTATAGTTCTAAAACAGCAAACATATTGAAGGTAGCCAGAACAAGCCATTATCGATAGATACAGCACTGTTTTCTTATTCTGCTTATTTGACAGAGTTCAGTACCTTGGATCTAGAAGGAAAGAATGGCACGTTACCTGAATCATTGCGGAGGTATGATGACATTGCTGGAATGAGGCAAGACTGACTGAGGAGCTCCAGGAGAACGGACGGCAAAGCGCTGCTGTTCTGTCCTCTACCCTCATGGCTAGTCTGAGGGTCTCCATTTGATGCACTCCCTGCAGGATTTATGTAACTGGCAAGAACCTGAAATGAAGAAAAGTATTTAACCAAAACCGATTCATTTTAGGCAAAAGAACTTTGGTTTTCCTCCTTAAGGAATATCCCATAATACTTTGCAAGGTACTTTGCCAATTCATTACTTATGTTTATTTCAGCAGTCCCAAAGATATCTCAGAAGTTTTATTCAGTTCCTAGATTATCATCACAATTTTGGCAAACGATAAAATTAACTATTTTAACTCTGAATGACTTCAAGAAATCAACTAATGTGAACATAGATAAGACTGCTAGAATTACTCAAAAGAGGAGATTGCAAGCTCACCGCTGAGATATGCTGCTGATCAATCCCATTCCCTTTAGAACAGCCAATAGCTAAAAAATATCATTTTTTTTAATGCAAATGTTGTAAAACTATTTGTGATCTACTTTTGGATGGAACTTTCAGTTGCACATGAGGTAACTTGTGATGAGCACGTCAGTAACCCTGAACAACTGCTCACGTGTGTGCTTGTGCTTCAGTAACCAAGGAGCAACACTATACTAAGAAAAGGTGGGAAGCCACCATGGGCCATGCCAACTACAGCTATTGCTGAGTTCACAGGCCCTTAATGGATGCTGAAGACCTTCTTTCGTTCTCCTTCTTCCCTCTAACCCCACTACCCACTGTATTTTGCTGCAGCATCTTATTTTACCAGCGCTCCATACAACAGAACTTTCCAAAACAGTCCTTCCAGAGAACTGATCGTAAAACTGACTGACATCTTTAGCAAAATGCTGAAGGGTTTTTTTTATTTCTTCCTCCAATCGCTGACTGCTCAATGCAAACGTCTCCTTTCCTCATGACTTTTGACAGTTATAACTAAACCTCTGCATGGCATAACACAGAATATTGCCTGGAAGCCTTGCCAAGAGTCATTCAGGTGCTTTGAACTCTTCTGCACTTCAGAGAATTGTTTCAGATTTGTTTTGCTTCTGTAAGAGGATGTGATACTTGTGCCTTATAATCTACAGTGACAGAAATAACTGATTACATCAAATTGATATCTTCATCAGCAAGGGCATGGACATTTTCAGAATTCGACCTCATTACCCAGCTGTAATGTTAGTTAACACATTTGAGCTGACAGTTCTGTGAATGAAATTTTTGATGACTAGAATGTTTCTCATTTTACACTGCTCTAAGATAACTGGGGTTGGCTGCATTTCACAATCAGACTTAAAAGGCCTAACTGAATGGGACTATCTTGTCCTTAATATAAGGTATTTGAAAAGCATTGGTAGTATTGAGATCTAGATGCTCACTGTTGATGTAATATTGCTATTTAAGAGACACAATCAAGATGCCATTATCCATATGTCTGAGTGAGATTTTGTTTTGCTGGTATACAACACATTCATGGACACTTTACTAACAGCTTTGGACACTTTCTTAAAGCAGAGAAAAAACAGTGAAAAATGAATAGGTAACATGACTTTTGCATAAAAAATGTCTACTTACTTATCCCTTTTCCTTGATGGACAGTCTTTACTTTTGACTGAATGCCACAGAGATGTATGACAGCTCCAGGGAAATATACCAGAAAACATTTTGGTTTACAGTCTATTCAGAACTGTCACCTACGCTTACCCCGTGTCCTTTTTATGCAGTAGCCTAGTGAAGCTTGAAAACTGCCTCACTCAAAATATATTTAATTTTTCATGTACAGAGACATATACACAGTTGTAAACGGTTTTGTTTTGGTTCTCTTTTTGCCCAAAATACCATAATTACTGTTCTATCAGACTAAATTAGAAATTCTGTTTTTGTTTCCTAGGCCCTAATATTTCAATCACTTGTGATTAATCAAAATTTCATCATTACACACCTGTAGAAGGCAGGTCACATGCTCTTCTTCTAGCCTTTGCTTAGTCAAAGCTTGCTCAACATCCCATCCTGAAGCTGTGGAGCCCGTTCCAAAGCCTGTACCCTTAGCCCAGTACAACTGCTGTTCTTCTGTTGAAGCACTGTTGTGTGTACTTGACACTTGTGGCTAAATTATAGGAAAAAAAAATCATAATAATTTCAAAATTTTTACCTTACCAACCAATTATCTAAAAAGCCTTTATTCTCCAGAATAATGTAATCTCAGTTTATTAATATAATCAAGATATTAAGATCCAAGTGAACTCAGAAGCTGTGAATAGGAATACTCCTGCCACAAAATTCCAGTACAGGTCAGCACTACATTGCTGCAAGTGATTATTGGGTTTAACTAAAACTGCAAGTCCATTTTTGTTCTCATTTAAAATACTGTTACTGTTTAAATGATGAAAGACATTAAAATGTTACGTAACCAATATTACGCTAAACAATAAGTCTCTGAAATTATTACTATTTAACTCCTAGTCAAGTTGAATAACAATTAGAAGAAGGAATGGAAGGAAGGAATATAGGGGCCTCTGCCTCTCCTCCACCCCTCACACACTTTGCTGTCCAAACTCTTGAGGATCTTTGTAACCCTCCTTTGGATGTTTACGTCCTTTTCGTGCTGTGGCACCCAAACTGCACCCCAGTGCTGGAGGTGAGGTGATGAAACAGCTGTGCGATTACTGTCATGAAGACACTGCCACACATGAACGCTCAGAAGGATTTCATGAAAAATTAAAGGCAAATTCCTTGCCATGGAGATACAAGCTTTGGTGAAGAGTCTGGTGGATCTCCTATTTCAAGTTTCCACCTATCACTTGGATAGCTATGAATTGTGTGAAACAACCTGTTTTAGGGGTCATGGAACAGCTCAACCTGAGATCAGAATTAATGGCTGCACCTTCTATTCAAAGGTACTGTAATGTTAAGACATTCATTCATCATCAGTCTGATACTCAATTAGATGCAGAATATCTCAGATCCCCTTCAAAATTAACTAGCCAATAAAGTGAACTATACTTCTGTAGTTTTCTCTCTTATTTCCTCAACCCCCTCATCAGTATCAGAAGCTGCCAAAATATGGGCAGCCGTATATTCAGCAGCAGTTAGCCATATTTAGCCACCAGGACTTTTTCCACACAAGTCTCTGCTGCCATACTGTAAGAGAGGGAAAGCCATCAACTAATTTTAAGCATGTTTTGAGGCAGCCTCACGCAGAAATGGCACCTCATAATCCTAAAAAAAAGTCAGTTGATGCACATTCTGAATATAGGGTAGTCTAAGGTAAGCGCCTTGAAAAAGTTTTATTTTGGAGATCCACTTGGGATCCTGGAAAGTGTAGAAATATTAGATTTAAAGATTGCTCCACTAATTCATTAATTTTCACAACTCATTTACATTTATAAGCTTTTAAGAGGAAATAATTTGCAGTTAGTAGAGTTTAGATGATGAATGCTAAATAAGGTAATGAGGTCATGCTAATGAATGATAATTAATAAAGAAAGAACAACCCTCCATTATCATGCCTCTCATACACTGAAAAAAATGATCCTGTGAAAGAAACTGATTACACCTTAATGCTTCATGATAAGCCTTCTTTGTTGGTTAAATTTTATGATTACTATGCTTATATGCAACAAGCAAGTATAATTACTTCAGTATTTTATAATTATTTTTCTTCTTCATTCAAATGCCAGCTGTGTAGAAATTAAATTTTAATGAAAGTGGTGAATTATTTTCTTTTTTATAGCAAAAACTGTTACTTTGCAATTATTCTGCTACTAAACTTACCTCTGCCTGGTTGGGACTAGCATTGGGAACTCTTGGTGCATGGTGGCTTAGAGCAGACAGACAAGCAAGGATAAGATGTATAGCTCCAATTTCCAGTGCCATTCGCCTAAGCAGCACTCCATCATCAGTAGTCAATGGCGTAGTGCTGAACAAAGTGCGCAACACATGGAAGGGAAGGGTTGGAAGCACATTTGCTGAAGGAGACTGCAAGATATGACCTGGATTAAAAAAAATAATAAAAGTCACATTTTCTTTCTGTAGTTCAGTACTGTCTGTTAATCTTTGCAGCGATTTGCACAACACAACAATACAGAAATATACTAAGGACCTAAGCATTCCACTATGGTAAGCTATCTAATATTAAATGTCTCTTAAGAACATTTTTTCAGAAGAATATTTCTTTATTTCCATTATGGACTTCGTTAAAATCAAAAGTTAGAATATTTGATTCACCATTCCCAGGGAGGAAAATTAACTCTTTAATAATCATGTGTGTTCTCTGTATTTAACTACACTGCAGGTTATACTTCTAAATAAAAGAGAAAGATGCTGGTTCAGACTAATTCTTTCTTTCCAAACCTTGCAAGCAGAATGAGTTAAAGCACACAGATGGTCAACAAACAGCAGCTCAGCTGACAAGCAGCTGTAATGTATCAAGATGTGTTTTTTGCTTTTTATACTCGTGACCAAATTATGAATTAAACCACTGCACAATCCAAGTTGTGATGTGACTCAAGTTGAATATGTGGTGAAATACTTGCATGATTTTAATTACATGAGCTGCATGCTTACATTTTGTAGATCTATCTAAAAAATTTAACCTGTCTGTATTACAAGCAAATATTACTTCTTTTAAAAACATTACAAATAATGGAACGACCTCCAAATGCAACAGATGTATTTGGGAACTGTCTCAATTTTTTTTGTGTGTATTTAACAATGCATTTCACATTATGTCTACAGTGTATATGTAAAACACAGATATTTAAACACTGAAAATATTTCTAAATAGCCAACTTTGTTCAGAAGTTTTCTTCTCATTTTAAAGACGTTTATATTATTTTCTCCCTCAAGAGTCTATCAGCTATATCATCCAGAAGAGTTATTGAAGTACATTACAAATCTGGCTATGTATTTGTATGTATACATATCTAAACAAATGCACCAGTTTGTGTCTATTTGCTACTCTTTGTAAAGAAAAAAGAAGGATGCAAAACATTATTTGACCTGGGTCTTCCTACATAAAATTAGCCTGACAGTTTTCCACAACTGCAGGTGTACCCAAATGACAATGGAGAAAAGATAAAACTAAAAAGAAATCTAAACATGTGCCCAAGATCTACCTTCACAGACAAATCAACCCACATTTAACATATAAACCCTGAATTTTTAAGTGCAGATCTCCATATTTTGTGAGAAGGATTATAGGGGTATTAAAAGATGTATTTACAAAAGGAAAGGAAAACATTAATACTTTATACAGAGAACTAGTGTAAACTACTGCAAACTGATACTGTGTTTGATAAAGAGCTGAATTCACCCTTTTAGCTAAGAGAATGAAGAAACTGACTATTTAGTCCAGCAAAACCATAGGCTAAAAGGAAATACAATTCCAGTCATCAAGTACATGAGAAAGAAGAGTTATCCACAAAGAATAATGCAGGTACAATGATAACTGGGCACAAAACTGGATAGGAGTAATTTTAGGCTGAAAATGAAAGACAGCTCCCATCTATCAGGAAAATGGTGTTCTGGAACTGTATTCCAATAGCGATAGTAGATGCGCTCAAGAAGAAAGAAAAGCAATCAAAAAAGGTCAAGTTTTGTGTTGGCCTCTTTCTCTATACAAAATGCATCTATAATTGTTTGCAAAAGCGAAGGACTGAAATCAACTCAAGAGAACAAAAATCAGAGTTAAGTGTATGCAGTCTTCTAGTTAATTACTATTTAAATCAGGTTGGAGTAATCAGCCAGTAAACTGCATAGCTGTTTGTTAAGCAGTGTACTCCTCTCTACTGTCCTGTATCTAAATATACAAGAATTCAAATATAAAACAGAAAGGACAGTAAGCAAGACTTATACTGCTGAACTGAAACAAAATGCAGGTGGTTAACATATGGAAAAACAGAACTGTTTGCAAAGGCATAATGAAAGAAGTCTGAAAGTACTAGCATCTTTTGTTTTGAAAAAACACTGAGAAATAATCAATACTAGAACTATATGCATTATTTGAGGTTGGAAAGACACTGACGACAAAGAATTTGTATGCTCATTTGTTCATTTGTCTAAGAATTGTCCCTTTATTCCTATGAACTCACACTATTACAACAGAGTTCGCTCTTAGCTAATTGGTTGCAATAATCTTTAAATTATCCCCTCTTCTTCTACTGCAATCTCAAAGAGTTTATCCTACGTCTGCTTTAGCTTTGCTTCTATCTATGCTACTTTGAATTTGGCTGCAGGGATACCCAACATTTCCTCAACTAGTTGAGCACATCCTACTACCCAAGACAGTTCTGTCCAAGTGCACTGGCATTTTAACAATGTCATTTCTAAGTTCAATCAGTTGTTTTACAATTACTCTAGCATCCAGATGTAAGCATATGAACACTGATGATTGTCACGAAACTTCATGAGGAAGAATTTCATATTCAGAGATGAGATTATGACAGTGCTAGCAAATTGCACAAACCATTTCTAACTTCCTGCTACGCATATTACAGTATAAATAATTTTAAGTAAAATGATCTAGCTGTGGTCTACAAAGAAACATAGTAATTGCAGCACATACTTCCTTCACCATCATCTGTAACTCCCAACACCAATCTCAACAGACACTGAGCATGTTTCCGTTCTTTTAGCAGCACCTCAGCATAGCCCGGGAGACGAAGAAATAAACCAAAGGCAGCCAAAGAATGAGCAGGTATGGGAGACATAGTCTGAACTGTTGACTTGATCGGTGGAGGTTCTGCAGCAATTGTTTCTGGCGCTTCGTACACCAATTCTCCTGATTGTTCAATAGTAACCCATTCAAACTGATCACTGTCCTTCTGCTTTTCCTGTGTGGTTGATGTAACAACTGGAGTGCTCACCTTAAACAAGAACAAGAATTAAAAGAGCTGATAGCCATACAGCCAATTAGGATCTGAAGGACACAAAATCTTAATATGAAAGACCTTTAAAATTCACATTAAATATACTACTATTAACAGATGCATGGAACAGGGACTACCAAAAACACAGGGTCATATGAACCCAGTACAGTCACTCATGTCTTTCTAAATTTAACATCACAGAAGCTTCAAGCTTTTATAATATTTAAATACAATGACAAGTATCAGTAAAATAAAGCAAGATATGAGTAAAATTAAAAGCAAGAGTCTAAAGAATTCAAGAGTCTTTACCATGAATCTTCTATTTAGCATTACTATACTTGCTTTGTTTTTACAATCACATAATTCTTATTCTGTATTTAAATTTAAACGTACCACAAATAAGAAAAACATATTTCAAGAAAATAACTTCCCAGAACTTCCAGAAGACTTCAAAGAAGGGAAAAAATGGATCAAATTTCTTATCGCCATAAGCTGACTTTTACCTGTTGCAGTATTACACAGATCTGTCTTTTATCAATGCAGACTACATGCTATTTCACAGTATCTCCAAATTCCATAATCACCTATGCAAATACATTTCCTTAACTTTGAGATGTTCTACAGGCTTCATGCGATCTCTCTAAAACATTTTCAGACAAACTATACTTCCATGTAACGTGCTGCCAGTACCGAATGTGTTCTTCCTGAATTGCGCTGCTATTTACCAATGACTCACACTAATCACCCTGATCTCATGACAGGCTATCCACTCCTGCCATAATTTTGCAGTCAAGGTACTCAGCAGCACCCTTCAGTCATGATCAACCTATTTCACAGGGAACAGATATTCACAATTTTTATTAGGTATATCAGTTAAAAAAATGTTAAGAAACACAACCAACCAAATAATTCTGGGGCTATTTCTGATTTTATTTCATAATAAGGACCTGCATACCAAGAAAAGCAGCCAAAGAATTCCACACAAACACAACTGCTGACATTTTCAAAAAGCCTATCCACAGAAATTCTATATGTAATTATGATACTCAGAGATGCACACATGTACAAATAAATAACATATTTACTATGAAATTCATGTGCTATTATTATAAAATTGATTCAGATAAGGTTATTTATAATTATAATATATAAAATAAAATTATATAGTCCACACTGAAGATGGCATTTCACTTAACCACAAAAAATGATCACTGAGAAAAATTAAATGATATGTAAGTATGGCTTTATAGCACAACAGCAACTCTTTGCTACCATACCCTCCCAAATATCTTAGGAGTTAACAGAGGTAAGGCAAGAAGAATACTGAATTCCTGCTTTTGTTTTACAAGAACATGGCTATTCAAGCAAACTGTAAGGTGTCTAGGAAAACAGCATGTACAACTGTACTGCTGAGGAGTCATGCACTTGTGTATTTTAAAGTTGTTTCCTCTCCTGGCTGAGATTTCAAAACAGAGATTTCAAACTCAACCATACAGAAATATGAGGAAAATACTGTTCTTGAACAAATAAAAATTATTAGCATGCTTTTCCAGACTGATTTTTTCACTTACTTGCTGAATTACATCAGGATAAAGCATAGGGAGTCTCTCCGCAATTAGGGCCAATCCACCCATCCCTGCAAAAACTTGCAGTGGAGACTGAATGGGACATGTTTCAAGAAGTGATTCATCTAACACTGCATCCATGCACTCATCCCCAGGACTGATGGCTTCATCTTCAGGACAAGGACCCAGTAAATCTGTATGTTCTACAAAAACAGAAAGGTAAAACAAGTTAATAGGTCATCATCAATACTGTGCATTTTTTCCTCCTTCTCAGATAAAAAACTACATCAAAAGTAGGGTTTCCTTTTACAGCAAAAGCTGAGTCAAGAACTGAAATGAAGGTTAGGTTAGGTTGTGGTTGGACTCGATGATCTTTAAGGTCTTTTCCAACCTGAGGAATTCTATGATTCTGTGAATGAGTACAAGAATATCAAAATAAAATAAAAATATTAGTACCTTTTGGCAATTATAGCAAACTCATGTCATAAATATGGATAATTTATGCAGATTAATATGCTAATTATTACAATACACATAATGCAATTGTTTGAATATACATTTTTTACTGAAAATTAATCAGATTCTTCTTTAGGCTTTGTCTTTTTTAGAAAGAGATTGATCTATCTAACGAGTTTTTACAAAAGCCTCTGTCCTAAAATAGCTGCATGATTAACTTTGTAGTTCCATGCTGTGCAGGCAGGTTGGTGATCACATCACCTTGGCTAAATTTCAAGGTCCCATTCCTCTAACCCCTTCCTTAAATAAACAATAACAAAATATTTCCAATCAGATTCCTGAGATGCAGATTTTCCCTCTTTTTTCCCCCCTTCACTGTAACTAGAACATAGCAAGCAATAAGAAAAATCCCTAACAAGAAGCAGACTATATTAGGTGATTTTAAAAAATGTTCTTAAAAGCTGAAGTTATGAGACACGCTCAGATGGGCTTGATAATAATTCCCATTTTCCATGAAGCATGTTAAGTACGCAGGCTACTGTAACAACATTTTTCACAGGTGTCTGTAAGTGCTCCTGCATTACTTAATCTGCCCTGGCTATTAGCCCAAACACACACTACTGAGAGCTGGCATTATAAAGCCTTATAAAAAGGGAAAAAAAATCCCACAAAACTCACCTTTTTCTGTATGAAGACGTTTAAATGAGTCTGTTTTTGATAAGCTTGGATCTGAGATTACTTTGGATCCAAGCTTAACTGTCAAATCTATCGATCGGTATCCTTGAGGGAGTTTACGGTCATACAGGAGAGTCAGAAGCTGGGCAAGAGTCATTTCAGCGGGTAATGGCTGGCCTAAACAACAATGGCATTGAGTCAGAGTGGAACGTTATGAGAGGGTTATCGTAACATAAATGTCCATGCGCTGTTCTTCTGCTGCAGAAGCCAAGCATACTAAATACTAAGTGGCTCTAAACCAAGGCCTTACTTCCAGTGCATATTCTCTTGGGAATTCCCTACAGCAGCTCTGTGTCAAAAGCCCAAAGCACTTGACATATTTAACAAATGGCTAAGGTTGTAATTTGATGTGCATTTCAATTGGGTACTGCCTTGCCCTCTACTATCAAATCCAATTGATTACATTGTGGTGGCATAAAAGAATATGACAAGAGGATAAAAAGGCTGAAGTGGAAGAATCTGTAAAATAAAGAAACCTGCAGTTCCTTTTCAGCACTACAAACCCCAGGCCCACCTCAATACACCAATTTCAAGACACAACAACTCAAGAAAAAGTGAATGGCAGTGCAGGGAGTAATTTTCTCAGCAACAGTGTAGAAATGAAATGCACATGCAGCTACAGCCCAAATCGATCACTCATATCTGGACTTCAGCCACCGTGCTTAGGAAGAATACGTTATTCCTTGAAATTACAAGTTACTCAAGGCAGAACAAATTTTCCTGGTAATTATTAGACGTAAAGGAAAATGTTTTAGAATTAGATGATTTAATATACTTAGCCAACTAATTTCATTTTGACAGTACTTGGCCAATTAACAGAAGTCCTGGTAAGGTTTTCTATGGCAATCCATCTCATCAACAGAGGATGGCGTCTAATGAAATGAATGCTAATTCTTGCTTCACTTACACAATGGCAAGACAGTCTTCCACTATTTTCCATCACTGATTCTGCACTTGTGTACATGCATGACAACTGTTAGGTGCATGAGAAGTGTCATCAATGAGACCATTACACAAATACAGAACGGTCTATAGCACAATTAGAGGACAGTCAAATTTTTAACAGATATGTACTGAAGAAAGCATTAAGGGCAAAAATATCTTTGATTAGAGATCTGACATTTCTTAATTCCATCAGTTGCTTCCTTTTTCTTTCTTGGTCAAGTTACGAAGATACTATGAGGCTTCATTTCCACTTGAAAGCAGTCTTCAGCCCAAAAGTGCTCTACTCATTATGTGAGTAAATAAACAAAAACTTATGTCATCATCGTATTGTCTTTCTAAAGAAATAACAGCTAACGAAAAAGGTCATTTTTTTTAAGCTTAAAGAGAGTTATTAAAGTTACCTGGTAGAAGTTTATGGTAGAGATGGAAAACTGGAACGCTAATAGTCTTGCTGGAAGATTCTGCTCCTGAGGAAGAGGTACCTACTTTATCTGCCATCACTCTTCCTCGTCTTGATGGTGGACGTGGAGGGGTAGATGAAACAGCTCTTTTTGACTGAGATTTCAAACCTGGTACAGAGATAATAATAATAATAAAATTATTATAGCATTTAATAATTTCAGATAGCTAAGTTGCAGTGTAGCCAATCCTTTCAATTGTTGCAAAAAAAGTCATACTGGAAAATACAACTAATAAATATCAGAACAGCATTCACATATAAAATACATTTGAATTTAATCCCAGTATTTTTCAAAGTTGTGCATCCTCCTAAGTCCCAAGTAAAAAACAAGCTGTAACCGTAAATTATTACTTTGATTTTGCTCTTAAACAGTTAAAGAGCCTGTCTATCAGGGGGACTGTCCTAGTTTTATCAGTATTCCATATGATGACATAATGATATGGTTTTTCTTTCCTTCTCCCTGAAAGGGGAAGAAAAGCCCCCCCTTTCCCTGTTGCACTTGATAACATGACAGGGACCTATAGTAAATCTTTTTAAGGTTGTTTTTTCAAACTAAAATCAAGTAAGGTAAAAAATTTCTACATCGACAGATATTTCAATGCACAGTCCAAGATAAACATCTGACTTACCAGGTGACTTCAGCTACAGTACTGACATTAGAACAAGTGATGAAAAGCACCTTTAAATGTACTTTTAAAACTGCTTTAGTCAGAACCTTGTTAAGATCTACGTGAAAATTAAAGGGTTTAATAGGTACACGAAAGCTTACTAAGCTTATGTGTCAAAACTGCCACATTTTGAGACAGTCAATGATAAAATATACTGAAACTGGATTAATAACATGTTGTGCCAATTGTATAGAAGGCCAAGAAGTCAGCAGATCTACACAGGAATATATGTGCAACTACTGCATCATAATCAGCCAAGAGCAGCTGTAAAAGGAACATTATCCTGACCAGAAACGTTATAATATACTACGACTCCACCTTCTTAGTAGGATAAGCTACAATACTCAGCTAATTTCAGTCTACTAACATAGTCTTTCTCAAGAAGATCAGGTTCCAAATAACATCTCCTCTCTCTAACAATTTCACCAATAGGGAACAGGTAAAATAGTGACTGCATGAGTATGAGGAAACAAAAAAAAATGTACAAAAAAGAATATAACAAGACACAGACAAAAGACTCCATGAGAAGACAGTTAAAAACAAATGTAAATTAAATCTACATTATAGCTGTTTTACTTAAATGGAAGAAACACAAGCTAGAAGGAAGAACTTAAATCTTTCTTTTTGAACAGGAAATTGATTATATGAAGCAGCACGACCAGAGATGCACGTGGGATGAGACACAGCTAACTACACTATGACCTACTTTCAGTGCTAATATGTTGTTTTCTTCCTAGTTTCTTTGTTCATGCTTTAACCCTTCACTTAAATGTCTTGTGTTTTAGATCATATCCTGCCTAAGTGGCAGCTATTGCAAAAATCTCTCTCTCTCTCAAAAAAAAAAGATTCTACAATTAACGATAAGCTGTATTGTTTTAAATGTATACCAAGATCCATGAAACTGCTGCCCTACTGAACAGCTGAATTTAGAATTACTGCTATATCTAAAATCTTACAATTAAAAGCTTAAGAAACACTGCTGCCAGAAGTCAAAGAAAATCAGCCTCTTCGTCATGCCTCACGAAGTGTAAATGAAATTGAGAATGCTCAATGAGGGCAGAAACCTAGATAAGAGTAGTCTGAAGTTCAATAACCTCTCACACACTAGAACCCCAAAAAGAAAGACCAACGATCTCTACAGCCATCACCTGAACTGTAATGTTGTACCACTGCAAGATTACCTTACTCAAACTATAGCCTCTGTAGCAGTGGAGCAATACCCTTCATTTGTGCTTTGCAAGTGGAATAATCTGGTTTTATTCTGACAGTTTTAAATATGTGAAGTACAGGAATACTTTCATTTCCAAAACATAATGTAGAAGTAGGTGATTAAACTCTGAAGCACTAGCCAATGCAAAAAGGCAGAGGAATTAATACTCAACCTATAATAACAGCAGGCAAATACTAATATCTTAGCACATAATCTAAACTCTGAGTGTGCATCTACAACACACTAGCCACAGCACCCACAACAGACAGCCAACTTTAGGTACAATTTACCAGAATCTATCAGCAGATAGTAGAGACTAGTTCAATCTGGATCTGATCTTTGCTGCTTAGCAGCCAGTTAGGTTAACTGGGCATTACAATCCTATCTAAAGATCATTAATAATTAAATGAATAACTGTAAATTTGATTTCCCTCCCTCACTCCTTTAATGTCTGAAAGATAATTTTTCAGAAGATGAACAAAAACATACCAGAAGCAACAACAACACTGTAATTGTCCTGGAATCCATTTTCTGCCTTAACTTTTTCTTTTTCTTCATAGTTCTTCTTTTCTTTATCTTCTTTTTGTTCATTAATTAGCTTAGCTGTGATACTGGGTGTATCTATACAGGAAAAAAAAAAAATCAAAAAAGGAGAGAATTTTATTTTAATATAACACATTGATTTCATTGGCAGTTTCTAGTTTGTTAACACGACTATATTTGAACTATTTCTGTGGCTTAGATTTCCATCCCAGGCAACAATATTCTTATAAATATTTAAGAATGTAAGTATTACAAGTGCAATCTCCCCTCCCTAGAATCTGCCCTTTAACAATTTAAAACTATTACAACCTAAATCTGTTACATGATAAGTCAAGTATACTTATGTTAAAACACAACTGCAACAATAAAAAAAAAAAAGAGATTAGAAAAAGACAAGACAAGCAAGTGAGTGAGAATCAAATCAAACCTAAGGAAAACAAGAAATGTATTTACTTATTTTTAAAGGATATCTACAGACTTACTTATATTGTTGTATTTAAGCCTAAGCATCTAGATAGCAGTTTCAGATCTGGTGAAATTATGAGATGCATAAAGAACACATCCAAAACTTGTGCATTTGCTTTAGTGAATACTTACTGCAGTACAATAATTTCAGTTTGATCATTAGTGTAGATCAAAGACATCAGCAAGCAGCTTAAAAAATTGTTTATTGTTCATTTCAATGGATTATTTTACACTTTGTAAACCACTGGTATCAAAATTTTTAAATCATTCTCCAGTTTCCTTGGAGAAGATACATAGTGTGAAAATACTGTTACTCATGACCTAAAATATATTTACATTTATTTATGTACATACCTGTGTGTATATTTATTTATAGACGTGTATTTCAGACTTGGTGTGGATATCCTCATTAGCACTTTTAAAATCCACATCAGTATTATTTATATACTAATCAGTAGTTTGGTCTCATGGGCTGAATGCCCATTTATTGGTGGACAATATAAACTTCATTAATAAAACTACTGAAGATGCTTAAGACAACACATTTTTATTACTCAGATAATATCCACATTTGTCATTCAGTCTTTCTGACAGGTCATGATCAGCAAATTAAAACTAATGTGGATGAAATACAGAACAACTGATACTCATTCTAGACTATTCCATCTGCCATGACACTGCATACTTTCTTCCTCTGGTGAAGGGATGTGAGCAGCAAATTTAGCAATGCACTTACATTTATGCAATTACACCATACTTTCTTGTTTTTTTCTTTTTTAAGGCAGTGAGAAAAAATATTAGATCAACACTCTTATTTTATATACAGAAAGTATGAAATGATCAATGTGAGATCTTAATGTAACAGAAGACCTTCAAAGAATAGCTAAGAAAGAAAAAAGAAATTAATCCACGGACCAGTCTTCAAAACAGGATCTTCAAAACTTCCTACTGTTGCAGTGGTAGCAGCCTGTTTTTCCTTTGCCACTACCAATCCACCCCATCTCTCCCCTCCTTTCACCCTAAACATACAGTTCTTTCCTTGTATATTAGTTGTCTCCACTATCCTAACCATGAACTTCACGGAAAGATACACAGGAATCACGAAGCTTTTAATATCATCAGAAAAATCACAACAGATACAGGAGGGAAGCGTAAAACAACATGAACCTTTCCAGAACTCTAATTCTCTCAATTTAAAATGAAACAATTCTGTAGCATAAAGCGAAGTTATGATGTGCTAGGAAGCCAGCATTTGATCCATTTCATTATGTGCATTATTGTACATCACATCAACACATTCCCTTCCCCAGACCCTATTAGCAGTGGCTATCAAGCTGAGCACAATACACCGAGGCAGCTGATCAGTACAGGTTATGTCACTGCTCAACAACTGGTCTTCACCTCATGTGCATCAACTGTTTCTCTCATTAAAGTATTTCTGACCATAAATGGCAGAAGGAACTTGGAAGCTCTTGGACAGACATTCCACACATGATCATGTCTGCACACTAAGTTAGTAAAGACTTCTATACAAAACAGCATAGTATTCCGTAGTAAATAAACTTCAAGCATTTTTCTAGGCTTCACTGATTTTAATTAACATTCCAAAGCACATGCTGTTTTTATCAAGCACCATTACTGTACTTCTATCACTTCATTAGATAACATAGTTATTGTCCAAATGCAGTTATTAATTATGTAAATGCATAGATTTTAACTAGATATTAAAAGGCAACAGTTCTTCTGAACTCTACGAAGAACTGCTTAAGAAATTAAATTTGATCCTACAGTCAAAAAAAGTTAATGCATATGTATAAGGATTACATACCCAACCAGGTACGTATGCAAGCCCTTCACAGTGTACATCCGCAGTATGGCAAAATCTTAACAACTGTGATCATTCTTTTACTTTGATTTGCTATTATTGACGACATCGTAAGGTTAAAGTGGAATTACTGGTGTTCCCCTTCCATCACTCTGTTTCTTTTCTTTGAATTCTACATGCTTGATATTGATTTTTTTAAGGTAACATATTTTGCTCTATTTTTTACCTGAAGTGAATCAACTTGATGATTTCACCTAGAGAGTTCTGGCACAAACTCAATACCTTTAGGACAATCTCTACATTTTGAAAAAGATTAACCATAATCTTAAACATGCAGGTCGATTTTCTGAAGTATTAATTGAATATCAAGGTGAGATTCATTTTAAGGTTAAGGCATCTCCCATTCATGTACTGAATCTCATATCATGGCCTATGGAGGCCTAATCAAAGCCCCCCACAGATTCATTTCTCCACATAAATTCAAGTAGTGTAACGAAATATTTCATTTCATAAAAATAAATGAAAGTCATGCCTTATAATTTGAAAATTAATCTCTACAAGCAAATTAAGCTTTCCAATCTCCATGTAGTACGTAAACTGAAGTGCCTGCATAGTATGCAAATGTGTGTTCAAAGAAATTGGATCATTAGTGCTCTTCTCATAGCAACACCATTGAGATAACCATTTAAGTTTCAGGATATGAAAGTGACATTACTGGGATTTAAGTGAAAGGGTATTCTGAAGATCAATATTTGCAGTATGACTTGAGAGATTTAAGAATACATGAGTACTTAAAAACAAAACAACAACAACAAAAAAAAACACAACAAAACTGCCACCCTCCCCTCTGTAATGGTATCTTAATTGGAGTTTAATGGAAGGAAAAAATAGTATACAACCAGCAAAGTGCATTTTAAATAGAACATGCAAGGTATATTCAAAAGATTGTAATTTAAACCTCTGTATCAACAAGTACCTAGGAACACTGCAAATATACAGGTATGAAAAAAAAGGAAATATGAACTATCTTAAAAATAAAACAAACTGTTGTAAACTTGCCTGACACACGATCGAGAACTTCAGCTAGAGTTGTTGAGACAGGTAAATGAAGAGTACGAAATTTGTGCCCAGCTCCATACATTGGATGTTGAATTACATGACTAGTAGCATTAATTCTACCTTTGTACAGCTGAAAGATAAAAAGTTAACATGCTTCTAAGATTCAGAAATAAGTTAAAACACTAAGTTTCTATAAATATATCTTAGCAAAATAAAATTTAACTGTTATGTGTGTTTAAAATGAAAACTTACCCTTCAACTTTAGAGGGTCAAATTGCGGTAAGATGCTACTTCTCTCAAGTCCTGACTTGTGAATAAAGTTCTTCTACTCAGTGCATTTACTTTTTATGATGGATAACTAAGTCTTTATTAGTTCAAATATTTCAAGTATTTTAGTATCACATATTTTAGCCTGATCCGTGTTCATACTTTTATATTGTTCTTTGCTTGCAATAACTTTACAAACTTTTCTGCACAAAGAGCTATTGCTCCCTTTTCCAAACCATCAGGAAAACTGTTTACTAATATTTATACATAGAACCAATTTAATACTTCATAACAATGGAAAACTGACTTAAATATAAAGTTTTCCTAAGAACTTCAGAAATAAAGTGGGGATCCAACACATTAAAGATTAATCTGCTACATATATTAGAAATATACTCTGCATATTCAGATCACTTTTCAGTCTTCTCTTCAGGTGTGAAAGGAGGAATCTTCTACCCACTAAGAACAGCCAGACTGTTTCTTCAGATGAAACTGAATTACCTGGCAACTTGTTTTTAAGAACTTGTTTCAGTCTCAACTTATTCAGTAACTCTGCAAAAATCTGTTCTATGTAAACCATCTTATTAGAAAACTGATACTACCTTGATGATACCAAAAGCCATATTAAGAATTGATCCCAGCCAGGTTGAAACAAAACATTTAAACATCTTTGTACTAAAACTTATGTGCTCTCCCTTTTCCATTTAACACTATCTAGCTTCCCTGTCATATATAAAAGCACAGCAGTTCAGTCACCAATTGTAACTCTGTTCTGGTGAAGAAGTGTAAATGCATAAAGTTGCTTTACAGATCAGTTCAAAAATTTTTTAGTGATGTTACGGCTAACGTTGAAGGATCTCTGCCAGTTTTGGAGCATCAAAATTCAGACAGTTCCTCAACAAAATTTAAAGTGAAGAACTGATGCAAGGACTAGAAGTTACATCTATGTTTGTTGCTAATATTTAAGAATACTATTAAAAGGTCTTATGGAAGCATAAGATAAATTTCAGTTTTCTATTCTGTCAGAACATAAATGTTTTCAGCAAGATGGCTTTCTCTCAAAACAATGCCTTGAAATTTCTTTTAAAATGCTGAATTACAATTCACCTAAACATTACTTTCCAGATACATACAGAAGGAAAAGCTGCTGCCTGACCTTTCAAAGTTGAATATACATTGATTTTGGTGGGGGGGTTAAATTTGAGCCATGTTGCCCAAGTAGATAGCAAAAACTCTTACTGGACATGGGGACTGAAGAAACAAAGTCACTTTCTCATCCTCGAGCATTAGCTGCAAAAAAAGCCTCCGAATAAATCCTGAAATGTTTCCAGAGGTCGGGAGGTTCCCACGTTGAGGAGAAGACTGGAACAATTCACAGAGAACCTGGGAATACAAAATTACATCATATTTTAAACATTTCTATATTTAGGTCTCCAAAATACAGCTCTATATAGCCATAATAAGCAATGCCTAAGATCTACCTTCAGCTATCATTCAAATCAGATCAGAAATGAGCACCACTGAAGAAACTATCAACAGAAAAAAATTTAAAAATGCATAAAATACTGAATACAGCAAAGTAATTGTAAACATGTAGAGTACTAAGAAAAATAAAAGCTGAAGAAGCAGCATTCAGAAAAATAACTTTTGAATTCCTAAAGCAAGATCTTCCTATTCTATAGCAAAGCGTCAGAGAAATGTGCTGACTTATTTTTTACTCAAGTTAACTGTTCCTGGGGCACGGACATTCTTAATAGTGAAAGAAAAAAATCATTTTAACTGTACTTTCATTCAGCTAGGTCTGAAAGGTTAACAACTGTGAGGAAATTAGCTGAATTTGCATTAGAATAGTGAACTGTTCTGTAATATTCCACATATTCCTGGATACCATACACGTCTGTGTAAACAAACAGCAATTTTTCTTCAATTTCCTAATTTAAAATACGTGAATGGAGCTTCATTTTCAAATCCCACTTCAAAAGAGTTTAAACCTATGTACTTAAATACAGTATTGTGGATTAAGGTCTGAAGTGTCTTGTTCAGGCCATACATCTTGATACAGCCAAGTGGAATACAAATCCATACACAGCACTGAACGGCCATGTCCAAATATTCTTATAGTTTTCTAAGTCTGACCAACACGCTAACAGTTTCAACACAAAACTCTCCCAGTTGATGACAACTTACAAAACAAATACCTTAAAGAAAGAAGGAAAAAAAGAAGTTTCAGAATTAGAAACTACGCAAATTTTGACACATTAACAAAGAAATGACAATCTCATTTATTTTCTGTCTCACCTGTGCCATAAGCCTCTGGTTATTAGGATGGCAAGAAATGCACTGTAAGAAGAAAGCAACTGTCGCATTTTCAATTGCTGTCCGCTGCTGAGTGGTCAACCCTGCTGTTACAGTTGAAGAAAGCAAGCTGGATCTTGCACTTGTCTGTTGTGCAGTCACATTGTGTCCTCCAGAAGTAGCACCAGAATGGCACAACAGAAATAAAAGTGCTGTCCACAGCGGATTGACTTCAGAACCACCCAACCAGTCCTTCATTATATGGCTGTTGCCAACTTCCGTCAAAAACCTGAGAACAGGAGCAACCAGGTCTGCTGTGATAGGCATTTTATTAAAGTGCTGTGGGACATGGTGCCTCCTGAGTCTATCCTGGGTGATATCTGTTGATTGTGCATTGCAGTCCGAGCTAGAAGTATGGTTAAAGCAAAAACTAGCAAGACTTCTTACAAGCAGTGAAGGCAAACCTGAGTCCAATAACTGCTTGATAGCTTCAGGAGACTGAGATGAGGCAGCAAGAGTAGCCAGGTGAGACTCTGTTAGTGCAAGGGGCGCTTGTGCGTTTTTAGAGTCATCTGTTAAAGACGAAGTGAGGTCCTGCTTTTTGCTGTCATCAGTCATGGACAGTCTGTGTTGACACTGCATTGGAGGAGGAGTGATACCCATCCATCCCATAAGTAAGGAAAAGTAATTTGGGTGGATGTGGCACATTGAGCAAAGCAAGCTATCAACTGCTTTCTTCAAAACCATGTTGCAGGGAAGAGACATGGACCAGTTAAACAGTGATCTGTAGAAGACAAAAATAATATCAAAACATAGATAGCTTGCCACTCATATTCTATTTATCATTTTATACATCATCTTTATATTAACTATTAACTATTCTAGAAACTATTGTAAAACTGAGCTGAGTTTGACAGCCGCTTTTGGATCACTGTATTAGCAGGACATTCATTACACAAAATGCATGCCTCATCCCTGTATCTGAATTCATTTCATCACACTGTATTAAAAATAGCTTAGAGGTCACTCTTGCTGGGATGTTGCCATCAAAGACAGGATTTCTGTCTTTGGACAGCTGTCAATTTACACATTTTTGAGATAACTGCAACGTCTCTGTGCTTAGTACTCCTCAAGATGCAGCTACTAGAATGGCACACATTTTCCACAAAGTACTCTTATTTAGTCCTTTGCTTTTCTCTCCTCCCCCCACCCACCTTTTTTTAAACATTTCTTTTATTAGAATTCTAACTGAAGATGTTACACAGAAAATGAAAGCAGGAAGAATCTCACTGGTTGAATGACACTATTCTTACTATCCTTAGGACACAGGCTAAAAACAAATACCTTTAAGCTCACTTCTATTCAAATAATATCACATCAAAAGCACCTGAATGCAAAAGCTAATTTTGCTCCAATTATTTAGCTTATACTTGCAAACTGGTATTTATAAATTAGTGAAAATATTATACTTCACCTACTTGTAGCAAGCAGGTACGAAGAAATATTTTAAAAAGCAGTTTTCTGAATTGCATTTGAGTTACTATGACTTATCATATCATATACAAGATACCGTACACAAGATACATAATCTTGAACTCTAAACATACACATTAATGCACACTTTGTGGCACTGTGATGTTAGTATTTTAATAATTTGAATGTATCATCCCATATCACATTTCTATTTAGAAGATTAGAATTGTTTTTCCCTCCTCTGGATGGAGGTATTACTTTATATTTAGTTGAAGAGAATTGAAGACTCCAAAAAAGAATGTAGATCTAACAAATGTTAGTTTCAATGCTGGCTGATTAAAAACTGCTCCTAGACAGAACACTAACTATGACTTCTGAAAAGTTCCCAAACTTTGAGTGGCAAGTGTTTTTTAAAATCAATATATAACAGCACACAAACTCTTCACCAACTATAAATTCAACATAATCCTTCCACCAGGATTTTCTAGATAAGTTTATTGTCTGTAGAAAAATAAAACTCTTTTCCAATAAGATATTAAAAATAACTAAGGAATAAATTAGTATCTACTGGTAAAAACAGAAGTAGTGAAATCAAACATGGGAATGACTGGAAAATACGTCCAGAGGAAAAGTGACGTGTCACATGAAGAACAACTTAAGAGTTATAGTTAGAATCAACGAAATTATTTCAAAAGTTGAAATATCAAAGAAGATGAAAACAGTGGAGATGTTATTTTTCTTAGAAGAATTATTTTTCCTATGTTTAACAAAAATCCTTCTCTACTCATTTAAAAATATATAATATAATTTGCTCCAGATGTTGGCTGATATGAATTATAGTTTTACTTGGCAGGAAGTAAAGGAACAGGACTATACTGCAACATGCATACTAAAACTAGGTACAACAGTTTTATTAGCATTTCTTCATTTCATCCTATCCAACAGACAGGAATTCAATTGTTAATCCCACTTCCATATTGGTGCAAATCCAATTGGATTATTCAGTTAAAGAAATCTATTTTATTATCTCTCTTTCTTCTCAAATGTTATAATTCTTAATATGTGCCTGTTTATATACATGTTTAGATCTAAAAGCCACCTGTTTAGATATCTTTTTTAGTATTCACTCTTTCAACTAGCATCAGGGATGTCCATTTCCACTATTTATTCCACTTCAAGCCGTATTATTTCAGAACAAAATAATTTAGTTAGAAAAGTATGTAGTACAATACTTTGTTTGCTTTACTTACTCGAAGAGCTCTCTGTCCAGCAATGCTGGTAAATCATATTCAACAAGCAGTTCATAGCTATGCCACAGAATCGCTGCTACACAATGCAAGTGGGAAGGAGATGGCATCAAAAGACCATACTCTCTTGTTGAGCTATTTGGACAAATGTAGCTGACCCGGCCACTTTTTTTCATAGCTGCAACTCTCGCAGAATCACTGACCCATTTTAACAGTGCTTGAATCCTGGAAGGCAAGATGATGTAGTACATTACAAAGGGTCAAAGAAACATTCAAAAACAAGTTAACTTGCTCTCTCCGAGTAGGTTGATTTAGGCATTTATCACTTTCTTTGAAGCAGAGATCAAGAATGAGCTCAAACTCAGTTTTCAAGACTTAAATCACTAACAGCGCAAAAGAAATTAAAAACACATATCATCTTTGACAGTCAAATGTAAGTTTTCTTACTACAGAAAAGGAAAACATAGAAGGTAACTAAGTTCTAAGTATTTGAGAGAAAATTCAGGTGAACACTAAGAGTTTTCTCACTTTCCTAAGACCAAATAAGAGAGGGGAAGCCTTCTCTGTAAAGTATGGAAAGAGCTGGAACGGACAGCTGAAAGGCTTCTTTAGATTTAGGTGCTTCCAGTCTGTATTAAAAATCAGATTTTAAAAGGCTCTGCTTTCGTGTCACTATTTAGCGAACTATACGCACTCTCACAGGATAATCCAAATAACATTACCTATCTTTTGTTCCAGGATCTTGAGTTGTTCCCAGCTGATAAAGAATGTCTATTGTGGAGTCAGAAGAGAGACCATTTAATCTTCCAAACAGTAAAGGGCTATTCAGATCTTGCCGCATTCAAAAAAAAAAAAAAAAAAAAAAAAAAAGACAAGAAATGGGGGGTTTGGGAGGAAGTGGGAGAGGGGAAAACAACAGAAGTACTTACATACATATTTTTTAAAAGTACTCACAAAACTGTTAAAGGATTGCAATGTTAACACTGAACTGAGCTTTGCCATTAACATATGCAGGCTAAGACATCACTATCATGATATTCCACACTTAATATGTTCAATATAATGTCCTGCCTTACTATAGAAGAAAAAAATTAATTGCAACATTCATCAGACAGAAGACTTGCAGATTTAACTAGTAGGATTTTCCTCAACGTATCCCAAAAGGCATAGAATCCAGTCACAGAATCAAGAACATGACTAATTACAATAGAGCTGTCAAGCCTCACGCATCTGAGAAGCAAATGTTTGGTTCTATGTGGAAGCTCATTTAATTCCAATTTTCCCCAACATGACCCTAGCCCAGGAATTCCTTGGATTATTTCCAACTCATTTTCTCCATTCTATATTCCCCATCTCCTGTCCTTTAGTAAACTACTCTCCTATTTAACAGCATTCCAATAAAGGATAATGTGCTACTCTGTCACATTAACTCATGGTGAAGTATCACAGAAGGCATTTTGTAAAGATGTTTTCTGTTAGAATCAGCAACTTCAAAACAGCACAAATAACAGTTAGATCTCTTTTACTGGAAAGCCACTAAACAGCAAAGCAAAGTGATATAGAATCGTAAACATGCAAAAACCCCACAGTACATTGACTGAAGAGCTGCTGCTATGGGACAGATCAGTTGCTGAATAATTGCCTCATTTAGTGCTATTCAAATTTTACTCTATCCTACAGCTTATTACAGATCAAACATTACCATACTTACTATCCTTAGAACTACTCTGAGGTATTCTTTATGTTGAAACATCCACACTGCGTACAGGTATACACACAGCTGCACTTAGGATATACTGCACAGCCTACTTTTGTGACTTCACAACATTTCCCTTATTGTATATTCTGCACAAATCAAAACAGTGCTGGTTGCACTATTTTACTATTTTAGAGCTACTCAAACACAAAGCTCTGCCATGCCCAAAAACATAATGGCAAGATAAACAATGCTGCCATGAAAAAACAGCAAGTATTGGCAAGCAGAATTCAAACTCTGAAAGTAACATGCAAATACTAAATTTGTAATACAAGTAACTTTTAAAGCAACAATTGAAAAGAAAGACAGTGCACTCACCTGCAGGGTCGCTTCCTGATGCTGAGCAGTTTCTGAGAAGAATGTCAATCAATTTGAGGCCTATTCTGGTGGACTGCAGCCCAATTTTTACAAGCACAGCCTCAATATTTGGAGAATGCATACCACAGTATGGTGACATGAGTAATGCAGCACATGTCTGCAACAGATTAGCAGTGGGTGCTGCAGCACTAGCCATCATTCCTTCTAAATCACTTATATGAGTGAGGCAGTGGTGCAATAATCTTAACCATCCAATACTGAAAAAAAGGAAAAGAGGAAAATGAGCAAAACGTGTCATTTCCTCATTCTATTTTTCATCTTGTATTAGATTCTATGACAAGTATTGCAGAAAACTTCTGTGACACCATCAGGCAATCTGAGAAAAGTAAATTGAAATAACTCCATCTAAGAGTACAATGTAACATACATTAGTGTTACTGTTGCAATTACTACTTTGAGTTCCTAAGAAAGGCAGGATTCATGGGTAATGGTAGTATTTTTATGGTTTTGGTTTTTTTTTTTTAGCATTATATTATCATGTACAGGGACAAACCACACTTTTTTCTAGCTCTGAAGAACTCCTTACAGCCTGCAATAAATGCATATGTAATGGCAAAAGTCATATAAATATGAAAGATGAAATAGCACATCTCCTCACTTGGACACAAATGGATTGACACACAAGGTCAAGATCCTGCAGTAATAGTTGGCAACTACTTATTATACATTTCTCCTAAAAATAAGAGCTTTTGAGAGGATTAATAGTTTGCAAAGGCAGGGCTAGCTGTGCACCTTTTTAGGATCATTCACAACCTACAATGAAAATCAGTGAGCACAGAGTCCCACCTGACATAAAAACCACAGGAAAACTACAGAAATTAAATTTGTTTCTCATTGCATTTCTTCCCCAAGTTCTCTTTTGAACAATATTGCTCACTATTCCTTTTAATAATAACAAGTAATCCTAATGCAATCTAAATTGTACATGAAATAAATAACACCATTTCATTAACAAGTTTTCATGCTTAATTTTGCCCACTTTTTGAGATGGGGAGGCAGTCAAACTATGGGAAGCTTGTAAGATATATCTTACACAAAGTTTGCATTTTTATTTTAGGAAAAAAATATTCCAAAATATTTATCATGAAAATAATAAATTCTCAGCTATGTCTAAACCAAAATTATACTGAAGTTTATTTAACGTATCTATCAAATTACTGCCATGAGTCTTTTGAGATACTTATCAAAATAAGCTGAAAACTACAGTAAAACATTTCAAGATGTTCAGAACGTGCACTCACACTCTCTTTAGTAGTAATTGTTTTTGTTTAACTTGTAGCTAACTTTTTCTGAAGTACAAATATAAAAGAAGAATAATTTGTCTATGAAAATCGGTTTTGCTGCTATTCAAGATCATGGATCAGTTTCAGTTACACAGCTTCTATAAAATATACGCCAGACAGCATGCATGGTTCTCAGAATTCCCATACTTTCAAGTTTTGTTTTTTTCTCAAAGGCATAAAATACTTAAAAATTTTCCTCATATCTCCTTTTCAAACTTAAAAACAACAAGATTCAAAGCTGAAACATTCCAAAGTCATGAATTTTAATCATTAAGTAAGTTAAATTTCAATCAAATCAATAACCTAAAATATTTACCTGTAAATGATTAAATTCAGGTTGAAAAATATTGAGGTTGTCCTTAAATGTCTGCTTTTATTTTAAAAGTAAGTATGAAATTCAAAATCACACGTAAGCCAATCAAAGCTTTTGAAAAGAGTTCTTGCTTATATGCCAGAATCACAACATTCAGTTCCTATTTCTCAATTGTTTGTAAATAGAAATATTGGATACAACTTCCACAAAGCATTCTGTTGTTCTATTTCTGCTTCAACACTTATGTAAGTTTCCTGACTTTAGAAGAGGTAAGAAATATGCTGCTACTTAAATATTTTTTGGACAACTGTCTATAATTACGAACACCAAATGTAAGTTTTAATGCTTTCACATCCTTTGTTTTTGTTCACCACTACAAAGATGAAACGTTTTCATTTTACACATACAGAAAAAGAACGCTACGAACCATGCTCTAGTCTCTGTCAACTGATACTAGAAGCTTACCTTGTTTTAGAGACCTGATCCTCAGAAGGAAGGAATGGATTATTGACTGTTGCAGATGAGGTGTTTCCAAAAGCTGTGAGGCCCAACAGTTTGATTTGAGAGAGGCCTAACGTACTGGCATCCCGTGGACGATGGAGACGAAGACAGACAGCTGATGCAACTTCAGCTTTTACAAGCTGTATTTTTATGTATGTGAGACCGCTTGTGATAACAGGAGTTGACAAAGGTAACATATTGACACCATCTGCACTTATTTCAACAGATACTGACGAAGGGCAAGCTACGGAGCAAGGTAAGAAGGTTTAATACCATTTAAAAGCCTGTACTGGTTTGAATTTTAAGCATTAAACATGTATTCATTTTAAGGATAAAGATGATGAAAATGAACTTAAGCAAACACTACTGCAAAACCACAGCTATAGTATGTGTCCTGTGTGATAACACACGGTGAAACGCATCAGCATTCGGATACATGGGTTATGCAGCTTATTCCAAGGACGTGAGATGAAGAAAAGTCCTGTCAGTATAAATATCACTTTTTTTTCTTTTTTGGGCTGTGGCAATAAGAGCTAAGGAAAATAAGAAAATTTCTCTCTCATGCTTCATTGCAACTCCTATACAACTCCATTTTGCCTGAAGGCTTGTGACCAACATCACATTCTCTTAAATTTTGAGAAGTTTGAGAAGTTTTCTGGCATACTGATGTTAATGCCACGAGACATGCACTATGATACATGAAATCAATCAGAATCAGAGCCTTCAACTATTAAGAGAAGCTGAACTAGGAAGCTTTTTAACTCATTTATTGGCATTCTTCATACAGTGTATCTGCTTTCGTTCTTCTGATGTTGTTTCTGACACTGCTAAACCTTACTCATTAACTTTCAAATCAGTGGTGTCAGCAAATGTACTTACTTGCAAGGGAGGCCAGATGAGGCTGGATGTGTATCTCTTTGAGCAGCACTGCTGCAGGAAGATGAATTGTGAGATCACACCAAGCCTCCTCAGGTAAAAATATGTATGACCACGCAGCAGATCGAGCTCTTCTATGTGGAGGAGTAGCCTGTAACAGTACTTCAGCAGGTTGGGCAGTAGGGCTGCTTGAGGTGATGGAACCTACAAAAAACAGCAGTATCAACATTATTTATAAATATTTATTAATTAAATCCAGATTAATTTACCACCTGAATTATGAAAAACAATTTTTAATATCTGTTTTGTTTATTCACACATTCCATATATAATCATAATAACTGCTGACATATTTTAATTTTCAAGTGTTTTATATAGTTTGCCTATCTACATGAATGTGCATGTGCTTGAATGTTTGCTAGAGTATATCTGCTATCAAACCCCTGAACTTTTCATCAAGATTTAATTACAGAAGCAAGCCAATCAAAAGGTCCAGGTTGAACAGTATAACTTGAACTCCGTTCATTCATAGTAAACCTAATGAAAATTTTAAAGGTTTCAATATTAAAATGGTAAGAAATGTCTTTATAATAATAATCTGCAAACATTTTTTCTGAAAAAGTTTTGTTTAATATGAGAACCCTTTTTCTAAATTTAGACACCAAATCCAAAAGCCTATAACTGTATCAACAATCTACTTTTCAAATCTTAGAATGACTCAAGAACAAAGTAAAAAGACCCAGACTATGCCATCTCTAGCAAGATGTATGGCTCAGCAAGACTGGACATGTGCTGTTCCAACTACAAATACATGAGGTGTTTTAATTTTGAGCAGCTCCATCTGCATCCTATGACTGACTGCCTATTCTTAGTTAGAGGTGAATTCCTAAAGTACACATTCTGACACATTTTCATCACAAATGAATTCAGTTTGTGCCTGAGATAATATCACCCAATGAGAATCAAAGTGTAGAAAGTGAAGTCCATCGGAAGGTACACTTTAAAAGAACGCTCTCAATAGGAAATGAAATATTAAGATAGATAAACTCAAAGCAGAACACCAATAACTGCAGCACTTTCCAAGGCTGAAGATGAAACACGCAAGAAACCACTGTGATATGTTTAGGATTTTCACTACTGAAAGTGACTACGTACCAACATCTGCAGGTTTCTCAAATTTATCTCTTCAGAATTTGTGAATAGTGAAGTAGATTAAGAATGGTTCCACATTCTGATAAATAAACCTTTTGTTTTCTTCCTAATGTCATTTTATTTGATTATTTTAAATTTGAATGAAAGGACTGAAAGGAACTTCTTTCTTGTCCTACAGTATTTCCAAAGCTTTTTAAAAAATAATCTGTTCTTCACTCATGACAATAAGATACAGGGCATACGCATTTGTCAGCTACACTGGGCTAATGAGCACCAACATGAATCAAGACATTAGTAGTGGAAGAAAGAAAACCTCAGCAAAATATTAGAGTGCATTTACACATTAAAACTCACGCATTTTAATATGTGGTAGCCATTATATTGATACCAAAAAAGCACTGCAATTCTAACAAACGTTCATGCAGGTAGCATTGATGCATCTAGGTACAAGCATGAGAACACTATCAGCAAGAATAGCCCAATGCTCCAGTATCTGCTGTGGTCTGACTTAGCTCTGGCTCATTCTGAGTGAAATGCTATGAAATGCTTCTGTAACAGCTGGATTAAATCTGTTGTGCATTAAGTGCAGCCAGTGAGTCTCAATGGATTACCGCAGAAACTGGTCTGGAACTGTGTATTCAAACAACCCAGGGGAGGAAGGGACTTACCTTGATTCAATGACTACATCACATACTGACCATTTCCTTTCCTTCCATCCCCCAACCAAGCTCTTATTAACATGGAGGAGGAGTTCACCAAGCAATTTCTTTTCTCACTCAGCAACATCTTGAAACACTAGTACCCTCTCTGTTTAGAAGGTGTGGTAGTACTTCAATATTTGACACAGTACCTCTTGTTAAGAACATGATGTGTACTACTGGACAGTCAGCTGAATATGAGCCACCACTGTGCCCAGGTGGCCAGGAAGGCCAATGGCATGGTGTGGTGAACAGGACTAGGGAAGTCATCCTGCCCCTGCACTCGACATTGGTGAGGCCTCACCTCAAGTACTGTGTTCAGTTTTGGGCACCTCAGTACAGAAAGGACATTGAGGTGCTGGAGCAGGTCCAAAGAAGGGCAACAAGGCTTGTGAAGGGCTTGGAGAACATGCCCTATGAAGAGAGACTGAAGGAATAGGGGATGTTCTATCTGGGGAAAAGGAGGCTGAGGGGAGACCTTATTGCTCTCTTCTAATAACTGAAAGGTGTTTACAGTGAGAGCAGGGTTGGTCTCTTCTCGCTGGTGACAGGATGAGGGGAAATGGCCTCAAGTTGCGCCACAGTAAGTTTAGGTTGGATATCAGGAGAAACTTCTTCACAGAAAGGGTTGTTAAGCACTGGAATAGGCTCCCCAGGGAGGTGGTAGAGTCACCATCCCTGGATGCGTTTAAAATCTGTTTGGATGTGGTGCTCAGGGTCACGATTTAGTGGAGGGTTGTTAGTTAGGGTAGTATGGTTAGGTCATGGTTAGACTCTATGATCTTTAAGGTCTTTTCCAACCTAAGTGATTCTATGATTCTATAACTCTATGATGCAGATTCAAATGGCCACTGGATATTAAGGTGAGAGAAGGTTGTATTACTTACCCAAGGGTGCGAAATTGTGAATTCCCTCTGCATTATCAGGTTCAGAAGCTAGCACTCTGGCTTTCAAACTACTGTCTGTTGCTTTGGTGGGACCAGAATCAAGGAATTTCATAATAGTTGAAACCATACTTCTTGCTGTGTTAACAATAGCTCTTGTGCTCGTTACCATGTTGTTACAAATAAGCTGAACACCACCTATGCATAATTGGGATGGGAAAAAAAACAAAACCTGTTCAGAAGCCTGTGATAGATTCTAAGCAAATAAACACATATTTAATAAATTTGCTTCTCTAGACATCTGTCTGTATTCCTGAAGTGCCATAAAATCTACAATAAATCTTCTACTTGAAGCACTCAAAGAAAACACATTCTTACCCATGTCATGAAAAGCCTTCAGTGCCTCGCTTGTGTCCAAGACTCGTAAAATGAACCAGAGGAGTGGTTCAGACAACTGACAAGTGGCAAGAGAACCCTAAAAGAAAGTTAAGAAATACAATTTCATACAGAATTAGAAATTAGAATAAGAAATCCCACCACAGTCAACCTCTCTACCACAAAATAGCAGCATCATCCTCCAGAAGGTTCACTCCTACACAGGAGAAGCCTTTGTAGTAAGGAAAAGATTAAATGACAAGGTAAGTAGCTGAAGGGAATTAAGAATATTGAGCATTATATATACACAGTAATACAAACACAATAAATGTATTTCCCACTTGAACACAATGAAACATTCAATTCACTTTTAGCCAGGAATATTTACAGGAACACCAAAATATCCTTAGAGAAACTCCTTAACTCTCTCCCCCTTCAGAATGATGGAGACTTCCTATCTTCTGCACCACAGTTATGTCAGAAAAATATTAAAATCAGTCAGTTTACTGACATGACTACAGCTTACTGTATCAACCAAAATGTAATCATCTTGAAGAACAGCAAAGTTAAAGGGAACCTACCTGTCTTCCCATATACCCACAAGCCATGTAAGTAAGAATTGGCTGAAGCATCACTTGCACCGTTGTTGCTTTCTTACTAAGTGTTGTCAGGATAGTGAACAATCCATCTCCAACTGATATTGCATCTAAGCCACCATGAAAGTTTTCATGTTTAGTGAGATGTAAGCCACTTGCACCTTAGTGAAAACAGGAACAGTTCAAGGTTCAGAAGCTGAGACCTAACAAATTGTTACAGCATAGAGGAGAACTCAAGGATATTTAAATTTCATTTCAGCTAAATATTGGCATGGATTTTACAAGGACAATTTTCATATAAATTACCATTAGTTCTTTGCTTAACATCTGCATCTCTATTGGAAATACCTCTCTTTGAACTTTTCTTCCCAGTGTTACAGTTCAGGATTTATTCAGTAATATTGATTACATATTTGCTGAAAAGGAGGAAGGAAAGCAGTAGAATTTTCTTCCCTAAGAGAAACTACCTCTGTAAAAATTACTGCCTCCCTGAGCATATGACATCAATTTGAGCTTTTAAAAGTGGTTTTAGATTGGAGTTGGGGAAACGGATTTCATTTCCCTTCCATTTACAGGAACTGGAATTATACTCACAGAAAATAATATAAAGAATGTGTTTAAGTGATCTTTGCAATATGCCTTAGAGAAACATTTTGGCAAGAGAATTGACAGCTATAGTACTTTAATCACCTTTAAGTTGTCAAGAAAGAAAATACTGGTAAGCTTTGAAAGCATGGAGACAGACAGAAGTCTCTTAGGACTCGATCTCTGTGGTGTCTAGAAAAGTTAAAAATAAATGACAGTCGAAGAAGGTGTTGCAAAGATTTTAGATTTTGAGGCATGGGAAAGGAAGGGTAGGATGGGAATACTACTACTTATGTGATTTTCATAGCCTGTCAATGAGAAAGCATAAAATCCTAATGAAATGCAAAGACAAAACTCACAAACATTTTAACTTCATGTGACAAAAGAGTTACAGAAGGCTATCCTGGTTCTTGATCTACTGGCTTTCAAGGTACAGTAAATCAACATTATTAGCAGAAATTCTGACACAAGAGCCATTACTTACTAGTGCACATCTGCTTAAGTCTTACGGTTTATCTTTCCTGGGTAGCCAGCATTCCGCGCTACCCACTACATGTTTACTACTAAATGCTGGTAATTGATTTTTGGATCATACATATCCTTGGCAGCAATCTTAGAGAAACGTTCTGTTCAAAGAAGTTGTCTGGAAAGAGCTAAATGCAGATTTTCTTGAAGGAACTAAAACCACAAAGAACTGTGTTACATCTTCCCAAAACACTCACACAAATTAGTTTCAGTAACCTACATCAAAAGACCCTGGGGCAAACAATCCATTGAAGGGAGCCAGTTGGCCCAGTGCTCTGAATTCTATGAAAAACACTGAAATAATGCTGTCTTTCCAAACTGATTTCTTAAAAAATACAAAATATTTGCTAGACACAAAATGATGGTTCAGAAAGACATAAAAGTTGAGGAGAGTGTTTGAATTTCACCCCCCAAAAACATGTACTCAAAACAATCAACCATGCATAGAACAAACTACTTTCAATGTTCCTTCGTATTGCATTTGTGATACAACACCAACTATCCAGAGTGAAGGCTGAAGCATTTAAGAATTAATTTCAGGAAGATTCCAACAATGCACTTCAGGCTGTTCAAGTCCTGCCTGCTGTTTGACTACTGGGGATTGCTACTTTCTCAGTTGCTCTTATAACACATGGACCACTTGTCAGACATTCACAGATTCTCATCCAAAGAACACACTGTTTTCTGACACCACTTTGGTTAAACACTTTCACATCCACTTAAGACAAATCAGCACAGAAGACAACAGAGAAACTTTCTTGGAAATAAGAGAAACACTATAGAGTACAAAATTTCACAATTATTTTTGTATCTGAAATGAAGTGCATGGTTCAAGCCTATTTTTCTGTAAACTGTTCTTTTACTTTTACACACACATTACCATTCATGTAGTATTTCATCTGGTAGTTCAAGCTGTGCAAATAAACTGTAGGTTATCTTCGCAACTCAAAAGCAAGTCTCAAAGATATCTACTTGGAGAAAACACACCCTAGACACATCTCCAACAAACAGCAACTTTTCTGTTTGAAGTATCTTTGGCAATCCACACTTCTTAGTAACAGGAAGAATTCCCAGAGATATATTACTAGAACCCTAAATAGTATGCTGCTAAGGAGACTTCTGGAAAAAAAATAGGGGAATGGAAAAGTGCCTGCATTTTTGCAATGGCACAGTTGTAAGTCTTCTCTTCCAAAAGTAATTCAAAAAAGAAAAATATTGCTATATGAAGTGAACTATCAAGGTAACATGCCTGTAGTACAAACTGAAGACGAATTCTAATCCATGTATGGAGACATATAAAGGCAAAGACTGAAATACAGGAAATTCCTTTTAAACATAACAAACTGTATTTTTCTTCAAAGATAACTGAACACTGGTATAGACTTCCCAGAGCAGTTGTGGAGCCTCCACTCTTGAAGAATTAAAAAATCCACTGGACAAGGTACTGAGGAACCTACTCTCTGCATCGGGATTTCCTTGTAAAGGGAGGTTTAACCAGGCAATCTCCAGAGGTCCCTTCCGACATCAATCCTTCTGAATTTGCTGAATCCCAGAATTACAAATGCCAAACGCTCCCATTTGGCTTTAATCACCGTCTCCCACCTTACAGTGTTTTTGTCCCCACCTTACATCACTTGCTGTCCTTCTCACTTTTCTATCAGCTTCTCTTTTTCTGTCTTTTTTGACACATTTTGTATGTCTGTGCCAATGCATTAGTTTGTAGAAGTTTAAAGTATTTACCACCACAAAAGACCTTCCCTTTTAATTAAGAAATACCTACCAATAATCATTGCCATAGCACTGCTGTTACACTGGCCAAGGGCAGACAAAATCTGGCTCATAATTTGTTGGTTGGCTAACACCAAGTCCGCAACATACGCAGTTGATCCTTGAATACTAGGATTGTTTCCATTGCCATCTTTGCCTCCTGAAACCTTTTCTTCATCAGACACACTGTCTGTGGTGCTGCTTGCTACTGGTACACGGGCACTATATTCTCGGTTACTGGAAAGTGGCAGTTGAACTAAAATGTTCACCAGTTTTAACAAATCAAACATAAGTTGATCCCTTGTCATTTCTCCGCAAACAGCCTTGGCATCACCTGGACGGATAATGTTGGCAAAAAGTCCTCCAAAGCATGCTCTAGCACCCACAGAGCTGTCTGAGCCGCTGCGAGACATCACTTTGTCCGAACATGTAATGTAATGATGCACAAGGAAGGTTATAGACTCAATCACTGCAGAAATGGTGCTAACTGACACAACTTCAAAATTCTGTTCCAGGGTAAATTCCAAGAGTTTCACTTGTGCATCCAAAGGCCCTTGGCCTGTCTGAAAAGCACCTCTGGAAAGAAAAAGGAAAAAAAAAGATATTTCATTATTCAATATTAACAAGATAGGTAATTTTTTGTTGTTGTTTCCTTGAGATTTAAGAATCAAAAAGCACGCCAGACTTCCAATAAAAAAATAGCCATTTCCAGAAATGCAATTTGAAGCATAATTTGATCTTTCACATAGGTTAAGTATTCATAATTTTTAACTACCAACGATTACAGAGTCAGTGGAATTTCTTCATGCTTTAACTTTTCTGATACTACAAACAACAAAAGCTTCTTTTCCGAAAGTTTGAAATCTAGTTAGATCTTTGTTTCACTTTTTTTTCTTTTTAACTAAGCAGTTAACTTCGTGAGTATGTATTTCAGATACAGTCCTGTTCATTTGCTGTGGGTGAAAAGTTTCATGAACTTGCAGGGAAATTGCATGGGAAGAAGCAGTCTAATACTATAGTATCATCAGGATTTTTTCCTTAATTCTAACAGGAAAATTCAACAGGATTTGTCCCTCTGTAAATTCCTCTGTAAATTTTTTTCCTCCAAAGTAGAGAGAAGAATGGTTAGTTTTAAGCTTTCTAAATAGTAACTATACGTAAAACGATGAGAAGATACTCAAATTGTCACAGGTAGGTGCTTACAGGTTGATTACTTGACGGATCTCTTCTGGCACTAAACTTATTTTCCCGTTTGAATCATAGAATCACAGAATGGCCTGGGTTGAAAAGGACCAAATGATCAAGTAGTTTAAACCTCCTGCTATGTGCAGGGCCACCAACCACAAGACCAGGCTGCCCAGAGCCACATCCAGCCTGGCCTTGAATGCCTACAGGGATGGGGCATCCACAACCTCCTTGGGCAGCCTGTTCCAGTGCATCACCACCCTCTGTGTGGAAAACTTCCTCTTAATGTCTAACTAAACCTCCCTGTCTCAGTTTCAAACCATTCCCACTTGTTCTATCACTATCCAACCTTGTAAGCAGACATACCCCCTCCTGTTTATAAGCTCCTTTCAAATATTGGAAGGCCACAATGAAGTCTCCCTGGTGCTTTCTCTTCTCCAAGCTAAACAAGCCCAGTTCCCTCAACCTTTCTTCATACGAGAGGTGCTCCAGCCCTCTGATCATCTTAGTGACCCTCCTCTGTGCTTTCACACATTTACCAGTAGATTGTAAAATGAACTTTCTCAATCAAGTGTATTTAAAATAAAGCTGGTTCTAATTCTCTAAGCGTGGTTTGGTTAGTAACTTGAAACATTTCTCTATATCTTTTGACGCTGAGTAGTCAATCCCACTATAACATTACATGCAGAACAAAATATTTTCTGTAAACAGATTTGAAGAAAATATTTGCCATTTAAGTAATTCTAACAGTAATATACTGCTTTTTTTTTTTTTGCTTTTATTTTATTTTTTTTTTTTTTTATTACAATCAATCTTACAATTTGGTCAGACAAGGTACAGTTCAATAACTGCCTGGGGATCTACAAATAGTCATCAAAGCTCTTTTTTAGTGCTTTGCTTCCATGTTACATTTCAGTCCTACTTTTAATTTGTCTTAAAAAAAATCTTAACACAACTCAAAAGCTATCATTTCAATGTCTTAATCAGCTTATTTCAAGTATATTATAACATGTAAGTATGCATTCTAAGATTCATTATGAATTAACGATTTTATAGAATAATTAAATTTCTTGTATGAGTAATAGTCCAGTAACATAACCTAGTGAACGTCACCCATCCATTTCAAGTTAATGACGTAAAATTTCTTAGAGAAAGCTGAAATAGTTTTCTGTAAGATTAAAGGATAGATAACACCAAAGTGCCACCTACTGGAGAAGAGGGAAACAAGAAAATGAGGAAGTCCTTCCCTCATTACATTAAACCTTTGTCTGGAGATGTGTAGAACATCTGTATCAGTGGTAAAACATAATTCCTAATGCATTTCAGGCCAAACAACTGCCACATGACTAGTTTATTGCTGTACACACAACGGTCTTGGGCCCACTGACTGAGCCTTCAAGAAGCAGAACTGCTAAGCACAAGGTAAAATCTCCTCGCTGTTGCACAGACAGTGGTACTCCTCCACACAACTGAAAAGACACTACATCAATAGAGAAGAGCAGGACAGAGGAGATTTTTTCAATGTGGAGAAGAGGAAGCAAGAAAAGGGACACAGTGCTAACTTCCCCAGTGCTATGCCACCAACAACCTGACCAGGCATGAAGATGGCCACGCTAAGAACTTGTCCCATAGCAATAGGTAAGACAGATGCATAAGACAGATCACAAGCACATTTCCCTTCTCTTTCTAAAAGCAAAAGCTGAAAGCCACAAATGGAAAACCACAGATCTAAATAGTCCTTACATATTTTTGTATCCATGTAAAGAAATGTTAGAGTGGTATCACTCATGATTACTCAACATGGATATCCCCAAACCTGAACTTTGAACTAAGCAGCAGAGCTAAAATAACATGAAGTTATAGGAAAAAAAAACCAAACCACACAGGAACAATCAAATGAAAACCAAAAAAACAAAAAAAATCCCAACAACTCAATTACAAAGGGAGGCAGAACATTCAGGAATAAACCCTTCATTCACAAACTAACATACGATGCAAACAGCAGGCATTGCTGGTGTTAAAAGGCCCTTGAGAACCTTCAGAAGCTAGTAAAGCTAGTGAAATGACATTAAAATGTCAGCGACGAATGACTTGCCTAAATGACCATCCTTTTTAAAGCCAGCTTCAGATACTGATGAAATCCATACAGTGTAAGCCATAAAAATACTTGGTTCATTTTCCACATTAGCAGAGTTTGAGATTGTGTTTGAAATGCTGAAACCTTTTCAAAACTGATATGTAAAGTTCCAAAAACAACATTATTATTTTGAAAGCAAGAAAGAAGTAGTAACAAAAAGATGCCTTCACCTTTTCTTAGTTACGATAACTTAATTGCAGGGAAGGAGACCTTATTAACAGCAACAGAAGTTCCAAGCATGAACATTCCTGGATCTAAAGAACCTTTTACTGACGATCAGGGACCATGGCTGCATTTAAAATGCAGAAACACTACCAGATCATTTGGTGTCTTACGACTTTCTACTGTTTGCTGGAGATGAAACCAGAATTGGGTAGTCTGGTAATATATTCAAAATGTGGTAATTCTTTTATTTACTGGATGCAACTAGTTATTTTAAAGGAATAGCACACAGATGTAAGCATTTCTGCAGGCACAGTTAGACGAATCAGACCATTGCTTGTTGACAAGAAACGGTACCGCAGAAGGAGTACAATACACTTGGTCATGAATTCAGATCTTGCAGTAAGGTTTAAAGAGACTTTGAATCCAGAAAAAGCAGATAAATGAGTAAGAAAAAGACAGGCCATCCAAGAAGCTGAGAATTGCAACAGATTTGGAAATTAGTGGTTAATGCTCCATATGGCCTCAGCACAGCTGCTTGGAGACTGCAGAACTTTCACTGTATGTTCTATTGAGACAATAAGAAAGAAGAAAAATATGCTTTCTTTATAAGAAGAGAAATATGCTTAAAAGTTCTGCCTTCTATGTGTTCCCTACTAACTTAAGCAGAAGCCTACAATTCACCTTCAGATTTCCTTTTGTTCTGTCTGTCCTTGAGTTTGTAGAACACAGAGAAAGAATAAAGCGAAAGGAAAGTAGAGACAAAAAGCATTATGCAAAGTCTTATTTTCATATGACTGAGGTTGTAAAAAATTTGGTGTTCAAAAGATGGTAGCAAAAATACATTTCTTCTCCAATGACATTATAAGAAAATGAAAATGCAATAAAACATACAATCTGTAGTTTTACTCTCCTTTGGTAAGCTCCTTGTTTTCTTCTATTCTAGTCAACTTTATGGTTGGTTTTTCACAGTTTTGATTTGAATGGAGCTGATTTAGTATTTTATGGGTAAGAACTTTAAGTAATGGATACAGCTGTAATTAACTGTTTGTATTAATTCCATTTGTTTGCATGTGTATATACAAAAGCATGCATATTTGCCTACATATCCTGGACTTCTGCATCCTTAACGTATGCATACATTATCACACTACTTCTGAAGTGATCTGTATTCTAAACAATCAAAATCATTAATGTTCTTGATAGCATTTTCATGAAATAAATACGATTATGCAATCACACATTTCATCCTACTTACATTATAAAAGCAATCTACAAATAATTTGCTTTACCTTTGGTTAATTCAGGCCTTTCAGGATGCTTTTGCCTTTTCAGTGGGTAAACTCATCAACAGTGCCTTTATTTTAGGAATTCCTCTAACCCTAAAGAATGCCTACATCTTAGCCCATGATAAAATGACACTCCAACCAACTCCTCATTGCTTATATTCACTGTCCCTTGCATAAAGATGGCTGGCTGCGTGTGCATTCCAGGTGCACTTTTCCACATGCTAGAAACTGCCTGGGTGCAACTAGTAATGCTGTGATCTCAATCCATACACAACCTGACAGTAGGACAAGAGAGGGAATCTACACATTTTGGTTGTGACTCACAAACAGATTTTAAAGACAAAGAGGGTAGGAAAACAAAGGGCTAAGATTTACCTTTCTGTTGAAAGAATATGTATTAATTTCAATAAAAATTCACTAAACATTTGAGGACAAGTTGATGAAAGGTGCACTTGTAATCGAGTAAGAAATTCTTGCATAGCTTGCGTAGCAGTTGGCCCAACCTAGGGGGAAAAGAATTTTAATAAGTATATACAAAATTGAAATGTCTTCAAGACCAGGAAGTCGTTCCCAACATGAAAAACATCTTCTAAGAATAGATAAGTATTACATAACTTAACTTGCGTTCTGAAAAATTTTAGAGTTTTCTACTCCAGACCAACTTTTACCATGTGTTTTTCTACCATTATCCATGAGTAAAAAGCAAGAATTCAATTCTTTGCCTAACACTTGTTAGGTGTTTCTGAGAATCCTGTCAAGTATTACATAAGAATAAGTTAAATTTGGCTTTTTTTTTTTTTAATCTCCATTCACAAATGTTTTGAAGACCACAAAGAGCAGAAAATTAGTTGAAATTAGGAAACACATTAGAAATCACATTGATTCAAAGAACAGGCAAAAAAGAGAAGCACAAAACACTCTTCTAAATTCAAAAATTGTTAGATATTTGATCTTCATTGTCTTTTTTATCCTAATCCAGCATGAATTCCGTAAGCAAACTGAACTCTGCAAGTTTTCTATGCACACTACTAAAAAATTTTAACATAGAACACACTAACCAAGAAATCACATCCTCCCTAGAGCAACTTGTCCACATAAACGTAAAAAGGAAAGTTCACTATTCATAGCACATCATCAACATGAACTTCCCACCAGCTGTTCACCAGAGCTAACAACAACAACAACAAAAAAAAAAAAAAAAAAAGGAAAAACAATAAGCTAAGGATATAATACAACACAGATGACACACATTTCTGTCATGTTTATTTAAATGTTATTATGAAGGGTTATTCTGTTATTTTAATTGCTACTTACCTGTGGACTGTGTTGATTTGTTCCATGAGGATTTGTGCCAGAAAGAAATTTCACTAATACATGAATGAGGTTTGGATCTGACACCAACAGTTGGGCTGTACTTTCCTGAGCTCCAATGGCACTGCTTGGACCAGCTTAAAAATAAATGCATGAAAATTAAATCTCTCATCTTAAACATGTAATGTAAATACAACATTTATACTGTATATCTACTACATTTACTTCATTATGCATAAATATTCAGAAGTAGAATTAAGTACCAGAAGTTGCTTACTGAGGACTACAATTTGGAGTAATAAGTTTTCCATCAAGTACAGCTACAACCCTCCCAAATATTCCACTAGTATCTCAGCTTGCTAAGGTAAAATTCACAAATGTAGAGTTTTAGTTTTGTAGAAACAATATCTACACAGATTTTAACTCTTTTCTTTTTCTTTGCTAGTCTTCTCTGTAGTAAGGCTTTCACACATCTCTCAGTTTGCCAGAGACCATGTGTTCTATTATCATGCATGCAATCAAGATATTTTTTTTTGTGGCACATTCACCGACTTCACATCACTGATTAACACTGCAGGGAGCTTAACAGATAAGGGCTTTGAGGACAAGAAGTTAAAATATAATACATCCTTTAATGATCACGCAAGCAAGCTTTATTAAACATGTAGTTTTAACCATTCAGTTGTGGTATATAAAATCAGCACAAAACACAGCTTTTGAGAAGCACAGCTTATACCTATCCAAATTAAGATCAAGTTATAACACGCTAAAGCTGTCATCTCCTTCAGACTGTCTCATAGTATGTGAAAGAAAGACTGAATCAAGAGGAAATGGTGCTCAGGTACAAGAGTTTGACTGACATCTTTTTGCACCTCAAGATAAGATACCCAATTAGGGGAGATGCAAAAAGAATCAAATTCTAAACTAGTTACTGGTCATTCTGTTTGTATCAGTACTCATCATTCAAAAAAATTCCTTAAATTGAACAATAAGAAACCAAACAGGAAGGAAACATCTAAGTTTCATCAACATCTTAGTGATACTAAGTCTTCCCCTTACCAAATGCCATTTTGTTTTCTAACAATAAATAGATTTACTCCTTTAGATGATAGCAGAAAACTCATGCTGAAAGCATTTCTTGTATAGCTACACAAATAATTTTGCAATGATTTACCAATACTAGATTTAGAACAAGTAGGCTTGGTTATAGTTGATGGAAGACGGAACGGCAATAGCTAGAATTAAATAAAAGCAATAGAGCCTCTCAAGGCATTCCAGTTCCATTCTATTACAGACATTAAGGCTGTTGCAGTTTACATCTGACAGTGCAAAAATTAAAAAGCTAGGCCTTGTTTGGATGAAGGACAAGCCTGTAAGAGAAGCTAAGTGCACACTTCCACTGATTGTCTGAAAGGAAAACCAAATTTTTCAGAACAGAGAAATCTTCCACTGCAGGATGGGCCTTGGAAATACCAGCCTTGGTGAACTAATCAAGTTTATTTTCCCCCATCTTGAACTGCACCTGTGAATACTTACTGAGGCGAAATACACAACACATTAGTTCTACCCCTGAGAAAACTAGGTATATTGGTTGTAGGTGGGTATTTTATTGGTTGGTTATTTTTTGGGGGTGAAATTTCTAAGTCTGCCATAATTGAAGTAAAAAATGAAAATGAATACCCAGATGACAAAAGGTATTAACTTAGTAAGGTCACACCCCTTATATTTATACACGAACCTGTTTCCTCGAACATTTTGCTGATCTAGTGTGTATCTGCAAAACTGAAACTTCAGTTTTTCCAGAAGTACCCCAAATTATTTTAAAAGAAGTGTATATAAGCTCAGAAAATGTTCAAATAATATTTATTTGAAGAAGGAACGTTTGTGTTTTCCTGCATTGTTAAATGGCACCTTCAGAGAATAACCTATGAAGTCTACAGTCAGTGTGACAAGCAACACTTCTATTCTGTGGGGTTTCAAAAGGACATGTGAGTGGAGCATGAATACCTCTTGTGAAAGAAACAGATCAGTAAACGTATTACAAAAATGATATTACAAACAACAGCTGCCTACATTAGAGCAACTGAAACTCCGAAATTTTTCTTAGGGAGGCATCACTTTCACCCAGCAGAAGGAGTTTCAGAAGTTTTTCATGATATCGTTAAATAATACCAAGAAAAAAGTGAAAATCTGAAGGAAAAAAACGTGTTCCGAAGGCAAGGATTTCAAAGAGCTTATATAGGGAAAAAAAGAGTTTCAAGGGCAGATTACAGAAAACAGCTCAGAACAGTTGTGTCACCACAAAATAGCAAATTATTTCAGGAAAGTATGATCCTCCATTACTCTGGATTTCATCTGTTATTATTGCATTTAGTCATACGGTTGGTGTCAAAACAGAATTTAAAAAGTTCTGATATGGCCTAAATACGTACATTTTCAGAGATTTCAGTCTCCAATTTCACAAACTACTCAGCATCTTCTTTAGGCTTAAGGACAAGGCCACAAAAGCAGTCCCCATGACAGCTGCCCTATTACTATCATAGCTGTTTAGAAGCTAAATTTCTTCATTGAAAATTGCATCCTTTAATGTCTCTACTTGACTTGTGGCAAAATTTCCTTCACAAGGGGAGATTATCATTACCGTCTTACAGAGCCATACAGAGAATGCACGATAATCTCACATACATAGGAAAGTGAAATGAAGTGGATGGATTTTTTTTTTTTTTAATAAATTTAGCTTCTAGGGGCTTATCTTCAGAGAGCTTAACATAAGCAGTGACTGGAGTCTGCATATTTATGAAAATATTCTTATTGCATCAGAAAAAACATGAATTCCTCTTATATTGCCTTAATCCTCACTCTCTGCTACCTCTTCCCATAATACAAAGCTACCTCTCAAGGATCTTTAGCTACTCCTCAGATTTGCTTTTCAGAAGATGATGCTAAGCTCTTTTTTTTTTTAAATGACACTGATTTCAAGGTACAGGCAGTGCATAGAGCTCACTCTCTACAGCCTCTTTGTTGGAAAATCAAAGTAATTCTACGACAAAGGGAATATTTTAGTAACATTTAAGATTGAAATCAACACTTACTTGTACACTGTAAAAAATGGTGACAAAACACTCCACAACTTACCATTAAACTGCATATTTGTCATGAGAGTTAGGCTATGAAGCACAAGGCACCATGTTCGGAGTAAGGTGTTAGGATACCATGCCAGAACTGACAGGAAGCTAGTTACTGAAGCTGTCAAGAAAAACACATTTTCCCAAGTATTAATCTTCAGAATGTTACAAGAAGTTTCTCATTTTGAATGTAAGTTGCTACATTACTTGTTTATTGTTTGTTGTGTTTTCTTTGTTTTGACAACTACTGTTCTAGGCAACTAGGAAAAGATGCCATCACCAATGCACCACAGGAACTGGCCCACAGAACTTCCTATAGTCTCAACCCATGTCTTCTCAGAAAAAAAAAAAAAAGATGCAAAGAAACATTTTATTTAAAACAGTCTCCATGAAACTCAACAAGTTCATTATACTTCATTACTTTATAAAAAGAAATAATTAGACACATCTTTCTCCTAGGTCAGCAGTCTAACGCCAAAAAGTAGTAGGGCTTCCCCATGCCTATCCTCTATGCCTTGGACAGTAATAATAAACAAATCACAGAATGGTGTACCAGGAAAAGAAATTTATCAAAGAAGCGCATAAATATGCACAGTTCAGAAGTATATTTTAAAGAGCCTTTTAGCAGTAACAATGAATTAAGAACCACACATTTTATAATGTAATTTAGGTCAAGATTACAGAAATTCAAGGAACAATTCCTTATTAATTACTATTAGCTACACATTTTTCATGCCACGTAGATAGTGAGACCAAGAGCTCTCTAGCAACACAGAGATCACTCATTCCATCACTGATCTTAATAAGAACAAATAAATATTGAGTACTTAAGAAAACCTTTCACACCTGAAAGTTAATATTTCCTATTTAATATATTTTACCTTGATTCAAGGAAATTACAGGTATTCGATTAGCATTATAAAGGAAAATATCAGCGCCACTGTCTTTACTTCCAGAGGAGCTAGAATTCAGGCTTAATGTGAGCCATAACTGCAAAAGGGATTCAAGCTGCAAAAAGGAAAAAAAAAAAACATCAAATTCCTGTGCATTTCCAGAGCAGCAAAGCATAAAGAGTTTTCATTTTAAGTCATATCTACATCTTCAGTTGACCCTGTTTCACCAATAATGTACACACACTTACTCTCCGCTCCTTCCTTTACTGAGATTTTAGGATGTTGATAAATAAAATATTCAAATAAAGTTTATCATAACTAGAAAATGCTTTTTTATGTTTGTTTTTTTTTGTTCTTGTTGTTTTTTGTTTTTTTTTTTTGTTTTTTGTAATGGGCCCCCTCAAAATACAGTTAAGTTTCTCTTAAGATGTTTCTTCAAACTGTTGGAAAAGTAGCTGTACGTATTGCTCAGAAATCAGAGTATCATCATCTTTCTACTGAAACACTGGTTTGCATGTAAACTTTCAGAATTTCAAAATTTAGCCAAGAGATATTTAATGTACAACTGAAAAAATTCAGAAAGAATTCACAGAAGCAGAAACTAATGGAAAATCTCCTTTACTATCAGAGAGACTCAAACACATATTCTGAATGACTCCCTGAAGAAACTAAATAGTTGATGTTCTGAGGAAGCATCAAGGTGCTTTACCTAACAAACTCTATTTTGAATAGAATATTTGAATGGTCAGCTATCCAATTAAAACAAAAGGGCAGATACCTAAGAACTTATATAAAAAAGGAATGTATTGTGTGTTATATATTAAGAAAAGCATTTTTAAACTAATGATTTTTCAAAAAGCATACATCTCGTTTTAACATTTTGGATCACAGGATCGTTCCAACCTTATTCTATTGAAGAGCCAGCTAAGACACAAACTTGGCTGCTCAGAGGGTTGTCCAGATGGGTCTTGAAAACCTCCACAGATGGCAAATATTATAATAACAGTAATTGGGTAACAAACTTGTTTTAAAACACAAAAAATAGATGCCTATCTACTTTCCTACTCTAAGAAGAAATTTCCTATTTGCTAAAAGCTTTCAGCAGCTAATCTATTACATTATTGGTACTGTTGCCCATGACAACCTGTGTGCACAAAATACATAACCTAACAGGTTAGCTGCATCCTGAACAATACAAATACAGGAAGAAAACTTTCAGACTGAGAGAGAAATACTATTAAAACATTTCAATGTTCACAATTCTATACCTGAACATGGTGGACTTGTAGCATCGAGAAGAGTTTGTTGAAGCATGCGCTCAGCATAGGTATAGATGACAACTGTACAATCAGCTGGGCATTTTGGTTAGCAGCATGCAATCCCCTTAGCAACGAATCATCTGTTCCAGTAGGAGACTGGGTTACTATATGAAACAAAACAAAGAAGTATCCCCACCTCAGTGGATTATTTTGGAAAAATTGGTAAAGGCAACTACAAACTTATTTCTTCTTATTTCACATTTAAGGAAAACATGCTTATGTTATAATTTACAAGATCACTTCACTGTGGTGCTCATCTTTACTGGACTATTAACTATGCTACTGTGAAAGGCACACTGGAAGGTAACAAATCATCTTCACAAAAACTATTTGGAAAGTTAGCCAAATTCACACCCTTGTTAAAGATGTATTTTTGGAATTTCCTGATAAAACTAAATCAGCAACATGGGTATTTTGACAACATAAGCTTATTGCACAGTCAAATTCAAAATACTATTAAGTATTTTCACTTTTATCACTGAATAGGTGAAACAACTACAAAGCAGCTTTCAAATAGCTTACATTTCACAGTGAATGTAATAATAAAGCCTCACAAAAATAGGAAGCAATATTTAGATGCTTACAGATGAGAAAACAAAAGTAATTCTTCCATTGTGTTATTATGTACTGTAAATGGAATCCTGCCTATTTGAGCAACTTCAAAAAATGTTTTAAATCTATGTATACAAATTTAAAAATTTGAAGAAAGGAAATCTCAAAAGCACAGCCTAACAATGTCATTAAAGCAAAATTCAACTTCTTCTAAGCTGCTAAGCGACTGCAGAAAAAACAGTATAATGTTCAAGTGGTCATTACATGAAGAGAATAATTTAACAATATATAATTACATGTAGGAGATGTGTTTGTCAGTGCTTGTAGAATGGAATCAGCCTCCAGAGTGGACATCATTTTCAGCATCAATTCAGCCTGCTGTTCAAGTCCAACTTCTAGACGTGCATCTAATGCTACACAAGGCAAGAGAGTCAAACTGAATTATATCCAAGACAATTACAGTCAGCTACGATTAATTATCTGTGCAAGCAATTTAGATATACAGTCCACACTAAACTTGAAACAAATCTCAGTATATCTGACGTAAAAGTGAATATTCCTATATGATGCCAGCAAAATGAAGAAACTTATACTACGAACTGACCACAAAATCCTCATGGATGTAAAATACATAATTAATAGAAAGAGAAATTTTTCATGAAATGCACACATTTCTTTTTACAGTCACCTTAATATCACATACAACAAAATCTGCATGTTTAAGCCTGCAGTAAAAGTAATTGCTCAAACAGCAACCAAAGGAATTACGGCAGGGAAGAGATTTATAAAATCACTCCTGCTTAGAAGTAGTACTTCAAAATGAACAAGTATGCCACCTCATTCCTCTTTGGAATAGGAACAACTAAGCAAAATATTATCCACTTAAGAAAGAGCTTCCAATGTTCCAAACTGACCATAAAGATGTCTTTGAAAATTTCAGAAAATACGACTTTGTGCCATGTTAGACACAGTTTTCAATAAAAACCTCACACTTTCTCAGTAGTCACAGAAAAAGCTTGGTATGTAGAAAATTTATTTCCATTTCAAGCAGGCAGATATTTCTAACACTAACTCGATATACTGAAAAGTAGCATACAGTATCACCAAACAGATAACCTCCAGGGTTCACTGCTTACCTTGAGAAACAGACACACTCACAGTCTGTGATCCGTTTTTCTCTGTAGCTACTGGTGGTTTTGCAACAGGAATTCCAACACCTCCAATGTAAGGATTGTAATTGTAGGTACCATAATCAGCACCCCAGTAATCATACCACGTGCTGCTTATAGGCTTAAAAAGCAAATGAAAAAGGAAAAAATAACAGCAATTCTTTTGACTGTCCAAGAAAAAGATAAATTTGTAATGAGTAACAACAAAGATGGAAATTACAAGAAATTAAAACCAGAAGATAGCTTTAAAAAATTTTTTGTTGTCGCAATTTTTTGTTGCCGTACAAACTACTCTTTCCTTAGTGATCGCAAAAATCCAGTAATTTAATTGTCTCTAAGACCGAAGAAACCAGTTTAAAATCAGATTTTACTCATACACTCGCATTATATTGCAAACTTGGTAGCGGAGTTGCAACACTGGTATTTTGAGAAGTTGTTAATCAAGATATAATACTATATTATTAATATGACAGACTATTATAGAACCCTTGTGGTCTTGGTGAGGCTCAGGGGCTATTTGAACTGAGTTCTGCAAAACAAAAAGTTGAATAATCTCTACTGAAAAGTCATAATTAAAGGCACTAAGAAAGCATATGGATGACAAGAAAAAGAGAAAACAGTAATAAAAGACTGCAAGAAGGGAAATTGTGTAAGACGATGCTTTTAATGGAAGGTCTATCAATTAGCAATCCTACATAAACACAAAAAGCAGAACAAATCTGAAGGAACGAGGAAGAGTTTTTCTTGCTACGTTTTTTTTGACAATACGAAGATATTTGTGATATCTTTTACATATATATATATATAAATTATATATATATATATATAAAATCAGGAAGATATCTGTGGATGAAGGGGACTGGAGGATAATGCCATGTTCAATTACAACAGATGAAGGCAGGAGACAAAAAAACTAAGCAATGACTGGAAGATTTTGATGAAGGGAAATTTGAAGAAAAAAATCTCTACACGATAGGTAATCAGGTGAAGAACATGAGAAAAATATAGAAAAAATAAGAAAAACAGTACTGTCTGAACAAGTGGGGCAAAAAATAATTCAGTTTAATTCAAATGAGGCCCAAAGCTTAAGTCAACATTGAAAAGTATAGGGAATCTCAGGTGCATCATACCTTGAAAACTTTGGCTGCAAGAGGATCTTTTTCCAAATCAATATCCAAAGGATCAATATCAACCTCCATCAGGTCTTGCAGCAATTCAAGGTCAATGTCTTTATCTTTTTCCAAAGACGACAGGGGTGGAGCACCTTTGAATGTTTACAACTACTTTAATATTACCAAGTACAGTTTATGAAACAAGGATAATATCATATAATTCACAGGTAATGCCAAAGCTTTTAATACACACAGGTCTTAGTGGAAACATATAAAACGTGCTTTGTTGAAATAATGAGAAAAATAATCATTTTTTATTAATCAGACATACTAAGATCAAGAATTACACACATTTTTCCTTTATTTTCAGAAACTACTTATTCTATCATAAAAAAATCTTTACAGATTTTTTGACAGATTAATCACAGAGCAGGTTGTTTATTATTTCTCAGCAGGCAATATACACCAAAGATCACAGAGTGATTTACCTGTGATGTCGTGTGTCAAAGGCTCATCTATTGTTTCCACTAATTGAACTGTGGGTGGTTGAAGAGAGTCATCAGAATCCCCAGCTGAAGCGCCAGCATCTTCTCCCAAAGCACCTTCTTCCATAGCTTCAGCCGCTATAGGTGCCAGCAGTTCTCCTATACGTGGCATCAAGCAGACAACTTCATTTCAAACTTCATTCCAGTTACAATTCAACATCTCAGTTTCTAAGCCAACTGGTTTTTTTCCACCTAACTCTAAATTCTTATAGTGCTCACTTTTCCTAAAAGGAAGAGTGCTGTTTTTCAAATAATTGGGATCAAATATATACACTTGACTTTTTAGTGCAGAAGGAATCCTCAGGATTTAATTAATTAATATGAAATATTTCAGTGCACTTATTGCAATCTAATCTCAATTTGCTTGTGAAGCATATGAGTTGTTTTTTTTCCCAACAGTTGGCAGACTCTAAAATGACAACTCAAAAAGCTTCAAGAAAACAAGTTTTAGCATAAGCTAAAGCCTAAAGACTATGAACTTAAAACAAACCTGCTAGAATATCTTGCAGCATACAAGTCAGAGAATACTGAGCCCATGCTCCTCCCCAAGAGATGTCTCCTCTGTTAAAGTCAGTTCCAACAAGAAGGAGCAGCAATCTTTCCAACTGAGTTTCATTTACAATCTCACATAAATGAATTGTTGGTCTTGTAGCATTTGCAATTCTAGCAAGAACCTAAAAAAAGATAGAAAGATATAATTGCAATGAATCTCCCCTACTCCTCCCTCTCAAAAGAATTAAGTTATCAAAATTAAGACTAAATTTTTTTACTATTCTTGTACACCTAAATATTGACTACTCAAGCATCAGCTTTCGCAAAAATGAAACACAATTCAACCATGAAATTTACTTGTCCACTTTACTACTAGAGATTTTCACTCTCTGTCAGTGAAACTGCCTATCATTTCTGGCTCAGAGGAAAACACTGTGGTCCTCATTCTCCTTCAGTTTAGTTCAAGAACGTTAAGAAAAAAAAAAAAAAAGTCTTAGGAAATTGTGATTAGAAACGCTTTTATAGCAATGTAAAGCTACAAAAATATCTCCCAACACCTTAAAAATGCCTTGCTCAGCCCTCCAGGGCTGAGTAATTTTGGAAAATGGAAAAACCGAATGGGAGTACTACCTCCATTCCTCAATCATGTTTAAGATTATCCATATTAAGATTATGGATCAACTATAAATACTCATATCTTCATGACAACAGCTTTGAAGAGTACACTATATAGCACAATAAAATAGTATTTAGAAAGCAAAATCCTATTCACACAACCTTTGGAGAGTCCACAGCATTTTATTCAAAAAGACAAAAACCCCAAATTTATTGGATGGAATATATCCAGAAAAGAAGTATGCACCAAATATAAATGAAGCAGCAACTGCCTTGTCATAGAGTTTAAATTTAATACTATGTTGGTATTAAATTCAGAACGTTGTAATCAACAAGGCAAAATTACCTGGTGGTCTGAAATAACTACAGATTAAGAGAAGTTTTTACTTTTAAGTAGCATTTATCTAATTACTGACACAAGTTCCAAGAAAAAAAAGTTACAAGTTCTTGGTAGCGGTGATGGTCAAAGATGCAGCAGTTTGTAAACTGAAGAGAGTTATCAGAAATACTATGGGAAATGGTTTTAAACTAAAACATGGAACGTTTAGATCAGATTGAAGGTAGAAATTCTTCACTATGAGGATGGTGGGGCACCAGAACGGGAAGATGCCCCATCCCTGTTCAAGCCCAAGGTGGATGGGGCCCTGTGGAACCTGATCTAATGGGTGGTATCCCTGCACGTGACAAGAGGGATTGCTCCTTAAAGCTCTCTTCCAACCCAAACTACTGTATGATTCCATGAAATAATACTCAACAATGATGGCAGAGCTGAGTGCAGTATCTACTCCATTCAGTGTAGTTGCTTTTCTGGAAGCAACACTTTAAATTCATAGCTGCAGAACTAGAAAATTCTAAAGACTAGTACTTGGAGTGCTAAGGAGTGAACAGTTACTAGAATGTCAAACACTAGAATGTTTAGAAAAAAGGAAGCTTCAATTCCACTCACAAAACAAAATAACCAGAGCAATGATTATGCTGATATTGGATTAATTTTTGTTTTTTAAGGGCTTTTTTTTTTTTTTTGTGGAGGTTTCTTTAGCTTCTTCAGCAATAAATTTACCCTCCAACAATCAGCCTCAGTCTTACTTTTCATTCCCATTTGGCCTCAGTTTTTCAGATTATGTAACATCTAAAATCCTACATATGCTCTATTACTAGCATGGGGATTTTGATTTTTTTCCTTTAATTTTCTGGTTTACTCTTCAAAAATACATTTGCACAACTCAAATCAGCTTTCTGAAACCCCTAATCCAAAATCTTAGTGGAAATACAGACAACAGTGATGCAACTGTAAGAAGAGCAATATGAGTCAACAGTATTCCCGCTTCCTGTCCTGATGGAACGATGGCTACTTCTTTCAAGAAGCATGCACAAGAAATCTAGCTTTCAGAACAAGTTTCTCTGAATCACTGAAGGTGATTTTCTGTGCCTACAAGATGAAATCTATAAATGAACAGGAAAGACCTCTGGTCTGGAGAGATACTCCATCACAGCTACTATTAATAATCCAGTAAGTGAAAAAAGAATTTTTGCTAGTTTCACCGTTCTGATAAATTGCATTTGTTTTCTGGGAAGTTAAAAACAAAACAAACCAATGAAACATAACAAAAAACAAACAAATAAAAAACCCTCAAGCACTTCCAACTAGCAAGATATGACAACTCATGTCAACTCAAATCTCAGATTATACAGGTCCAAAAAATACTTGCGAACTATCAAGAAACAATTAGGAAATACACGTAACACAGAATAAATTTCTCTTAAAGATCCACTTCAGAGTAAAACCAAAATTAATATGCCTAATAGTCATTACAATAAATATTTTAATGGATCCTTCAGAAATTACACATTTCTACAGCTGAACTCAAAAGCTGTAAGCACATTCTTTCAGACACCTTTATGCAAAATGGTTAAAAAGAACAGTCTCCAAACTACATAGAAAAACTCCTAGAGCTATCAATGAAGCAAACTGCCGTAGTTACTCGGAATCATGCATTCAGGCTAATGGAAAAGACCTTTAACTATTTAATATAGTGACAGCAGAATAGTTTACTCATTTTTAATACCATGAAGATATGTAATAGCTTTAACTTCCATGAACATTAGATTTCAGTTACCAAAAAAATAGGGATTTTTACTATATTAAATGTTACAACTCCGCACATGTACTTACACAACAAGATTTTTTGAAGTTACTCTTTCTAGGTGATTTTGAAGCATCATAATGTCAGTTTCACAAAAGGTGGCAGATAAAAAAAACCTACCTCACCACAAATTACCAGAAATTCTAATGTTACAGTTAACTTTTATCATTAATCAATCAGAAAGAAATAATAGAAAATTAATCCTACGTGGTATCCATTGCAACTATAGAATTTCATATGCTATTTACCTTACAAACAAACAGAAGTAAATCTGCATGACAAGTAAAGTCCATAGACAAAAGGAAGAGTGCCAGCTTCTGTACTACAGAAATACAACGTTCATGTGCCAGTGTAAAGGGAAGTGGCTCAATTTCTGGAGTTTCCTTTGTAGCTGATACTTCTGTATCCAAAGTAGAACGAGGCCATTCTGCAGTCCGACGCAAACGTATTAAATCCTTGAAGTGCTATAGAAATCAAATTTGAAACAACAGTTACATATTTTAAGACTAAGCTCTGGATCTCTTCCAACCAAAAATCTGAGGCAGCAATAACAGTGGAGTCTAGGAATATATGAGAATCTGGAATGGAATTAAGGCTTTATTGGCAGAAATTTATTTTGGCAGCGTATTGTCTCAAGTGACTGAGTAATAACCAAGTTATTCAGTTCCGCACAAGTGCCATTTAAGTCTTAATGTTTGCAATAAAACATATCAAGGGTATGTATTTCATAAGCTTCTTTCTCGTTTCCATCACCTGCATATAAAACTATTGTTAGCATGAAGTGAATTGCAGACAGAAATATTGAAATTTACCCTTAAAATAAGACTGCTTACTTTCAGTTCATCACATTAGAAGAATCCTCAACGACATCCAACATTCTTAATACTTACAGATTATGAAGCATCCATTAAACACTACAAACTAAATTAATCCAATACTCGATCAGGGCTTTAAACTACAAACTTTTTTATATAGGTGCTACCAATTCAGTGGAGAAACGTGCTTTTAACAATTCTACCATTCACCAAAGGCACTCATTTAGCAGTTCAAATGATTGTATAATCTACAAAAGGAGTCTAAAATAAGGTAAAGCAACAGCCTCTTAACATCTTCTAGATACTGAAACAGACCAAAGAATTAATTAATAAAACAAAAGGTTTCAGTTTTCTCCAAAATGCAATAAATATTTTAGGTTACACACAGCTTGTCATAACTGGAAGTGATTAGTAGGTGAAGTAGTAAAAACCACATGAAATGCAGCTATCCAATGTACAATAATACCATAACAAGATGTTAAGATATTTCACTATAAATTTTTAAGTTCAACATGCGTTTTTGGATGCAACATGGCTGCTATAAAGTGAAACTTAAATAGCTACACAGCATATTTCAGCCAGTGAATCATTAAAAGATATCTCAAGGGGGTCACTGCTGAGCAGACCTGCTGTAACAGTCCTCCCAATATAACATGTTGGAATAAAGCAGAGGATAGTGCAGGAAAGAACAGCTCATGACAAGCAGAGTTGGTGAAAACACACGGCTTTATTTTTTAGGCTAGTGTTTAAACTAACCGGTTGCTTTTTTTGTAGTTCTGGAAATTGTTTTAAGATTTTTCTTCAGAATGCCTCTAAATTCCAATATTCCATTAATCTTGTTTTACAATCCTACTCTCAGTCATACATGAACATTAATAATTTACATCAGTACAACTGTAACTAAACAGGAATAATATAGAGATGCTTGATTTTGGTAGCTAGTAACACAGGCTTTCTTTTTTTCATGTGTACTTTCAAGAAAAGTCCACAATGCCAACTTGAGAGATCTCTAAGTTTTAGCGTCTTATCTCATAATCAAGTTAACTACTATCACATTCACTTTCAGTATCTAGGGCCTGTTGTAATATGCCATAATTTACATGATACTTTAAGGAAGTTATATTTCTTATTCTGGGAAGCTGCTCAGATGCATGATTATTTTCTTCTTACTCAACCAGGACCACATTCAGAAGAGTACTGTATGTAACAAGCAGGCATATAAAATGTTATTTCAAATTTCTATTGGTCTGTGTTACCCACCGTTCAATGATATGACTAGTGTTCCCAAAGCTACAGGATTACCAGTCAAAATGTGGAAGGGTAAACCAATTTTCCCAGTGTAAGAAATTTCCAGATGGCTGCTGTACTAGCATCAAAGAATCCTTGATAGCAGGCATGATGAAAAACATTAGAGTTTGTTTAACATTGGACAAACACTACTTTGCAGGAATAGCTCTTTTCATGCATAGAACAAGAAGTCAATTACAATTTCAGAGCATCATACCTTGGAAGTAGCCTGCTTTAGTTTTGCCTGTTCTACTAAAAGTTTGTATGATGATCCTTTGTTGCTTTGTATTTTCTCTTTTTCCATCTGTTCCACCAAAGCCTTCTGCTTTGCTTTTAATAAGTTAAGTTGCTAAAAGAAAATGTTAATAGGAAAAAAATGAAAATTTAAGCAATAAGATGTTAAAAGGATCCATACTTTCATATGATATCAAGCTTCAGTTCAACCTGTAACCTGAGTTTTTTAAAATACAGTTGTATTAACAGCTATAACTTAGACACCTTCAGGGGCCACCAGTCTCCACACAAAGTTTAAGAAAAAAAACTAACAACAACAAAACAGTATTTTTTAAAGCTCAAGACAACCATGCTCAGAGTAATAAAAACCACATGGCTGTATTTAGAAATGAAAATTTCATATCTTAAGAATGACGTACTGTTATTTAACAGCTTAGGAGCTCCCTGATGTACTCAGATTTACACTTCTGTGTAAATTTCACTTATTATCCTATGTAGGTAAAAGAGCCCAACAGTACATTCCAACATTTGTTCTTCCAACAGATGCCATGCCCCGCACTTTGAGACAAACATCAAAGAAAACAGGCAGCCTGCAGCTACAGAATTAGACTACACGAAAGCACAGCTGAATGAGTCCCAAGGCCAAAGCTGTTTGCTCAAGAAATGAAATATGTTATACAGTATCTTCTGTGAAAATAGCCACTACCGTGTCAGAAGTCACCTGTTTATGATGAACAAGCTGTTTTCTGATCTTTCGTGAATACAGTCTATCTAGGCTACTGTTGCCTTTAGTAGATCTGCTCAAACTCTGGGTATGAAGGCTATTATTTATAAAACTCCATTGGTTTCCTAATGGAAACAGAGAAAAGACATTAGTCACATTAAGCTTCATTTAACTCCAAAGAAAAACATCTATACGGCAAGGGTTAGCAACTCGAAATATTAAATAAATGAGCAAAATGCAATTCTTTTTGTGAAAGGCTGATGGTAATATTTCTGCACAATTTTCAAATGCTCATTCTTATTATTTTTAAAATATATGGAGGTAAGAATGATTGTTGTAACTAAATAAAATAACTGAAGAGCAGTGGTAAAAAAAAAAAAGAAAAAGAAAAAGCTTTCCATTTTTCATTTTCAGAAAAGCTGTTAAAAGAAAACAGCTATTTTTATACTCAAAAATAAAGTAGTACTAAAAAATGAATTTAAATGTACCAAATATATATACTACAACAAATAACAAAACAGGCATGAAGCCACACTACTGTATTTTTTCACAATGCAAGCATTTTGTCTCAACATGGCAGACTCTCAATTGCCCAGTCTAGGAGTTACAGAATAATATACAGACATTTTACAAAATAAAATCATGGTTATAATTATCACTTACAAAAAATCTCATTTCTAAAAATAAAAAAAAATTAAAAAAAAAGGAAGCAAAGAAGGAGACAACAGTACAAATAAAGCGATCAACAATTCATTTAAAAATCTCATTTTTCAAATGAATCAAAGATGTATTTTAAGTATATGAGCAGCTCCAAAACAAATACCCACAGAAACAAGCTTTGTTATGTAATTAAATTAGTATTGCACACCTGTCAAAAAACGTTCCCTCTCTTTTCCATTCAGAGGTTTCTTGGCTGTGGCTGCTTCATCTTCAACAGTAGCTACATAATCCAGTAGTCTGGATACCAGCATTACAACCCAACTGATCATGGGAATATCTAACACTCCTTAAAAAGAAAGATTTGAGTGCCTTAATAGCTTGGAAACCATAACAAGATAATAATAATAAAAAAATTGTTATTTTGTTATATAAAAAAATATGTTTATTTTATTAAAATAAAAAAATTAGGAACTATACGGCACACATTTCACTAGTTTACAAGTATGTCTTTTGTTTCTCTTTTTCCTTTTTTCCCCCCCAATGGCAAATAACCTAAGCACTTATAAACATGAGAAGAAATCAAACATTTGGTGTAGAAGTCAGGCACAAAAGCAAACATCCCATTTCTCTTAAGCTGATAAAGTCAGAAGTGAAAAAGCTTCATCTCTACTGTTTACGGTAAAAATTAAGCGGGATTAAAAAAAATAATAAATTCTATGCTGAAGTTTCTAAATACCAAACACAGAGTGACAGCTGCTTGTATTAAAGCACATAAGTCAGATGTCTAATTCCAAAGTGTGAAATTCCTCTGTCACCAAGGGCTCTTACAAGGCCATCATAACTGTGCATTCGCACAGCTTCATTTTCACTCCTTTAAAATATATTTTCACATAGCCATTCAAACCATGATCAGAAAAGCCAAGACTGAATTCAGACTAGATGAACCATGCTGGTGACACTGATGGCTTGCTATCACCTATTGCAGTCTCACTCTAAATGCAATACAGACAGAGATAAAATGTATCTTACAAACCACGCAAGAAAATCTTGTGTTTAAGATTGTGTTTAAGATTTAAGATCTTGTGTTTAAGTAAATGAATCTAAATGAACAGTTCTAAAATGGACTCCTAAGTACACAATAAAAATCAGGAACCTTGCAATTAATGACCACTGGATCACTGTCATTATGCAAACTGCACTCTTTTATATAATATAAATAGCACAAACTTAGCAATACTAGAGGTTACATCCACATTTTCATATCTGTGCACAATGTTGAGCTGTATTTAGCCATGCTACACTTTTCAAGCACTAATCCTGAATTAAGCTGTAGTCAACTGAAACTATTGTTCATTTCAGCTCAAACAAGAACTCTAAGTCTTAAAAACACCATGCCCAAAATCACATCTTGTTGCTGGTAGCCAAAGCAATCAGGTGGAGGCCCTGAATATTCACCCTAGTCTCCTCTCCCATGCTGGCTGAAATCAGCCCACTTCAAATAGGCAGAGGAACAGGAGTCCTTCCATCACCTCTGCAGGAACTGTAGACTAAACTGCAAGGATAGAAATGAGTAGCATTGGTGACTGTTTTGATTTGCAAAACAAAAAGAAAGGAACCTGCTGGAGAGTGAAGTATATGATTTTTCACATTTCTGTTTGTACAAACATATTTCTTTATCTTCTGTCTCTTTAAAAAAAAAAACAGAATTTTCAGCTTTTCTCCCTCCCTCCAAGTGTCTTTCGTTTATTCGTTTTCCTCCTCTGCCTGAAATTTCACAAATCCACAATGTTCACATCTTGCTTTCATTTTCTGTTGTTTTCTGACTCTTTCCCCACTAAGTTTTTGCCCCTTTCACTCTTAGTTATGCGTGATAGTTCTCAAACAGCAATTTCTTCTTCCATACCTGAGGCTTCCATCACACATAACAGTGCCCTAGCACTTACCTGTACTGTCCAGGAGGAAGTAAGCTGGAAGACCAGCAAATAAAGCTCTGAAGTATCAGTTACTTCTGCTTCCTAAAGTCCTCCGTGAGGACAACTAGTAAGGCAAGAGCTATGAAAGGAATTGGCAGCTGTGGGGAGAGTGCAAACAGAGGTAGAGGAGATGTAAGGTTGGGTTTCCCTCAGACTAGTTAGAGACTACAGCAGGATATGGCCAAAATAGAGAAAGTACATGGCAGACCAAGAAGAAGCAACAAATAGGACAGCCTGACACCAGCTTGAGGCTTGTTTATGACAGGAGACAAGGAAAAAGAGTCTCAGCTGGTGTTTACCAAGTTTACAAGGTCAAGAATTTTAAGCAGCAAATCATCTGCAATGCTCTGCTACATGTACATAATCTATGAAGTAGCCTAGACTTTGGTGTCTTTAAAACCAAGCATTTTCTTCAGGCTTAGAGTAGTAAAGAAAATACTCAAAAATCAAATTTAGAGAATAAAATTTCAGTAATTTTTAGGGTCAAGAAAATGTAAAATCCTTGTGGTTACAAAACAAAACAAAAACCCCAATGCAGCTTCCAGAAACTAAAAGGACACATCTAGCAAAGTTGTCTTCGTGGCCATGTTGTGGCCACTTTTAACAGTTGAAACTTAAAAAGAATCTTATGAGCAAAACCACACACCTCTTTCCAAAAGGCTAAAATCCAAAGTAATTCACTGGAGTAATTAGAGCTATGTACACCTTGGGCATTCCTTCCACTTTTAGCTAAAATTTTAAAGGGCTTCTTAGCTGAAAATAGATTTTGTTCAAGTTTACTGGGGAAAAACACCTCTTAGAACCTAAAGAACAAGAATTTTTAGCACATTTTAAAAGACATTTGTGTTTCAGAAATATAATAAACAAAAGCAACTTCTTTTAATACACCAATAACTATGAGCTAATCTTTCAATTTTCTAGCACACAGTGAATATGAAAATATAGTTTCCCAAATTAGAGGGCTACCTTCAGTTCTTCTGTGCACAGGTAAATGAGGTTGCAGTGGTGACAGAAGGTTATCCAGGAGATTAAGTAAACTTTCTAAAACACCACTGTTGCTAAGCGATCTTTGTCCAATGCAAGAAAGTAACATGAAGACCCTAAAAATAAAATTAAATATTTAAGACTTTATTTCCTTTTCAAATTCTGTAATATTATGAAAAATCCCTTATAGATCACTAGTCCCCTAAGCTTTCAACTGAGATACAAGCAGATTGCTAGAGAAAGCAACACTGGCCCAGCAAGTGGACTAGATTTCAAGATCTGCTGTCAAAAAGGATAATGCAGTATTTTAGATTGCACATTTTCTCTTTCACCCTCATGAGGTCAGCAGTTACATACAGAGCATCCCGCTCTGTACATCTTCTGAAAAAAGACTTTATCTGTTTAATTTCTTATCCCATATGATATACTGAATAGTAGGAACAGATAATTAAATCCACATATTGTTATACCCTTGTATTAATTCATCTGTAAGAAGTATGATAATCTAAATGACTAAAGAAGGCAGAAAGCCACAGAAGAGCAAATAAGTTAGATTAAAATAACATGAGAACTAACACATTTAACATTTGTTATTCAGCTTTACACTTGATTGCTCTTATTTTAGAGAAGACTGCTGCATTAAATGCAAACTGTGCTTTCCAGCCTCATTCATAATGCCAAATGCATTAGAAGAGCAGTCCTGTGATGAAGGTGTATTAAAGCCTGATAAAGCAAAAGGCAATTTAGAACACTGGAAATCAATCCAGATATGTAAAGAACACTGACAGAAATATCTTCCTAATCACTTCTAAGTAAGGAAAAACAGCACCTTATTGTGGTATAAGTATAAAACATACGCAAAAAAAACTCTACAGATCGACATGCATCATTTGCAGTGCTCTTAGAACTATTTTTTGTACCAGTGGGACAGAGAGATATGCATTATTTGGTCACATCTCTGTCAAGTGATATGTTTAATTACGAACCGTGGAATTACTTAGATGTGATCCACAGATCATACATTAATATAGACTCAGACCTTACCTGTCTTGTGGGAATATAAGAAGTTGCTCTGAATTGTATAATTCCTGCAGTACATTTGAGAGAAACTGACCCCACCACCTTTCTCCTCCACACAGCTGAACAAGCAGAAGACCAGTATGCAATCGGATTTTTGGAGTCCCACTGATACACAGGTGTTTAAACAATTCTTCACAAGCTTGAGCATGAAAAGTACTTTGTAGAACCACAGGAACAGAATGCCCTTTTAAGAAAAGAGAATAAGCAACTGTGTTTAAGGGCAGCATATGATACTATTACAACCAAGATGGGATGATGGGAAGAAAGAGTTCCTAAGAAGTTTCTAAATTAATGATGAGGAGACCAATTGACGTGGGAGAGCAGAAAGAGAGGGGAGTATCTAGGGAAATGGTAATTTGCAGGAAAACCCTAAAGACCAGGCCATGTAGAGAACACCAAATCATGAAGCAAAATCTAACTCTTATTATGATTAAGAACAAACCAGCACAGAGAACTGCAAGACAGACAGGCCTGTCTATTTAGAAAACAAAGTTCCACACTCACTAGTGGCTTTTTGTTGTCGTTGGATTTTTTTGTTTGTTTGTTTTCATTTTGATTCTCCAATAACTCTTTCAGTGTTAAGCTTAGGAAATAAAAATCCTTACTGGGTACTAAAAATCAGTTACTAAGTATAGATACTGCTTTTATGTTTTTACCTCAGCCTGGGCAGTCTTCTGTTACTTAAACAACTTGAACCAGCCCCTAGGAGGCTCAGAGGGGTATCTTAATGAAGGAAAATGCAACCAGGATCAGGGAAAAGGGGGAAGGACCTCGATATATCCTCTTGCATCTTTTTTGGAAGCAGGAAGTGGTTAGGTCAGCTTGGTACAATTGGTCAAGCTGTATGCTGTATGTTTCTCAATATTAAACCCATAATAAAACTATCAGAATATAATTTCAAGCAGGGGAGCTGAAACTAGATGATCACTGTGGTCCTCTTCAACCCAGGCCATTTTATGATTCTATGAATATACAGATCAAGAAAAAGAAAAACTTGCAAACTGTTTCCACAAACATGACAAAACCAAGTACTAACCATTGGAAGAATGAAGCAAACTAAGCAAAGTATCCAGCAAATATCTAATGATAGTGCGCAATTGTTCTGTTGATGACATCTGAATCAACTCTTTTGGATCCGATTGTTCCTTCAGTGTTTTCCTGCTTGCACCTAAAGCTACTTTGAGCCTCTGAACGGCATGGTGAGCCAGATTGAGTTGAAGCTGTAGTTGAATGCAGTCCTGGTAAGCTGAAAATACTTTGCTATCTTCTTCTACTGCCTTGTCTGGCTTTCGTAAAAAGTACTGGGCGTTGTTAGCACTATTGAGTGGTGGTAGATCAATACTCTGCAGAAGGATTTCTAGCCGATGACAGGCCAAATTGTACCTAGAAGGAAACATTCCAGCACAATTCAATAGATATTAATAAGGGGCAATACATCTGACAATCGCCTTGCCAAAAGGAGACTTCTGGTCCACTCTGAATGCACTCTTACAACAGATATTAAAAAAAATAAATACAGTACACTCTATGTTAGTACTATAGACATACTTGCTGTAACAACACTAAAGCAAAGGTAGAGTTTTCTTTTATCTGAAGAATATCACAGGAAGAAAAAGGACACGGTAGGATTATTCCAGTGTTTGAAGTTGAAGGAACTAGTAAATGAACATATTTTTTTCTAACCTGCATTGTATATCCTCTTGCAACGCAACCATCATTGCTAAATGTTGGTCAATTTCTGGTTGATTTGCAGCTTCACCTTCTCCTCTGAGGGGATCATGCATTAATTTCAGCTCATTTTCAAAGGGCAAGATATACGTATGGCCATAATAAAATCCTAACGGAATTTTTGCTCTGGCATTTGTACTACCATATCGGCCAATAACAGTGATCTGAAAGAGAATACAACAGTACTATAGTATAATTGTATAAAAATAGGCTAAATAAATCCAAAGTAAAGAGTTCATAAAACAGCATACAGTCAACTGAAGTTAGATCTGAAGAAGATTTAAGGGAAATCCACATACTAATGACGGTCAAGAGTTTAAAAGAGACGGTGTGCAGTACATCTCCTCTTACCTTCATAAATCTGCAAACTGGTGGTGGCAACAAGTCATGTAAAATCAGTGAGTGTGTGCTAATATCAGTAGCCACTACCAATCGCCTTCCATCTACCTCTTCTCCTAAGGTCCAGATGTCAATTGACAAAGAAGCCAAATCTCCACAAGTGGGTATCAATACATCTGTCAGCAATATAGGCCTTCCAAAATCTAAGGTCACAAATCTTCTTGCTCCTATGGGAAAAGCACAGGATTGCCTAGATAGAATACCAGTGCACGCTAATCAGTGAAGAGATGTTACTCCTCAAACAACAAATCTTGTTTCTATATTGTTCAAAAAGGTGTATATTTGAGGTTCAGCATAACAGCACAGACTCAAAATCTCTCAACCTAGCTTGTACTCATTAAAAGAAAATTGGGGGTTCTACTTGATATATGCTTAATATATGCTAATATATACATTACTTCATAAGCGATGCTCAGTATGAAGACCCAACATACATTATTCCCTCTGTGCATCTCCCAAAGATTTTTCGACTTGGTAAACATCACTGAATGTTGGGGCTTAAACTTCCAGAAAAAAATGGGAACGCACATTCAAATTTCTTTCCTTTAGAAAAACAAGTAAAACTGCAGCTAAGTAACTGATTGAAGACCTTAGAAAATATTTAACCTGTTAGAAAACACTTATTAGAACATCATTATTAAAACTTCGGTTTTACCTGAGTGCATTCGCTCTATAATAATTGACTGATGAGGTGGAGGTTGAAGAAAATGTGAAGCATGAGATATTGCAAGAGCAAGACCAGATCCAAGCGGATTCTGAAGAAGGGGAAAACAAAATTATAACTAAATCATTAGTGTGCGCATTTGCAATAATCTACACTTCATGAGAAACTCTAAGAAAACCTCTTACAATTTAAAGACATCCAAATACCTCCCCTCCATTGATATTTGAGCATGCAGCACCAAAATGTATTAACTACAAGGTTCTAATTACTAATAACTCATTATACTGTTAAACTAGCTCCAAATTAAAAAAATAATTTGAGGTATGTAACTGTAATTTGCGTTCATAAAGTCTTTTTCATCATACAGTCTAAACTCAGTGATAGTTTTCACATCTCATTCAAATCGACAGGTGCCTACTAGCACTCAAGTACAAATTAGATCCTGATACGACTAACATCATTTCATTTCTGCAAAAAGAAAACAAAAATAATTACCGTTCTAGATTTGCTTGCATTTTTGTTATGTGCAGCAAGGTTAACTGTTGGGGGATCAATGACTGAGCCAGGGAAAAGCTGAGCAAGCTCTGCACTGATAACAGCAGAAACTGCCTCATTAGGTGGAGTCAAAGGAGGAGTCATGAACAGAGGAGTTGTTTTTGGTGTGGGTGGAATTACATCTGAAGGATGAATGAAGAACCCCGGGGCTGCTACTGGATTAGAAGGCACAGAGTTGTGAACGGGACCAACTGCTGATGCTGCTGCTGCTGCTGCTGCTGCTGTTGTCTGATGTAATTTTGCTTCCAGCTTAGCTTTCTGTGGGGAAAATTAAAATAACATATGTAGGAGATTACTGCTTGTGAACACAGGCATAGTACTGAACAAGCAGCTCAGCTTTAATTATTAGCTAGATTTAAGAAATTCACAACTTCCACATAAGCATGAGAGCTATCTACTATAAGATGAAAAATGAAACTGTACTCAGTTTGACTTCCCTTGCTGAGGAACACGAGCAAATGAGTAGTTAATTTGAGTAATCAAAAGAAATAATTAAAAAAACCTAGAACTGAACAACAGAGCAGAGTCAACAGTGTCAACACAAACTGCATTCTGATAATGGCTTTATCACTGGTACTTCCCCACATCTGCAGCAGTGTTTTTCATTTCAGTGGGCTTTCTTAATTTCATAGATTGATGTTCCTAGGTATTAAGATTCAGTTTTGATAATAAATTCCCCACTCTCAAAATATACAAAAAACAAGTCTGAAGACCAAAACAACAGGAAGAAACTCAGTATTCTGCCTAATGAGAGGGAATCTTCGGTCCCGAGCTGTTCCTTCCTCAAATGTACTATGGAAAAAAGAAGGAAAAAATAAAAATAAAAATAAAAAAGGAAAAGTGACTAGCTCTGCAATTATTTTCCTCAGCTTCTGAAGTTTAGAGACAGCATTAAAAAATAGCCAAATAGCCTCCAACCTGTTGCTGAAGCTTCAAAAGCTGCTGCTGTTTCTCTTGCAGCACCTGGAGCTGTTGCTCGGCTGAGGCCATTGCATGAGAGAGAGACTGCAAAGCTACCTGGGCTGCTGAACTCAGTGCTGTCGAGGCTTCCCCAACCGTTCCAGATGAGAGACCACCAACTGCTGGGGTAACCCCAAAAGTACTCACTGGCATGGAACAAAGAAAAAACAAACAAAAACAAAGTCATGTATGTAGAACAGAAAAGATAATAAACATCTCAAGCTCCTTAGTAATTATTAAGAGCAACATAAGAACAAAGTAAGTTTTTTTTATTGACTTCTTACAAAGTAACATGATGTTGAATTGCAAAGCATATGGTTATAGACTGTGCACAGTGTACATGCAACATTTACATTATAGAAGATCCTCCTACAGCCTTCAATGCATTTGCCACATTAAGCTGCAAGGCACACATGCAAATTTTATGTTACACTCATACACACAAAATTTGAAATCTATTTTGCTAAAGTCTATGAATAAACTGATGTAGTCATTTAAAAAAAAAAAAAAACACTTAAAAACCACAGACAAACAATTTGTGAAACAGCTGCTCACTAAGTCGAATTAAAGATCTCATACTGTAGAATTATGCTAAGTAGAAAAAATGAAAAATTGTATATACCAGTAAACGTACTTGCATCGTCCCTTTCTATTCTAGTTCCATCACTTGTTGAAACACATGTAAAGTGCAGAGGTTCAACTTCCAAAAGCCCAGTAAGGGAGGTAAAACTTCCTTCAGCAGCTGCACAGCTACTTATTTTCCCATTTCCTGAAAGAGAAATAATTACTTGCTCCATCATCTAATAATCTCTTGACGACAACACTGCAAGTTCCAAAGAGTTGAAGGGAACAGCTGAATTTAATGATTTTACTATTTTATAGCTTCATGCTGTGGAACAAACACCACAGCTCTATCACATCTGCAATATGTACAGATGCGAGCATATTTTAAAATGGATAATGCTGCCAAATTTGAACACAGCATCTTAAGTGAAAATATCAAGTGCAAAAATATCATGTGCAAAAGCATAATGCAAAATTTAACTTCCTCAATTCCAGAAAAATCATATGCAGATGTTTTATTATTTCTATCATATCAGAAAGCTTCAAAAATACATTGATGTACCTGGAAAGAAAGACAGGAAAATAGCAGACTGATAAAGATCATACACTAAATTTGTATAAAAATCAAGGCTTTTATTCAAAATATTAAACATTATATGGTGTAGTACTGAGGGAGCATTGGAAAGATGGCCTACAAAAGCAACCAAGAAAAGGAAAACAGTCACTATAATTGATGAAATATGTTTGCTATGAAAACAATTTCCAGAGAGGTAAATATATTCTTCTCAGGACATTCCAAGGCCTAAACATTTCCCCTTACAAAATGACCTGAGATACAGAAACAAGAATATTAAGAATATTTAAGGTATTTTTTAGTGTCTTTGAAACAACAACAACAAAATCTCATGAGATCTGTAATATTTAATTAAAGGGAATCGTCTGGCTGCTTCCTGAGTTTTGAACAATCCATTTATGTTTCTCTGCATTGGAGACCGCTGCAAGTCTGGATGAATAATAGACAGATACCTCAGACAAGCCGCTAAATTGAAGTGACAAATTATTTCCTTGATTACTCTGACACACTGAATGGTGTCAGCCTCTCTGCTTAATATCTAGCTTTCTCTTTGCTCTTTACATGAGCAGAAAAGAGACTTTCACCTTTCCTTACGGCCCGCAGGAATTGTAGGAGATCTCATGAAACAAGAGAATCTCTTGAACTTCATTGCGTACAACTACAAAACATACCGAAAGTATAAAATCCCAACTTATCTAAAAAAATCAGCACAGTAAACAGAATTACCAACTTTTCTGTAAAAGATTACTGTTAAACATATGTACCTGACAGAACATCAGACAAATCAATTTCATCGGATTGAACGCCAATGCTGCTGTTGTATACATTTCTACAAGAGGAGCCACTTATTTCCAAATCAAAGAGAACTGGATCAAAAGGTGAACTATATAATCCATATCTGCAAACACAGTAAGACAAATAGCAGTATTCAAACAATAAGAATTGATATCAATTTATTTAGAGAAAAAGGGCAAATATTACATGTAGAATTTGTTACATTTCAAACCACTCTCCTCAATCAACTGACATATCTCAAAAATTACCATTTGCTACTCTTTCACTAAAACCACTTAAGAGATGTATTCAAACAGCTTATGTTGCTAATTAAGGAACTGTTACCATGTAGTTTTGGAGATTTAATATTGCTTTGGAAATATGACATATAATCATACTCAGATATGAAAACTAGAACTGTAAACCTAAAACAATTAGAGCAATATGCATGTCTGCACACAATGAATTAGACATTTATCTGAAGTCAATTAAAATTAAGTACTCTTTTCAAAAATATCAAAATAAATTCCAATTCAACTTGTTCTTCCAGCTGAAGTCAGAAGAAAAAGGGAAATGCTACTAGGAATATCAATCAATACCTGCCAGTACTTTAAATATCTTAGGAGAATCAAATCTCATTGCTTTTTTCTCTGAAAGTACCATAGGGAATTAAGACAATCACTCAGGTAACAAGATGGACCCAAGCCAATTAGGCTTTTATATGTGAAGAGAAAGGAAAATAACGTAGTAAAAAAAATAATCAGTAGTGTTTGTACCAATATCTTCAACAAAAACAAGTGGCAAAAGGAGAAAAAAAATGTGAACTGGGCCAAACTATTAAGCAAAATTAGAAAAGCAGGCTGGAAAAGCTGTATAACAGCAGCATGCTCCCATCATCATAATACGGCTTTGGAAAATGCTGCAAAGCCACCAGAGATCTCCTTTAGATACAGCAGGTAAACCCAAAGTTAACAAAGACAATCGGTTCAACATCTAAAAGATGGAAAATTATAGCCATAAACTATACTGCTGTGTAATTTAGAATAAGAATGTGCATTACCAATGAATTACTCCAAGTGTTTACACTTAAAATGTGACATGCAGTAGCAATTCTTTAAACATATGGTCAGCGTGCAGGCAGCCTACAATTTTATGAAGCATTACGCAAAACAAAAACTGGTAAGTATTTTTTATTCCCTCCCATACTCAAAAGAGATGATGCTTTGTCAATCCTTACACTAAACAGCTGAAATACTATTTAAGGATGGCACAACTTCAAACATCATTTACACACTTGCTGACCTGAAGCGTACTGTAAATTGCATGACAGTAATTTAATTCACCGTTACCTTTGCAACAATTTCTCAGAGCTGTATCATATTAGTGCTTGCTCAAATACTGCAAAACGGATTTTTATTTTAAACAGCCAACAATTTTCAGAACATCAGACAGTTTGCATTTTTGTCTTTACATTTACAACAACTACTGCTCTTAGTACCTTGTTTGTAGTAATGCTTCCATAGGTGTCAGGCGATCCTGCAGCTGTCGGGACACAGCAGTTAACAGTGATGCACAAGCTGTACTACATCCTGCCAAATCTTCATCCTTTACATAATTCAGCAATACAAAATACCAATACACCGATCCTGCATTAAAAATATAAAATGAAATTAATTCCAAGTGAAATGTCATGTGAATATTTCATTAAAAAGGTCTATTAAGAATATAATCAATGGAAGTGATAAATCATGACAACACAGAACAGCTCAAGTGGGAAGGAACCTCAAGGATCACTGATTTCCAATCCTCGTGTCACAGACAGTTGCCAACTGCTAGGTCAAGTAGTAGGTCAGGCTGCCCAGGGCCCCAACCAACCTGTCCTTGAACAGCTCAGGGATGGGGCACTCAACCTCTCTAGGCAACCTGCTCCAGCACCTCAACACATTCTCAGTTAAAAACTTGCCCCTGACATTTAACCTAAATCTTCTCTCTTTCAGTTTAAAACTATTCCTCCTTGGCCTATCAGTATCTACCCGGGCAAAAGATTGATTTCTCTCCTATTTATAATTTGCCTTTAAATATTGGAAAGCTTTAATGAGGTCTCCTCTCAGTCTTCTCCAGACTGAACAAGCCCAGCTCCTTCAGTTGGTTTTCATAAGAGAGGTGCTCCAGCCCCTTGATTACCTCTGTGGCCCTCCAACAAACAAACTAATGAATTACTAAACACAAATGAGGAAGTGCTCTTATTCTCCCCTCACCCACTGATGTTTTTCTCGTGGTTTTTTTGAGGGGCAGAGGTAGGGGGCAAGAGGAGTAATATTAATGTAGAATCATTCTGTAATCATGCTTCCACAAATACTTCTTTTTTTTTTTATATATATATATATATATATATATATACTGTACTTTTTTTTTTTTTTTTTTTTTTTTTTTTTTTTTTTTTCTCCCTCGCAGCCCACACAGTGTGGAGGATTCTAGATGAAAAAAATTTTGGTCACAACAACCCCAGGCAACCCTACATGCTTGGGGAGGTGTGGCTAGAAAGTTGCCTGATGGAAACGGACAGTGGTGTTCTGACGGACAGCTGGCTGAACATGAGCCAGCAGTGTGCCCTGGTGGCCAAGAAGGCCAATGGCATCCTGGCTTGTATCAGGAATGGTGTGGTGAGCAGGACTAGGGAAGTCATCCTGTCCCTGTACTTGGCGTTGGTGAGGCCTCACCTTAAGTACTGTGTTCAGTTTTGGGCACCTCAGTACAGAAAGGATGTGGAGGTACTGGAGCAGGTCCAGAGAAGGGCAATGAGGCTTGTGAAGGGCTTGGAAAATCAGCCCTGTAAGGAGAGGCTGAGGGAGCTGGGGCTGTTCAGTCTGGGGAAGAGGCGGCTGAGGGGAGACCTTATTGCTCTCTTCCAGTACGTGAAAGGTGCTTACAGTGAGAGCAGGGTTGGTCTCTTCTCACTGGTGACAGGTGACAAGATGAGGGGAAATGGCCTCAAGTTGCGCCAGGGTACGTTTAGGTTAGACATAAGGAAACACTTCTTTACAAAAAGGGTGGTTAAACATTGGAATAGGCTCCCCAGGGAGGTGGTTGAGTCACCGACCCTGAATGTGTTTAAGAGCCTTTTGGATGTGGTGCTCAGAGATACCATTTAGCAGAGGATTGCTAGAGTTAGGGTACTATGGTTAGGCTGCGGTTGGACTTGAAGATCCTTGAGGTCCCTTCCAACCTGAGTAACTCTATGATTCTATGATTCTCTTACTGGCTACTTTATAATGGAATAAAGTTAAGCTCCAAAGAGAAAATTTTGAACATACTTCTTCCATTACTTCTGCACTCTGTTTTTACTAAACACAACCAAAATGCTCTTGCCACTCCAAATTGCTAGATTAAAGGTTCCAATTCCTCCTGAGTCAACTCTCATTCTAGATTCAGCTCTTTCCTTTTATCCTGTTTTTGGCTGCTGCCTCTTTTTTCTGTATTTGCTGCAGGTACTTCTTCTTACAGATAATTTTGGAAGCACAGTGCACTGCTTCTGTGTGAAAACAGAATTTTTACCTTTCTCCTTTCCTCTTCCCTCCCCTGTGCATTCAATATCCTCTGTAGCAGTGTGTTAAATGTTTTAACTTCATTAACACAGCAAGCATTTTGGACTGAAAAGTAATTTTCCTTCAAAGTCCCTTGGTGATGCCAAGCAAGAAGCAATTAAGCATCATACTGTGAAAAACACAAAACAGGCCTCACTAACCCAAATATGAGTGTAGTGCTTGACGTCATCTTCCTATTCTATCAGGCAATAAGGTGCTAAGAGACCAATACTCATTCTCATCTGTATTGCAGAATTTAATTTAGTTCAAAATTTCCTTTTGGTTCAAAAGTAACAGAAGTGAGCTGCTCTAACTGAACACTGCTTAGATTGCCAGACTCCTTGGAATGAATAAATTAACTAATTTTCAAAAATAAGAGACAATACTGACCATCACTTACGGCAAAAGAACCTGTGATTGCTGAACATTTTCAAAAAGTCATGCAAAACTTACATGAGGTCTCCTAAAACTTTATTGCCTCAGCATTATAAGGAAGGTAATTTGCTTAAACTTCTACCGTCCACCACTGGACCAGACCACACCACGAAGCAATCAGTACTAACAATTACAGAATTCCTATTCTACAAGACAGTCTAACAAAAAACATGACAAACAAAGGTACTGTTTTTGCATGACAATAAACATTGTATACATACCACCTGTTGCAGCAGCAGGTAGAAGAGGCATATTGTCAAGTAAAGCTTTTAGGAGAACTGATCCAAAACCCTGCTGACTTGGGTCACACCTGCCATTGCTACAAAGAAACACACAGCCAGACACTTTAAGGTTTAACAAAGTAAAAAGGAAACATGAGATCTCCTCCAGAAGATGAAGTAGAAAACTGGATGTCCTTCACAGCCATTTCCTAACATATTTTTCCTCAGCAGAACATCTTCTAGATCAACTTGTTCATATATTTAAACAATAACCAAACCCTATCAACACAATTCAGATTGCATGCAGAACACCCAAATACACATTTACAAAAAGCATATCCACCTAAAATAACACTGCACTCACCTGATGCACAGTGCAAGAAACCGTGCACATTTGTGAGCTATGCTCCGTCCAGCTTCAAAGAAACAAACACGTATTATATCAGATACACATCTGCGTGTTTTGGAAAGCAAGCTGTCGCTTCCTTCCTTTGAGCTGCAAAAACAAGGTGCATGCCTTACATAATCACATAAAACTGTTCTAATAGAGAAGATACTGACAAACATCTACACTAGTTTAGGCACAAATTCTCTCTTACCTGCCAGGTCCATTTGAATATACTCCTGCTAGCCAACAAAGCGTGTCTAGCACAAGACTCTGAGCATGTTCGGTAGTCAAATCATCATCTGTCTTTTTGCAAAGAGTAGTGAGCAGCTTCTCATGGAACTCTGAGAACTGTAACATGGCACACCGCTGAACTCTGGGGAATGGAGGAGATTAAAAAAAAAAAACACAATTATTCAGTATGGTCACTCCCCTATTCTCCTTCTAGTTTTGTAACCTGTCTTAAGGAAAAAAAAAGATGCCTTGATGACAGTTAAAGCAGTACATGCATACATGACATCTTCCCTAGACGTTTAGATGATAAGGGATATAGTTTAGCAGGAAATATTGGGGAACGGTTGGACTAGATGATTTTGGACATTTTTTCCAACCTTGGTGACTCTGATTCCCGATATTTCTATTGGCTCAATTATTGTAGATTTAATTATTAATTATTGTAGATTTATTTTTTCCCCCTGTATTAACTCATTTATTAAGTTGTAAACCTAAGCAAACTTTGATTGACTACAACATTCTTTCACAGCTACTTGCACATATCTACTAATTCCAGCACATTAAAGAACCTGTTGCTAATTTATTCAGGATCCCCCTTACTTCATAGTTCTGACAAAAGCCATAATCAGAAAGCCATCACCAGAAGTTTTCTGGAAAATCAAAAACAATGTTGTGCTGGTAGATTAGTAATATCAACAGGCTTACAAGTCCATGGTCACTTTGAACCATTTTCAGAGCCGTTCTTATTACCATATGCCTGTCCTTATGTTCTGAAGCATTTCACAATATGAAATTTCACTTCCACTAGAAATTCATCTCCTTCATCCTGGAGGACTCCTAAAATTCTTTGGTGAACACAAACCAGTCCTAAGCAATACTACTGTTTGCCTTGTTAGATCTGCAGCCTATTACAATTAATTACATTTTAGATTGGTCTTCTAAAACATTATCCATGCTAGAAATTCACATGCTTTAGATTTCTTTGTATCCTCCACCATAAACACTGATGTAGACAATTCATTCTTTGTTCTGAATGCTTTATCTATATCTGATCATCAACTGAACCTACAATCCAAGTGACAAGATTTCTGCTCCTGATGCTTAAAGTAAAATTTTTACTATAGCATACTATATACACTATGCTATTACTTAATTTTGCTCCTCATTCTTCAAATACATTCTGTTTTTGCTTATTTTAATGTAAACACACATCCTGTCTGAGTCCTTCTGTTATTTTCTTCAGGATGGGATATCATATATTTTGAACATTACCTTTTTATTTCAAGTAATTTATCTTTTTGTTTAAGACAGAAGATAAGGGAATAGCTGTCAATCTTTCTTCATAAGCAGCGCGTACTGGCCTCATGCTTTCGCTATCATGCTCTTCAGCAGTTTTAACTGCTGGCTGAAGGGATTTAAGTTTTCTCGGGTGCCCCTTAAATCTTCTTTTCAACAAATCTCAGTGAAGGCTGTACTCTTTCTTTATAACAAGCACCCCTGTGGAAGACTTCTTAACCTTTGTTGCTCCTCCAAAGATGTTCCTCCAAATACTCAAGTGTTCTGCAGCTGCTGTTACCAAATGACTAAGTTTTGAATCAGATCCTCCATCCCAACTTAAGGGTTTATTTCTTTTCTTGCATTTTCATTGACCATCTTTCCCAATAAACACTCATCAACTGTGTCCAAAAATATCATCTATGTTATATCCTAATGAGACACTTCTCTAAACAACTTACAGCAAATGAAGTCATTTTTATTTCCTGGCCTTGCAGCCTCTTTGATTACATTACAGCCCCTTACATTTAGTGCCACCATTGTGGCGAGGCAGTTGGCAATACAGATTAAATACTGTATCATTTATACAGCATTACATTTGTAGTACCAATCCACAGAGACTTTATCTTCCATTTGAGTAATAATAATAACCAAATTTGATTCTGTACTTTTTGACACATATTTTGTGCTAAAAGAAACAAGAAAACATGTAGAAATACAAAGGAAAAAATATCTCTTTAAATGTCTGACTAAGTATTTTATCTAAAGTATCAAGAAAAATTGCTACTATTTACTTTTCTCTTTACAAGTAGGTCAAGAAATCACTCAGAACATAGCTACATGCATTAAGGATTATATATGTTCTTCTACTTACACAGCACAGCGCCCTCAAAATAAATGACTTACTGGACTTCTCAGATAAAACGTATTTATGAAGTGACAACTTCAAACAGCGATTTGTGCTGCGATATTTCAAGGAAGCACTTCATGAAGGCTCTAACTGAAACCAATACTTCTTATAAATATAAAACATCCACTAACCTTTCCTTTGAAATTGAAGTTTTTTTAAATCTTCGAATTGTTACAGAGACTTCTTGAAGTAAGTCACAACCTCTAAGATTGTCTGATTTTCTTGAAGAGTTACCGGCTTCAATTTTGCTAGACGGTTTTTCCTGATGTTTAGAGAGGAGGAGAGGGGAATTAAAGGATTTCAGAAATTGCACTGTTTTTGATTGTTGCATCTATGTACTCTGTTCAGAACAAAGCGCATACAGCTAAGCAAAATCTCTCACTATAAGCACTGAAATACTTACAGCTTGTTAGCAACAGCACTGGGACAAGTCAAGATTTTTTAAGCTAAAAAATGTATTTTGATATGCTATACTAAAGTGGACTACTTATATGCAGAGCATCAATTTAGCATTGTTTGTAGTTTATCATGTTCTAACCATTCTAATAAGAGGTACATCACATCATCCAATCTTCCAACTGCAACAATCAAGAGTAAAAACACATACAAATCCTCATAAAAGGACAAGGTTGATCAGCTACTAAAAATCACTCACGAAAACAGAAGTTTCAGATTCAAACGCTCACAACAGGAACTAAACTTTCACAGAAGAAATAACTTTCAAGAAACAACTCTACAACTCTGATTCCTGAAAGCATTAATGCAACATAAACTCTTTAAAAAAAGTTATTTGTCACGGATCTTAGTTCTCTAAAGAGCTGGGTTTTTTTCTCCGGTGATCTAAACCATACCAGTTCTACAACTTTAACACAGATGTCTTTCTTGGCTATTCAGTACCTTGCCTGCTGCAACTTTTGCCAATAATGAAGCAAGCGAATGGCCCTTGTTTGTCTGTGGTTTTAGAGACGGTATTCTAACAACTGGTCTAATGCCACCATTGCAGATTTCTTCTGTTCCTCTGTCATTCACTGCTTTAACATGAATTAAAAATGAACGGTACTTGCCACCGGCCATGCCTGGAAGTGAAGAAAAAAAAGAAAGAGGCTGAAGAATACATATAAGTCACAAGGGCAAGGTGTAACATCTTTCAGACATACAGCGTACACAAGCAGAGCTCAACCACATTAACTGTTATTTTAACATCACTAGTCACTATTGTGTTACATGTAGCAAAATTTATCAACATGAAGATAAATTCAAACCAAAGTCTGACAGCAAAAGTACAAGATGCAATTCAGACATGCATACTTCATGTGAACAGCACAGTAAAGTGTTTTACCTTTAACAAGCTTTGGACTTGTTAGTGTCAACATTCCAGCGTGTCCTGACAGATCAAGTCCAGTAGCCAACCATACTGGACCACAGAGTATATCCTCCTTATGTTCCTCCAAAAATGGACACAACCTAAGACCTTAAAAAATATGAATAATACGGATCTGAACTACAAATCTTAAAGTCATAAAATCACCTGCAGGGGTTAAAAATACACTGTGTCAAAGAGATCACTAAACACACATAAACTGAACACTGAAAGAATGATAAGCTACTTTAGGTTCACTTGTAGCCATTTTCCAATAAAATCAACAAAGGTAACTGACAGTTTTCAAATAACTTTCAGTTATATGAATAATATATTTGTGGAGAAGGACTTCGGAGTGCTAGTAGGTGAAAAGCTCAACATGAGCCAGCAGTGTGTCCTTGAAGGTCAGAAAGCCAACCATACCCTGGGCTGCATCTAAAGAAGCATGGCCAGCATATTAAAGAAGGTGATTCTCTCTATTCTTGTGAGACCTCACATCAACTCTGGAGCCCAAACACAGAAAACAAGTGGATCTGTTACAGCAGTTTCAGAGGAGGGCCGAAGAGGTGATTAGAGACAGCTGGAGCACCTCTCCTTTGAGAAAAGACTGAGAAAGTTGTGGTTATTTAGCCTACAGATTTGAAGGTTCTGGAAAGACCTTATAGCTACCTTTTAGTATTTAAAGGGGTCTTACAAGAGGCTCTTCATCAGAAAATGTAGAGACAGAACAAGAGGTAATGGTTTGAAGCCCCCCCATCCCTGGAGGTGTTCGTGGCCAGGTTTGATGTGGCTTTGGGCAATGATCCAGCAGGCAGCCACCCAGTCCACAGCAGGCTGGTCTTTTAGATTCCCTTTCAACCTAAATTGTTCTGTGATTCTATGACAATATGTACACTGACCATCTTAGAACCACAAAATACATAACTAATAAAATGATGAACCAACGCATTCTGAGCCACAACCCCCACTAGGTCTTATTAAAAAAAAGTTAAAAAAATCAATTTGACCAATTTATCTATCTCATAGCACACTGAAATCCTCCTTCACTCATCTTTCTGACAGTTCATAAGCATGAAACAGCTTTTCTTTTCACCACATTTTCACTTTTTCTTCTAACTCTCCTTTGATTTCTCTTTCCCTACCCTGTGCAACATCTGCCTTGGAATCATGCCCTAGATAACACTGATCACATAAAAGGTAAGGAAGACTGATGAACAGACCAACAAAAAGAATCTAAGTTCTCAGCCTGAATCACTCCAACTATTAATTTTTCCTGTTAGGAATTAGTAGCTCTCTTCAGTCAGATTCAATTTGATTGCTGAGTCTTTCTAGCACCTTTTGTGGAAGAGCACTGGTTAACAAAAATTATTTTAAAAAATTATATGACTATAAAAAAAGGCAGATCAAGTCTGATAATGGATGAAAAGTAACTGACTGGTTATGAACTCTTAACAAGCTGTTTATTATTTTTCCTGGTTTGCAGTTAGCAATTTCTTAAAAAAGCTAAGAACTCAAAACAATTGTTTTAGAACTAGGTAAGGAAACCATGTAAAGTATTTCAGGAATACAGTAATTGTTTAAGTTAGGAAAGTATTTAAATTCAAATAAGTACTAATCTGTTTTGAAACATGATAAGCCTTCAGCACAATCAGTTTATCCATCTATTTTGACTTTTAACTCCTACAGTAAAACAGCAGTGAGAAAGGCATCACTGAGCAGGATTAAGAAATGAGACTGTCTCAAATGGCTGAGTAATATTAATGGAGAAATTCCAGTATATATTCAAAACAGAAGTTTAAAAAAGCTAGCTTACATTTTAAATAAACTGTAACAAGATAAATGAAACTTACACTGTGGTTCCTCTACATCCATATACTGCATTTCTTCACTGAATTCAACCAGTCCTGGCTTTCCATTTCTCTCAGTTTCAACATTATGAGCTGGAGATAGAGGAAATGTGATCTGTCTATCTACTGCTGCTTCTGGAGAATGAAAAACAGCATAATTTATAAACATTGCTTCAGGCTCACAAAAAACGGAAGCAGTAGTTTTCATTGAAAATGTATCAGCTTTCTACATTTTTTCATATTAAGATTGCAATTGCAGTAAACATTAAAAAATATTTCTTTGAATGACCATCCAAGTATCTCCACCTAGCAATCAACTGAAGATTACTCCTAAGTAATTAGATTTCAGAACTGAAATTTTAATGAGCTAAAATAATTGTTTTTCACACTGAACATCAAGATATTATTTTGACAATGCTTAAATACAGTTCTTTTTCCAATTAAATGGTTCTTACAAAGCATAGATGAGAAGACACGTGAATTGTTTCAACTGTTGACCTTCAGTATGAATAACTATTGACAGCAATTTTGCTTTTGTTTGATGACTACAGGATTCAAACAACACAGAATAAGAATTTGGTTCAAACTTTCTGAACCATCACTTTTTATGTGCACAAAATCAGGATTCTGAAACTGTTTATCAAGTTTGCTTTCCCAATTTACTTTCTAACATGTTAAGTGAAAAAAATGAACATGATCCTGAGAAATAGAATAAAAATAAGTAGAAAATGAAAACATTTACATAATTTCAACCAAGTCTTCTAACATACCTCAGAGAGAACACTGATTTTGAAGAAAAAAAAGATACCTCAAGTCCTTTCTTACCATTGACTTTTCCTAAGCCTGGAGCTTTATTTTTCAGCAAAGTCACTTGAATCTGGGGAATGTTCGTGATGTTTGAGTTCAAAACAAATTTGAAGTCCACATGTCCAACCATACAAGCTTTTGGAAGAACCAGCTCAAAGACATGTTCATCCCAGCTGTTGCTGCAAAGAAAAAAGGAAAACAAAGATAAATTATTAAGGTTCAGATCACTTAGGGAGCATTATCTAATGCATTCTCCATCTATGCATATGTTCCTTAAAAAAAAAAAAGAAAAAAATCTTTCACATTAGTTGATATACACGTTCATTTCTGAAGTAGAAGGAATTCAACCTTGCTCAAAATTGATTTTGTAAAGAACAATTTAAAAGCCAATTGACTGGGGGGGAGTCAATGACTGAATAAAAACAGTAGTGAAGATTCCACATTATCTTCATTACAGTACTGCTTCCGTACTACTATAAATATCAGTTTCATTTCTAGCAAAAAAAACCCCAACATGCTAAAAAAGGATTTTCCAATTGCTGAACTGTATGAAAGCATGATAGTAACTGTCTTGCAACCTTGTAAGCTGGTCTTCTGCACTGTTAACTGTTAAACAGTGTTGCTTTACAGCACTAGAACAGCCACATTCAGGAAGCTCAAAGTATTAGTTTCAAAAAAAAAATATATATATATATACATTTCATATACTTGGTAATTTATACAGGATGAGAAGTGCTTCTTACCACAGGCACACCCTGCGCTGAGTAAAATGGGTGCAGCTTTCTTTTAACGAGTCACATTTTCCTTTAAAAGCCAATTTTGTTTTATACTGAAATTATAAACTAAGGAGAAGTTTCACAGCTTGATACAAAAGGGTTTGCAATAAATACTTTAAACTGAAGAAAAGAGCAATTCAAATAAACTAACTGTGAGTGAATTGTCATATTATTTAAGTTAATAGCTCTTTCAGATCAATTTATCAGTAAACAATTTTTTAAAAAAATGTAAGAGGTGTTCTCTTTCAAAGAACACAGTGTTCCTAAAATGAATCTACACATTAAGTTAAATCATCAGAAGACACTAATGAGCAAATTCTGAGGCAACAGATAGGTAAAGTAATCCAGTTTTTTTCTGCTGCAATAAACCAGATTCGTCCTTCAAACTCATTTTGTATATCGCGGGAGTTTAGAATTAACCACAGAATTTGAGAATGGTTTAATTTTCTCTTCATTGACTATTTAAGAAGTTAACCATCTGCCTTTTAAAGCATTTGTTTCCACCTCAGCAGCCCCAGATTCACTTGAGGCCTTTGATGAAGAAGAGAGAATTCAGGAGCTTTGCTGCAATGGCAGCAATTAACAGCCTGTCCAGGAAAAGCAGGGCTGCCAAACTATCAAGTAGGTATAATGGCAGCACTGTTCATGCTGCAGTAGAAAAATTCTAGGCCAAGAGGAAACTAGAAGTCAAGAAGTTTAAAAAGCATTTGCAATTCAGACACAGCACAGTACAAAGCACACCATTATACGCCTCTAGTTATTTACTGCTGATCTCACAGAAAACCAGTAACAGAATTTGGAAGTTCCCTCCTGCTTTCAGAAAAAAAAGCAGTACTGAAAATTATTTACTTTGGGAGGTGGTGAAAGATGGACAGAAGAAAGCTTGAGGTTTTGATTTAAGAAGCAACAGTGAAAAATTTTCAGCTAACAAGTATAAATAGATAAATGAAATAATGAAAATGTATTCCAGAAGCCCAGGGAAAAGATTTACCAAAAATAATACTAAAACCTTGTCAGAATCACTCATGCCTTTCCTGGGTCTCGTAGGACATTTCGCCCTATTCAAAACAGAAGGTGTGAAGGTGGGTTTTTGTTTGTTTTTGTTATGTTTGGATATTGCTATAGACACTGTGCAAAACATGAAGTGAACGAGACATTCAAAGGAGCAAACCTTCAGAAACACTAAATAATCTGTTCATCCAGTTGAAGCAAAAGTAACACGCAGGCTGGTTTACAGTGGTCTGCTATGACTGTATGCTGGAAAACACACACTGTCATACTAAGTTAGAGCTGTGAATGGTTTACTCTATAATTTACTTTTTGAGACAGAAGTCAGTAATAGATGCTCCAAAGGAACTTTTAAGTATCTAGCAGGTATACGTGTTATAACGGCCCTACAAGAAGGCCCCATATTCATCTCCAGTACTGAAGAGATTTTACCTGTGGCGATGAATAGTCTGGTTACAGTGTAAGTGAAAAGCTCCCCTTTCATCAGTTTCTGAACTCTCTAAAATCCTTCTAATATTACAGTGTCATTTTAAAAAAGAACACACAAGAAAGACTATGTTCTAAATGCAAGTTTACCATCATTCTCACAGCTACAAAATATTTTCCAGCACCTCAATGTTTCATCTTTCATGACAACTGAACTTGGAGCTGCACATCCATTTCCAGAGATTGAACGCTGGGAAGAACATGAATATCTAGCTTTTCTTTTATTCCCTTATTTTTGAAGTATGTCTGTGTAAGATGAATACATACAGTATCTCCTAATGAAGTCTGAGAAGAAGACTAGATGTCACTATTTAACAAAATACATAAGGAATTCTTTTCAAAAAAGATTCACTCAACACCTAAGCTCAATTTGTCATTGATGATGTTTATATGATTATTCATTGGTAAAACACTCTGCTTCTTTGATTTTCCTTCTCATGCTGCTTTTTAAAAATAACAATAACTGACAAAGTTTAAAGTGCAACATAGTGAGCTCCCCTGAAATGCATCTACAACATTATTTCCTTGTAGCTATTTATTAAACACATGAATTACTGTATCAAATTGCACTACTCATCCATCTAACCTTGTAATCCTGCTTTTCGATAAGAATTGGCATAAGACACAAGGAAGAGATAAAAGAAACTTCATTTTATAAACCAAGAAAATAATCCAGAAATGAACAAGTTTCTCCCAGGCAACTTTTAATTATGAACCTCAATCTTAAAAATCTAGATTTTATTCTACAAACAAATGGACAGCAATTTGTCTAAATGTCATTAACATCTGTTAAAGGTATATATTTATTTCTTTACGTTCCTATTTTACTTTGCAGCACGTATAAATCTTTTCCTGTAATTAAGTAAATATTAATAAGCTAACGGTCCAATTTAGAGCTATTACCTTCAATGTTTTGTTTTTCATAACTATTTGATAGCTTTTTACTTTTTCACCTGTTGCTGAACGCACTAGTTATTACTAGAAGTTATTTTCTAGGAAACCTCCTTTTCACTTGGCATAAACAGAATACTTCACTTACGCAAAGCAAAATCACAAGATAAAAACAGCTTTCAAAGCCTTTTTTAACCACAGCTTATGAATATTTAAGTTAAAGCAAATTCAGCTCATTCTAGGTGTCAGCCCTGGAATGCCTGCCTCCTTACCTTCCAGGCCTGTTTTACCATCTCAAACGTGCCATGAACATATGCTACCTTTCACTTATTTATACATCTTTTTTCCCCTCCACATATGACCTCCAGTCCCCCTACTGTGATTTGGCTTCTTTGTTTTCAGCCTATTGGTGTTTAGATTCTGCATTAATATCAAAAACTCACACATCACTTTGATGAATGTGTAACAGCTGGAGCCAAAAAACCTTGCAGTACCGTATTCTACACTTTCATTACAAAAATACCAACCAACCACCAAAACACCACACTACACAACTTACAGCTATACTCTGTAACTCCCAAAGAATTCCAAGTTCAAAAGCCAAGAGTAAAAAGAAGTAAATAAATAAATAAATAAAAATCAAGTTTGCACAGATACTGTGTCAGCATACTTCCCATCAAAGAAAATTTTGCCTAAGTTTCAGCACAGTAAAGGTTCTCTGTTGGCTCAAGTAAACGTCTCACATATAAACCAATTTTATTGACAGAAACATACATAAATCCAGGTTCATCATTTGCAAGCAATTTGAAAAAATAGCTAAAAATAGCAAGAGGATTCTTTTCTAATAGAAAAAGAAGAATATCTAATTCTGACAAATATACCCATCTAATAAAAAATAATCATGAAATAGAAAAATACATGAATACACTACAATAACTATGCCATGAAGAGTTGCCTTGCAACCCGTAAAATAAGGACCAGACTCTATGAAAGCGCATGTTCTTAAACTTGCAGTTTAAAAACAGTGAAGTCACTCAAAATTTGTGTTGACAGCATCTACGCACAGAATTCTTTTTGAACCACTATTCTACTTACCTGTCTGTCTGTAGCTTCCAAGTTCGAGTGTGCTGAGCTGCATCTCCATGGTGCTGCTGGTGCAAATGCTGAGGATGCCTCCTTTGCTGCTGTTCTTGCTGGACTTCAACCCAACAGGGAGGGACAGTGGCTGAGAATCGTGGTGTCAAGGTCTCAAAACGGGTCAGTTCTACCAGAGATGTCAGTGTTTCAAGGGAAAATGGCTGGTCCACCAAAAGATCAACTCCTGAATAATTACAGAACATAAATATTTACTACACAGATTATTTTTTTCTCCTCAAAACATCCTATAAACATATTTACATTAAAATCAAACTGCTACATATAAAGTTAGCTACGTGTGACACAAAGATAAGCTAAAAAAAAAAAAGGCTATGAGGACATTGAGATACAACTAGAACCATCACAATGAAGAAGCTAGCCAGTTACATTTTAAGTTGTGTAATGCCAATTAAAACATTTTTTACACACTTCTGGACTCAGAGTAAAGAAAATGAAAATTTTATATTCCAACAGGCACATGGCATTAGTATGAAATGTTAACATTTTATCACAGTTGTTTAAAACATTATTTTGGCACACCCTTATCAACGCAGACTTGTTTTACGGTGGTTTATTAGAATGTTTTTGAAGCTCTCAGTTTACCTTAACAGAAGGATACATGAAAAACAAGCATGTTATATGCAATGCTATATGCAACTTAAAAGACATTGGGCCTAGACAAATATTTTGTCTCCATATGCAAGTCCTGTTCTGAAGAAACAGGTTTACAGGATATTCATCAAAAAAGTACTGACAAATAAAATATCTCAGGAAGACAAATCATTACAAAGCAAACATTACAAAGGAGCACTTAAGACAGTCTTCTTTAGACACAGAGGTTGAAAACTTCACAGAAAGTAAGGAATGCATCATATCAATTTTCACAGATTTTTAACATTTTCTCTTACAAGTTAAAAAAAAAAAGTTTTAGTTGTAAAGAAAAAAGCACCAACAAAACAAATACCACACCCTCAGCACTAAGTCTGAACCATGCTACATTGCAAAGAAAGTCAGAGCAAAATCAGGTTACCAACAATACCACATCCTCCAGCTTGAGAGAGAACATAAGCAATTCTTTCAGAAAAGTGATGAAACTCAAGATGACAGACTCAGAGTCAGGCAGAAAACTCACTCTTATTGTAACAATTATTACTTTTGCTTTTTCCATCTATGAGGCAGGAAAATGCTGAAGAGATTAAAGATGGCTCAGAAACTTGATTTTAATAATACAAACATCTTAATGTACAGCTAGACACATTTAAACATGAACCATTTACCTGTAATGCCTGGACTAGAAGGGTTAGATAATGGCTTGATGCCTTCTGACGACTGCTCTACACTTTTAGAAAGGGATCCATCTACAAGTATATCAGTTTCATCTATGTCATCACATGTTCCTCCAATCTGAAGGAAATGAAGTTCTCCACCTAAAATCATCAAAGTCGATGAAAGAAGTTTAGACAGGCATACAGTTACACTCAACTAACAAGACAGCCTTCTTGTTAAAGTGCTACACAGTTATTACTGTAATTATTGAATCTGGTATTTCATTTTGCTTTACTACTACAAAAAAAGCAGAAGAACTACAAAAATACTAACTCCACTTGTGAAGAGCATGAAAGGAAAGAAAATACTAGGGGAGAGAAAAACAGAAGATAATTAACCAAACAAGCCCCAGCAGACACCTCAAATTATATCCATTGTTACACTTTCTGTAACTCAAATTATGCTTTAAACAGAAAGTATTCCATCACGTCAACTGACAGCATACTACCTTGTTGGTACATGTTGCATTAATTTCCGTTCAAAGTTCAGTAGCCGAGAAATGAAAAAATTATTTTCCTACTCAGCTCTCCTAACTAAAGAGCTCTTTGCATTGTACTATTAGAATAACAACACTGATTTGGTCAACAGTCAAAACAGTAATTCCAAATCTTTCAACAGACAAAATGTTTTGCTAGAGACTTGAAACTGTTTGAGGGAGTTGCCTTGAATGAATTCACCGCCAAGTGATGCACACAGACAAATTCTGTCATTTATCAAGAAATCAGTGAGAAGAAATGTTCAATTTCACATAGCATTGGGGAAAGAGTGTTACCAGATACAGTAGTTGCAAAATCCTAATAAGTAGGACTTAAATAGAAAGAAAATTCCTGGCAGGCCTTCTACACTTTTTTCTGAAAACTGACTGCAGAATGCTGTTCAGCTCTTACATTGTTATGAAAAACCTTAATAGGCAAATTATCCAGATAGACTAAAACAAACCAACTTGAGATAACATAGGTAATAAAATCCAAAATAAAAGCATAATTGGCAGGTACACTGAGGGAATGTGGGGAAATAAAACACACAGATGGAAAGGCACAGAGAGATGGTGTATTTCAGGAAGACCAAAAAAACGGCTTAATAAAATTGTTGTTTTAACAAAATTGTTGTTGTTAAATTCTTGTTGTTTTAACAAAACAGAATTTAAAGAGGAATATAATAACTTGGATGACCAAAAAGAAGAAATCTTTCAACACAAAGAATCAGTGCAGAATGTCATGGGAAAATCCATACTGAGTCCAAGCAATGCTGCGTGAACACAGAGTTTCCTGGTGTTTGAAGAGATGTAAGATTCACTATTTTTCTTTCTTAGAACATTCATTATTTTTCTTCTTAGAACAACTATTTTATTGGGCCTTTCCTACTGAGATCCAGTAAGAAGCCCCCACGCACTTACCCTGCTGCATAACAGTACATTAGTAATAGATGCCAAGAGTCAGCAAAGAAAGAATAGTTCTAGTAAATACTTAAAAGCTTGTTTCCTTGATAGCTCACAAACTAGCAACCTTCTTAAATAACAAGGATTAGAAACATATTATTTAATGTAGACCTTAACAGCTTAATTTGTCGGTACATCAAAACACGCTTTCTTTCCCATTATGTTTACAGCTCAAAGATCATTTATCAGAAAGATCTCGGTGAACAAACCTGAGAATCTCTTGTCCTGGAAATAATTAAGCACACTGCAATGCAAGGAAAGTTAACAGATTGGCTTGGCCATCTGCCATTTTATGTCTCAGAGCAGGAGAAAGGCTGAAGAACTTAGGAAGGCTGTGGGTTTTTCTAAGGGAGTTGTGTCAAGGTTCTCTTATTCTGTAGTTGGTTTGGTTTATTCTGTTTTGTTTTAAACAAAGAAATAATTCTGGATTTGATCATTTGATTTTCAAAGAGGCTTCTGTCACTACAGCAGAGTACTGTTAATTAACAGCAAGCAAAAAACTGCCTTACACTTTTATCCATGTAGAAGATTCCTGCATTCTTAAAAGACATATGCTTCCAAGAAAAAATTCTGTGCTGAGATATCTTACTTCCTCATATTTGTTTTCAAAAAGCTTCTGTAAAGAAGTTTATCATGAACATCAGTAACGCAATATTAGCCCATAAAACAATTAAGTGCTCATGCAAACTTCCCGAAACTCTGCAGGCGGCTTTGCTTCTGTATCACAGAAGCAGCAAATACTCTCACAGAACATTCAAAGATGCCCTTTTGATGATGCAGAGTTACCTAGTTTCTATAGTCAAGTGTCAGGAAAAAGCCTGAGCAAATTTCTCTTTTTGTTTTGTTCTTACTGGCTCAGTGCATATACTACCAGGCTCTAACATTGACTCACATGGTATTCTCTAGCTGTAGTAGTGAGCACGATATGCAGTAGTTTAACTCAAGATGCTGCTTTTATCACTTTTTGGCAGAGATGACAAATGATTCTGTTGCTAGCAAGAAGATACAAAAGCTTACACTGACTTACTCAGTGAGCACCAAGGAGAATAAGTGGAAAAATATTATCATTATACTTCCAGAAAGTAACAGGTAAGACATTCAAAACATAGCTTATTTAATTCCAAATTATATTTTAAATCTGTATTTTGCTTGGACTCAGGAACCTGGTGGATTATATAAACACAATGTAAAAACCATAAATCCATTCAAATAAATCCCAACCTTCCTCCAAGCAAAACAGTGATCAGCTCCAGGAAAGCAGCACTGACACAAGATAGAGAACACACCAGAGACAAGGCTTTTAGAGTCAAAGCCAATCTGGTGGAGCATTCAACACCCAGAATGTATCTTGCATTCTGGAAGGAATTCAGACTAGTGACACAATCATTGACAGCTGCCACAACACGAGCACAGAATCAAACAATACTCAAATAGATACAGGAATTAAAAAAAAACTAAGCTGAACCACAGGAAACTTGCCACTAAACTTCCAGTCCCCCTCGTACCTTCACTGGGCAGCATAGAAAGGATTAGCTTGAAAAATACTAGGTTCAGAACCCTTCAAAAATTTGCCCAGGAAATCTTACTAAAAGCCTCACTCCAGAAGAATGTTCTCTATTCTTGGAAATCTAAGCTGTTAAATTCCATCCTGGTTTATGAAAAAAACAGAATGCAATTAAACAGGGAGAAGTGAGAGTTACTACTTCTAGCAAGAAATAATTAAATGCACTATTATGGGATGAAGAAAAAATCAGCTAGCCAGCAGTTCTGCAGAAGAGAGTCTCGTGAGTCATAATATAAATCTAACTCAGTTTCCTGCCTACAAGTGCAAACATCTTAGTATGTATATGCACACAAAGAACGTACAAAGTGCAGTTACTAAGGAATTATCTTCTATTCAATAACATTTGTGTCTGCTTTTGGGTCAAGAAATGTGGACTGGTTTGAGAATGTCTTACGGGAAGGCAGAGTGATGTGTTTTTCTTCTTTGTTTTTTTTTCTTTCAAAGCCCTAGAGGAAAGTTTAAAGAATTGGAGATATTTGGTTTATGAAAACAAGTCATTGGAAGAAGACAATATCTGCCTTTTTCTTTTTTTTTTTTTTTTTTTTTTTTTTTTTTTTTTTCCCCTATAGCAGCCTTTGCCATGTCCACAAAGGACACAACAACAGATTTCAACCAGCAAAGATTATGCAGATGAAACCAGAAAAAAAAATTATCACCAATGATAGGGTTTATCAGAAGAAATTTTGTGAACAGACTGATAATGACACCCATGTTGAAAAACTCTAAGAATAGGCTGATCTCCCTCTGAAATACTAAATGTAATTGATCCTGACTTGAAGATGATTTTTTAGGATTAATTTGGCTGCAGCAAACAACTCAGCCCCTCCTCATCCCCATTTAGAACCCAAGGACTATGTAGGCAGCTTCTTTCTATTTTTGTTTTCAATGTTCTGTTGAAATTGATTAATACTCTCCATTAAACTCAAGAGCAAGAAATGTGTTGTAATTGAGAGGCACAAGATTTAGTGGCATTAATTCCCAAAAGTGTGAAAGCATCATCCAGTTCTGTCAGGCTTGCAACAAGAAATCCTAGTACAGACAACTCACTTTTGACAAGATCAAAAGTCAGTCTGAAAAAAACCAGAACCCACTAATTCCCTCTCAAAGAGAAATCACACCAAAATAACCTGTTACAGTGTAACACCATAGGTAATGTTTTGGCAAGACTACATACATGAGAAATCTAAATGCAAAAGTGCTTATAAATGAATGTGTAACAGATTTGTAAGAGTGGTTACATACAGTGTTTGTGGTCTTCTTTCATAGCTTCTAACTCTGAATGATTTAGAAAAAGACAGTAACCAACTGAACTGGTGTGATACCAACCAGAGCCTAACTTGGCCAAGGGAAGAGAGGAAAACAGAATATCAAGAAATTAAAGTCTATATTTTTCGTTGACAGAACTGGAACCAAGAATATATCCCCTCCCAGAGGTCAACTACAGGCAATCCTTGACAAAACAGACAGAAGCATTTTAGGCTGACACCTACACGCACTGTTTTTCAACTGTGATAAGAATAAATATTCCCAATTACAGACATGGATGACGCAGGTCTAAAACATATTTATGTATAAACACTCAAAGCCTTTAACGCTCATTCACACAGAGGAAACATTTCTCTTCGGTTATATCTTAAAGATGCCTACAGACAAAACGGTATGATACACTGAAGACAGACAGTATGTCAACAAGCACCAGCAACAGAAAGAGTTGACTATTCTGCACCCAGAACTTTGAGAACTCAAAGTATGTCTTTGCCTCTTCCCATCATCTGAGCAACTGAGAATACGCTGCTCACCCTCTGGTCTTGAAGAGTTCATAAATCAGAGAATATCATGATTTGGAAGAGACCCTCAAGGATAATCAAATCCAACTCCTGGTTTCACACAAGATGACCCAAAATTCAAACCACACATCTGCCCTGGGGAGCCAGTGCCTGACCACCTTCTGGTGAAGTCTTATTCTAAACCCCAACCTGACCTCCCCCATGCCCCCAATGCAGTTCCATGCGTTCCCTCAGCCCTGTCTGCTGTCAGCAGAGCTCAGCGCTGCCCCTCGTGTCCCTGTGAGAGCTGCAGCCATCATCAGGCCTTCCCTCAGCTCTTCTGCTCTGGGCTCAGCAAACTGAGGGGTCTCAGCTGCTCTTCGGCCATCTCACCCTCCAGACCCTTCATCACCCTCATAGTCCCCTCTAATAGTTTTATCTTTCTGATACTGCGGTACCTAAAACTGTTTTTCAACAGCATTCAAGCATTTCCACTGCACAGAAGCTCCAAACATTTTACTGAATATTTTTACCTATGCCACTGCACTGCAAGCTATTTGCTGGGATTAACATTCAAAAAATCAGTGAATGGCTCCACTCCCCTTTCAACACAAATCCTCATTACACTGTCAGTCTGCAGGGATCACCCTATACACAGCGATTAAAACCGAAGAGCAAAGACTGCAAAGGGATTTTGGAAGAAGTCTAAGAAAACAGTGTTTAAGAAATAAATAATTAAGAAAAACACCTTCTCAGTCACCTGACAGATAAGCAAGAAATTTTAACCTTCTTACATTAGAAAGATTAAGGATAGCCATGAGTGAACACAACAGAAATTAGGGGAATTCTATGCAAATGTAGAGCAAATTATACAACGAAAAGGTTATATCAATAGCAAAGCTTTCTCATTTTCTTTTTCTTTTCGTATTTCTGGATTTTATGCAGTACAGTTATATAAAAAAACATTTAAGATACATTCATTCCTTAAAAAGCCTCAAATTTCAGCATAAAACACTTGGACTCCAAAGCTTCAGTGCATCTGCTATAAAATCCTGGAACTCAGACTACTAAACTAGATATTTTTTATGGCTTTGGACCTGATTTCTCAGAAGTGAGAAAAACTATAGCAATAGAAGTGCCTGAACTGTTAAATATGAACAGAAATACACTGTGTTTCTTAAAAAATATTTAACAATGCTGGATGGATGGTCTAGCTCTCACAGTCAAGGCAGAGTAATCCCAATTACAAAAAGGCCTAAGCAGAACCAGCAGTCCTGTGAGAAAGTAAATAATCTCAACTGATAACTGGTGAAGGTACAAAAGCATCACCTTCTCTGCTCTCTTGAGTATCTACAATTATAGACAGAAGACATTATTCTGAAACAGAGAAATCTAGTATAGAAATAGTTACACATAAGAATTACTTTTGGGATTTTTTTCTGTCTGGGATTTAAGCAAATCTGTGACACTACAACAAGAAGTTCACCAATATACTGGACATAACCAAAAGTAATTCTCATTTTAGAGATTAAAATCCACATTTGGCAGAAGGAATCAACTGGAACCCATGCTCTCTAATACAAAAGTAAACAGCATATAAATTAAAAGGCATTTGCCAATTGCTATTTTGAGATTTATATTGTAACATCCTATACTACAATACAACTACAGTGAAATAAACATTAAGAAAACAGCTTTAAAAAAGTCTTACCTTTGGTGCACGCACATAATCTGTCTGTGCCCGAACAGTATATCACCGAGACAAACATATCTGGTTCCTCAGTGCCCTCTTTTTTAGGTGGCTCCACTTTGGCCAGAATTTCAAAGTTCGAAAGATCTAGTATTTTTACATATCCTCCCTGAGTAGTTATTACCAGGTGCCCAAGAGTAGAGATCTCAGATCTTCTCTCTCTCCCACTGCCATTTTTAGAAGTTAATTGTATTTCCTCTACAGGTTCTTCACAGTCATCCTCTCGATTATCCAATATATCTGGTGGGAGTAAAATCATTGAGGTAATTGTGTCCTGGGGGTCTTTGATATGCTGGATTTTTACCGGTTCCTCCTCTAAAGTAACTATTCTAGTGGCATAATTCATTTTATAAAGCACTAGGTATCCACCACTAACACTTCTCTGTTCAGGCTGAATTATTAAAGGAGTTGTTACATCTGCTGGTGGCTCATGTTGGATTACATCGATACTTGTGCCATTCACTACAGCAAGACTTGATTCTATTTCACCCTTCCTTCTATTACATAGTGCTGAGTTTAATTTATTTAAATTATTCAAGGCCTCTACTTGATTTATTGCACTCAGAGATTCGACAGGACAAGTCCGAAGTCCTACTAATAAATGAACTCCATCTGCACAAGGAGTGATTGAATCTACACACAGGTTCTCCTCCTCTGCAAACTTTGGCAGACGCAGGCACTGAACCAATGTCCCAGGCTTGGGAACCATGGAGCTCCACTTGTCCGAGTCTGGAGAAGTTAGGTTGGCTGCAGCATCTGCAAACTGCTGAATATAAGTCACAGGGGGATCCTGTAACAGCAACTGTTCTTGACTGTCCAGCTCCATTTCAATGATCTGTGGAACCGTGAAACCATCTTCATGTATACTTTTACTTATAAAGTTCACCTGTGAAAAAAGTTTTCCTCTTTCATCAGACTCCTTAATGCTGTATAGCAGCAATACAGGTAAAGTCCTCCTTACCAGAGGGGAATTCAGTTCAGAAATAGTGCAGGATTCATTGTCAGTTGATCCCTGTTCTGAGACACTCTCACCTCGAGTCCTGCTTAAGCCATCCAGTGACCGCTGAGAGTTACTGCTAACAGGAGAGGTAGCAGGTGATTTGTATGTTAATAGACCTCCAGCTAATAAACAAGGAAAGGGAATGTTGTGTTGCTCCACGTGTTTTTCCTTCATCTTTTCACTCTTACAGTTGGCCAAACAGGGGTTTGCCCCAAGTTCTTCTAGATCCTTAACCGTGTCTTCTAGAACATTTGCAACAATTTCCCACTGAAGTTTTTCAGGCTGCTGGAGAATGCTGAGAGCTGTTATATCGAGGTTGACTTCCATCGTTTCTTTTTGCGATGTATGCCCTTCAAAGCAGAAATTTTTAATATATGTTCAAAAACGAAAAAAGGTATTGCAGTATTACATATGTTACACACTCTCATGATTAAGAGAAAGTTACTGCTCCAGACTCAGTATGTTCCAACGTTCTGTTTGTCCAGGACTTAACAGTCATGAAACAATAGAAAAGGCCTAGAAACATTCCCTCAACACGAGCTCTTGTGTGTATGCACATCCTATTTTTCCTCCCCTGTTGCTCTCAATTCAGAGGAGCAAACTGATTATGAAAAGCAAGCACGTAAATCTTCCCTCTCATAAAAATTTCTGCTTAGACCTCTAAGAAGATAACACAGAAATACTATGCATAGCACTGTTCTGCTTACATCTGAAACCTTTGTTGAGAAAGAGAAAAAAGCTAATTTTTATCAAAGACCATATACAGAAGGAAATTAGATACAGAACTCTCTCTAGCAATCCCCTGAATTTAAAGGGCTTTTGACAGCTGTCATTTGTTCTTTTTCTCAGTAAGTTTCTTTAACAGTTTTTCTTTTCTCTTATGTGTACTCTTTCCACCACATGAATGACAACTATTGCCACTGCTTTCTAGGTCAATTTTTTTTCTTTTTTCCTCCTAATACCATGAATACAATATCCTCTGCTTTGGACAGGGTTTAAGAGCCTAAGAACAACAGTTTCCTTCCTGACCTCTACATAATACACGGATCAAATATAACCTACCTGTTACAGATTCTGATCTGGAATGCTCTTCACTGTCTGAATCATCCAGTAGGTCATCACTGAAAAAAAAAAACCCAACCATACGTATAAATGTCACCATGTACACTGCTTGCATTCCTATTATTCAATAAATCAAATTAGTTTAAAAAAGTATCAAATCTTTGCTATTACCCTGTATTTTTTTAGTCACCATCTGTATCTACTGATGAATTCGTAACAGACGCCATCATAGTGATTTTGTCAACAGACATTGAGCCAGTAGAGCAAATTCTGCTTTTAACTAGTCTCATTCTGCTATTGAATTCCCAACAACTCAGACATAAAATAAATGAAAACGAAAACCAGTTCTCAGAAATCTTTAGGAAGGAAAAACTTCCTAAAAACTGATGACACCCTCTTTAAAGTTCTTCAAAACAGTCTCTGAAAGGTGGAGCTGTCAGACTGGTTTTCAATTCTACTTCAATTCAACACAATCTTGCATCTAACACAGAAACTGTCACAATTCAGGATAGTCCTGTTCCAGTCATGTGTAATGTCTTCCTCTCACAGCACTGCAGTTACCAACATCATCCTCCCATGATTCAAAATAACTGAATAAGTTCTAAATTTTTCAAAAGAAGAATAAGCACAAAAGACATAAACAAAAACACTCCCTTCAGGAAATCGGATACAATCTTCACGTTGCTTTTAAAAATACTACCAGATGAGTCGTGTTTTCATAAAGGCAGATTCTGTTCAAGATCATTCTTCATGAGAAACAGGTTGTTTAGTAGTTCTAACAATATACAAAGCTTTACACATTTGGCTTTTCTAATAGAAGAAACAATTCCCTATTACAGGACCTTTAAATACAGAAAGAACAGTAGTGTCTTCGTACCTTTGGATTTAATAACTCCCAGTACCAAGATAGATCTCCACATTTAAACAAACTGGACACCTTCTCCTCTGGCCCAAGATAAAAGTCTTTTCTTTTGACTCAAACCTGATCAACCTTTATTTCACCAGACAAGAGCAACAATTCAATTGTTTGTCATCCACCCTCCTCTTGGGTGGGAAATGCACAGCAAGCTTCAAATGCATTAAGTAGAACAGAAGACACTTAGTCTTGAGCAGCATCACTGTATTATTTTGTGTGAGCTTTAATGAGAAAGGAGTTTCTAGTAACATACTGTAAGCAGCATAAATGAAGGAGTACTACTTACACTCATATGGCACTTTCTAAGCATCAGTATATTCTTTCACTTATTTAAAAGTTAGTCACAAATGAAAATAACTCCTACCACAGCCACAAGACTTATGACTGACATAAACAAAAATTAAGTAGATGCAATCAGAGAAAACACACTTTCTAGAAATCTAAATAATCTTCATTTTCCAACCTGAAACACATAATCCATAATTAAAACGAAAAGGCATTTCCAAACTTGTATTCCTTGCTTTTTTCCAGCTTCAGAACACCAGCATAGAATAGCAATGAGATTAGGTATTTCTTTGTTAGTGGAGAATGAAAAACTGAAACAACAGGACTAAAATGGAACTGGCTTTCATTTCATTTTCATTTTATACATATATATATGTATATGTATAATATATATATATATATATTTTTTTTTTTAAGCAATGCATTGAGTGAACAGTCATTTACAAAAAACTATCTCCATGAAAACACTCGTACTGATCTCATGTTTCAAAAAACATGAACTTAACAAAATGACATACCTGTCTCCTTCTAATTTTGGTATATCTGAGCAGCTAGATGAATCTTCTAGCCATGCTAGTGTTGGTCTCCTTGAGTCAACCCCTGAGCTCTGTTCTCCCGATAACATAAGTTGTTGCACAATAGCTGGATCATATGCATTGATCTCAAATTTCAAGTGGACCTGAGAAATAAGAAAAAGCAGAAGAGGCCTTAACTTATATCAAGATGCTTAAATCACAAGTAACTAGTTAATAATTCTTTTATTGTATACCTTCATAAGTTTGGAAACATCCCATATGCAGATCTTTCCTCGCTTTGTCGCGGCAGCTAGAAAATGAGGGCAACTTCCAGATCCAAAGCAGGCTATTCTGTCAGTGCCATCTGTGCAGGGAAATTGTGCTGGACTTGTTGCCAGTGTGACTGAAAGAGGTACATTCTGAGTGTGCTCACCCTTGACAAACGGGCAGTTTGGGGAATGTCTCTCATGTTCAGACCTTTTCACATTAAAAACAGACATATCAAAAATGATTTCTCACATCAAAAATACACACATCTTACACAAACTCACATCATGAAGTGAAGCTGAAAGTGAACCATTTCTGAAACTGAACGCTTCTGCAGATGGCTATATAAGATCATTCAGAAGTTGCTAAAACAGCTTTCCCTACAATTTCTCTACAGTAGACTTGATTAAAGTCTTTGATCATTTGCTGGATAGTCAAATTCAAACTGAGGAAGCTGTCCATCATTTAAAAAAATCTATCCATTTTATTGATAAAAAAAAAAGTTCTACAGGCAATAGCCCATTATGATATCACGAAGAAAAAAGGCATACTTTAGATTACCGTGAGTTATTGCTAGATTATTATAAGTAGCTTTAGTAAGAAGTAACAGTGTCCTATCTTTAGTTTTAAATCCACAAAGAAACTGAAACTTAATGACACACTGACCTAGAAGCATAAAAAAAACAGGAAGCATCTAAACTTGACAGAAGCAGAGAAATGGCAAAGAGCAATTACACAATTGCAAAATATCTGGAAACGAATGAGGAGAAGGAGATGAGGAACTGTGAAGGTAAGGCTAAAAAGAAAAGGCAAGCCAGAAATTCGTTTTGTTCAAATAATGATCATAAATTAACAGCCAAGATAGTAATTATACTAATGACCCTTTGAAAACCAAAATACGGTTCTGCATTTCTGTCACTATGTACAATTTTGATTGACTCACGAAATTAGTAATGGCTCTTGAATTTGACATAAAAGGCAAATACATACTACACAGGCTCCTCAGTTCAAGGACTTATGTTTATATCACAATCATACAGAAGACTGAGATCAGAACCCTACAAAGAAATGTTGGCCGTCATCTTTGTCAGAAAATAACTAAAAAGAAACAGCAAAACCAGATTTAAGAAATAAAACCAACTACATTTCTTGCTTTTACTATTAGACAGAAATTTGACAAAGTACAAGGAATTATTCTGTGATTTGTTCCATGGAATCATTCTGGAAATCCATTCTCATCAGTAATTATTCCTAAACTCACCAGAAATCCTATCAAGGTACTTGGATTTTAGCCTCTGAAGATTTCTGATCTCTTCAGCACAGACCTAAATCTATTCAAAATACCATTAAACTTACCAAGGTTCATCTGTAGGCTCCCAGCATACCAAACATACACTACAGGTAAAGCACATGGCTCTGTCATCTCCTGATGAAGCAGGCTATAAATATAAAAAGAAACAACTGAAATTCATGTAGCTATACAACATGAAACACTAATTAGGTGATTAAGTAACTCTCCTTCTAGTGGCATAGGAAAGCACCACATCAGATGCATTAAAAGCTACATACTAAAGTAATACATTACTAAATACATTAAATATACTAAAATATACTAAATACATTAAATACATAGCAATACATTACTAAAGTATGTAAGGGGCAATATTTCACATTAGAAAAACCAACCATGATACACCACATTTCTATAGAAGAGATCTAGAATCAATGCCTGTACAAACTACTGGATAAAAATCACACAGAAATAGAACTCAAGTGAACAGCATTACTACTAAGACTTTTATTTCTATGGAAAAAGCTCACAAAGTTTAAAAAAAAGTCAGAATCTCAGCTGAATTTAGCTACATGCTTGTAAAATCCTTATGTCAAATCCTGACACATACTGCCTAGCCATCACTATGTAAATCCATTCCATAAACAATTATTTTATAGTAAAAATGATTCCAAAGAATGAAAAATTGAAATAGGAAAGAGTAGTGCACTAGAATGTTGAGGTTGTATCTACTTACTACACAACAATTTAGTAATGTGATCTAGGACTGCTGTGTGTTACTCTACAGTTTCTTTAAATCACACTAGGAAGGAGTAATTAAAAAAACTCTGATGTCAAGTTGTTTTTTTTTTTTTTTGCTTTACTTGTATATACTTGTATTGTAAAAACTAATGATATTTACACAATAATCTAGTGAGGAGGAAAAGAGATGCTAACTCTTTAACTGCCAAGTTACTTTTTACTTGAGAGATTTACTTGATATTTAGAATTACCTTATAATCATGCTTAGTTTAGAACAATGTTTTTAGTGATCTTACAAAAAAGAAGTAAACTCAAGGTGTGCAAAAAAGAAAGGAATTTAAAAAAAAAAAAAAAAAAAAAAACAACACGAAAAGAGTTGAATGGCTTTTTTTTTTTCCATTATGCTTTCTGCATCGTTACAGGAATTGATTAAAAGAAAAAAAAAACAAAAGGCATTTTTTCAAACCCTCACCTAGGAGACAAATACTAAAAACAACAAAACCTTTTACCTGGTGGTAGAATCCAGCTTGAGCCATAGGATCTGGCTGTGCCCACCTATAACCCACATGAGGCCATGAAGTGAATGTCTCTCTCCTGTTAGCTTCACTATACATCAAAGACCTAAACGGGCAAAAATTCTACATTATCCAAAACTAGAATCACCTAGAATCGTAAAAACAGACAAAAAAAGCCCCCTACAAACTAAAATTAAACTCATTATGACATATTTTTCAATAATTTAGATACTGCTAGAAATAACAGATTGTTACCTATAACTTATATTTAACATTATTGATGAAGGTCATAGAAACATTACAAAGTTCTGACACTTGAAGGCCTAAAGTGTGTCAGCAAAAGAACATAAGCAGTGCACAACAACATACAGGCCTTAAAAGCAAACAACTAAGTAAGCTCCCATGTAGCCTATTTGGTCTAACTGCAGCAAAGCATCCAGAGCTCCTCTGCATTTAGGGTTGAGAACCTAGACTAATAGAACTGTTGAAGGGGTTTCTTTTACAACTACTGCAGAAATTTTGGTGTTAACTAACTGAACATATATGAATACTCATGTTTAAAAATATCCCAGAGGGATATTTTAAGCTTGACTGAGAATATGGTGTGAACCCCTTGACACGTTACTCACTGCATGCTGTAATACTTGAAAATTATAAACTACTAAACCACAAAATCTGAAATCCTCCATAAATGCAACACCTACAAGGAAAATACACATCTCTTTTTGCCACTTTCCTTGTTTAATTTCAGTAATTAATTCTCTAGTTTGAAATACAGCACAACTATCATCATTTCTTTTTCCTCAACAAACGTATTCCAGTATCATCCCACATTTCACCATCCTGCACAGAAAGGTGCATACAGCTGGAAGAATTACTGCTGCTCAATGGAAAAGTGCCTCACATCTTGCTGCTTTTTCCCCCCAGCATCAGAAGTTTTTGCTGTCTTTAGAGAGAATGGACATATTAAACATTTCCTATGAAGGAAGTAAACTATTCTTGCAACACGCTGTAAGGGCTGCCTTAACTTCATATTTTACCGTTTTCAAAAATACAATGTGGCAAGTTACAGTCAAATGCGAAGGTTTGAGGAGTGGAAGTATGAGATTCAATCACTGAAAGAAATGTTAACATAGTTTCAAAATGCTATTCATATAGAAACTTTCAAGAAGGCACTCATCTATAAACTTTGAAGATTCGCCAACATTTTAACGAGTCGGCTTCTGAAGGTTAAAACAATAGGTTACTCACTTACTTACACATCATCACTAAGATCAGAAAGAGATGAAGCAACAGTCTATGAGGTAAATTTTCTCTGATCCCAAACATAGCAGCAGACTAGAGAGTTCAGAAGTAGCATTTATACTCAAAGGTAACAACTTCCTAAACTTTATCCTCTAAAAGACAAAGCATGGGCATAACTCCTTCCTGCATGAAGGAAAAGGAATTGATTTCATAATGTAGCATAGTGGGAATGCTCTAACTCTGGTAGATAAATTTGTTCACTGTGTTCAAAAGCAGCTTACATAAGCTCTTAAAGCTACGTGGTTTCTGAACATCTTAACATTGCTGTGTCAGTAAAATTTACACTAAATACTAGATTGAGTAGAGTTGATAACTCAAATAATCAGTCATGAGCACTCGACTGTGCAGACACAGCAATAATCAAATGTTACGAAAAGTAAAATGTGGGTGAACACATATTAACATGTTACAATACCACCTACAGAACTAAATTTAGGGCTGCAACCGGTATCTCTCTGAAAGCAAAGCAACTTCATCCAACTAGAACTAAAGCAGCATTGCAAACAGAACTCTCTTTTGGCAACCATAAATGTTTCTCTAAGTTTACCAATAGGTACAGTACACTGTACCTGAAATAATTTAATAGCTGTATGTGTAATAGCAACAAGGTACAGAACAGGATTAATTCCATGTTTTTCCCTTCAGCAAAGAAATTAAGATTATTTAGGAGCTTATTCTAATCCAACTAAAGGGTCAAATTCATCACTGATTTTATCTTAATGTACCTGTCCACAGACCGACCAGGTCCCACACCAAGTTCTGGTCGCGCGCTGGGTAAGAGGTAAGATAACCTATCCATCACAGAGGATGCTACAGGTAAGGCAGCAATATTTTGATTTATCTTCTTGAGTTCATTTACAATGGCACTGGCGACAGACTTCAAAACATGATGAGGAAGGTGGAACGTAACCGTTGCCCACTAAATGGAGAGAAAAAGTGCCTAGGTAAATATATTTTAAGATTCTGACTGCTGAACAACAAATAGCTCACAAAGATTTCAGAAGCAAAAGAAAATGCATCTGTTGCAATCTTTCTTGATTTCAATCAATTTAAGCAGTAATACAGGAATGGACACAAAAACAATACAGACACAATGCAAGGAAATATAATATCTTCAAAATTTTAATAGATAATAGATTTTGTCCTCTGCAAATGAAAACCATCACACTAAGTTAAGCATTTTGCATGCTTCAATAACAGTAGCTAAGCAAATTAAAGTTAAGAATCCATGTTAGACAGTACAGAAACAAATTCTTACCTTTGCAACTTTATGATTTGCTGCTGTTTCATGTGAGGTATTTTTTAAACCATCCTTCAGTTGTGTGATGAATAAGTCATATCCCTCTGTGCTAGAAACATCTACTTTTTCTATGCAAGCAGATAACAGCTGCTGAGCCTAAAATGCAGATGCACAAGAAGACAGTTAGCATCCACGCTGAATAGCTACAGAAAGGAATTACAACTGTTTCATCATTCTGGGAAACATATACTGGCGTACCCAGTTTATCTTACACTGTATCAGCACAACTCCTACAGAAGACACGGAGTTGAGCAAGTAGTTCCAAATTTTATTCTGCAGTCCAACCAATGGAAAAATCTCTGCGGCAATGTTAGTAATTATTACAAGTTCCCTCAGGTACAATATTAACAAACATTAAACAAGTCAGTCATACAGTTAACATATGACATATTAAAGCCAAGCAAAACAGATGACATCTATTGCCTAGAGAAATTTTCAACTCGGAAATAAAGCGCCCAGAAAAAGCACATTCTAAACATCCATTTATACAATTTTTTTCTTCCATTCCCACCTGTTTCTAGTTTGCACCACATCATATCACAGGTAAGAATCAAAGGCATACCTCGTGCACCAAGCACAGAGCATTCCATACTTGTTCTTAAGTAGGCTACATCTGAACAATGTTCCATTAAATATTTCAAGTTACAAACAAAAGGAAATACTTCCAAAGGACAACTGCCAGCCTTGACTTTAAACAGCCAGGAATTACAGAACGGTCAAATGGCCACCTGGTTACATGCTTGGGGAGCTCAGGGGAGACAATAAGAAGCCAAATCAGTCCCTTAGCTAAGGCCGTATTTGTTGCTCAGGTTTCCATAAAGTATTATGCACAACTCACATTTCAAAAGTCTCTCACAGACAATGTAAGATCAACAGACACATTGTTCATAATTTTGTAGAGCTGTAGGAGGAAGCAAATCCAGCATAAAGGCACTAAAACAACTTGTCAGTGCTGCCTATTAGAAATGTACACACACTGCTGGCAGACTAACCATACAAAAAAAAGTACTTAAGAGCAAAGATTTGCAGAGAAATTTTAGAGACTAATAAAAAAATTTTGAATCAAAATTCCTGATACACTTCTATGATGTCTGTTTCAATATCTGCTAAAACCTTCTCAAGTCTGGGTAACTCCTGTTTAAAGCTAAAAATAAGATTTGAATATTGCTAACGATATTCCTTCCATCTCACTGATCTGGCCCTCAACTCCTCCAGTCTAATCCCAACGACTGTCTTTGGATCCAGTGGAATATTTAGCTAAAAAAACTGACATGATCTTATAGTTTGTACTTGTATTAAACCATCTGAGAATACAAACCAATGACAGCAAAACTGTCATTGGCCTGGAAATGCTACCCTGTCAGCCCTCCTGGTCAGCCACACACCTCAAGGACTTCATAGCTACCCACAAATGATCTAAAACTGACACCAGGGTCAGAAAGCCCAGAAAACCAGAAACCTGAAAACCTCTCTGTAAAGATGTCTGTGAAGTGACAGTTTATTGCTATTACTCCTGCTTAAGACAAGCAGTTCAAAAAACCACCAGTAAACCACACAACCTACATTCACACAGTTATCTGAAATCATTGTTCAAGATAAGTTTTTGTATAATTTAGAGCAAATTTATTTCCTCTATAAACTGGGAAGTCCACTTTTCTCAAAGTGCTTTAAAGCTCTAGAATCTGGATTCAGCAGTCCACTCTTCTTCTTCTTGTTTTTTTAATGTATGCACTGCCCTAAATACTAGCAATGGCAGATGCTCTATGTTCTTCCCAAACAAATCATTAATCTTGCTTGTAATTGAAACTGCTGTGTAGTTTTATCTCCCTTATGTCACAGTCACCACACACAGGTGAAAACTACTGTCTTCACCAAGAGTGTATCTCATAGCAGGGTGTATGGGAACTGTTGAGTCACGGCCTGAACCTCTGATTGAGCACCTGGGGAAAGGACCTGGTCAGCCCTGGGAGCACAGGCGAAGGCAATTCAGCTGTGTGACCAGAAGGGGTGGAGCCTGGCTGCACCTCTCCTAGACCTCATTTAAGGGCTGACTGCCACAGGGGAAGGACCTCATTCCGGAGATCCCTCTCTGGTGGAGCTTTCTCCTTTGAACCTGGAATCTTCTGATTCAGGTAAGCAGTCTTCTTCCCTTCCTTTATAGCACCTTTTTATTGTGCCGATCCTCCCATCATATTGATCTGCCCAACTGCTACAAAGGTAAAATAGGAAAACACTAATGTACCTGCTATCTCATTTAAGAGATGTTATGCTGGCTGAATAAAACCCTGAGCATTAGATTCCAAGCAAAAAGGTACACGTTTTTACCCCTTAAAGTGATAATAAGTGCTTGGTTATATTGTCTCTCTTTTTCCACTGAAAGCCATAGGTATAAAGCAAAACAAGGATGCCCAGCAGCATCAACTTCCAAAGATCCCACTCATAAGCACTGACAAAGCTCTGGAATCATATTCTTACTTCTTGTCACTGACATTCCAAAATAATGTGCTCCTGATAAAGGAAGCTATCATTTGTTTGAGATACAAGTAATTACAGTAAGTTAGTGCTACGTAAAGGCTAGTAACTAAGAAACTTTTTCATTACATGCAGTTAACGTCACACTAGAAACTGGAGAACAAACATCTGGTTTCAGTATTTCTGACAGTTATTTACATACACTACTTTTTCCTGTACCTTACCTCTGTAACAGGCAATTCAAGCTGAACCACATCATCTTGTTTTGAAACAGGTGTTTGCAGAGCTGTGTCTAGCAATAAGATGCCATTGAGATCTTTTCTACATCCTACTGCATAATCATCCACAAAGATCACCTTGTCCACAGCAGAAATATACTGACACTTCACCCGTCCACCTGGTTTAGCTATAAAGGGAAAGACAAAAAAATTATATTAGAAAACAGCTTTTATTTTAAAGAAGATATTTGTTCTTGAAAGTAACATAAGAGTTCAGCAAAATCTGTTCTCCGAGATGGTCAAGTAGTAGCTTATTAGCTACAATAACTTTCATCACATCTGCTCTATTTTGTACTTAAAAAACCAGAAGATCCATTTTAAGAGCTGTAATGGAAGCCATCATTCACGTCTTATTCCAACCAGAAGGCCTAAGCCAGTGCTTTCAAGTCTAAGACATCTGATGTACATGATATCAATAATAAGAATTAAAATATACCAGCATGAGAAGTAGGACACAACTGTTGAACTATCATTAGGACCAATTAGTATTCATTAAGTAAAAAAATACTCAAACCTCTGAGAACTAAGCACAGCAAATGCTGTGTGCCAATGCCATTCTAGCCCACACCTTCCAGCACTGCCACTGCCCAGCAGATCAATCCCTCAGCACAACAGCTGGACTGAACAGGAGCGTGGGTGAGGAGAAGGAACTCTGGAGTACTTACATGCTGCCTGCACCTGTACGTTGTCAGAGATAAGAAAGAGAGGTTCCTTGAGATGCTAAGGTAGCTTACTTCTGTTCTGCACTACCCATATCATGCCAGTAACAGGTCAGAGGTTTGCTGGGAGTGGCAAAAGTGGCTGCAGATCAGTAAGCACAGCCTGTGGCAATGGGCATTATCCCAAGAAACATTTAAATACCCGATGTTATTACGTGTGCAAGGCTGGACAGGTACTAAAACCAAAACCATGTAATATCTACGTAGAATGCAAAGTGCTTTAACTCATAAAAATGTAAGCTGCTGCTACATAAACAGACTTTAAGCATGCTGAAGTATAAGGACACATCATGCCAAGGGCAAGTTGAAACCATCCCATGGTCAATACGGGTCTGTTTTTGCTGCACAGAAACAAGGGTTTCCTTAAATTCTGCACTAATCGAGTCTTGACCCTGTTCTCCTCTTTCTTCGGATGCTATGTGCTGTTTCTAATTACAGAGAATTAAAAACTGTCATCTAGGTAGCTGGCATGGAGATAAAGATAGCTACATAATTCCCACATTCTCATCTTCACAGTTTGGTGTAGACGAAAGCAAATTAAAACTTTTCAGAACAGAGGGCATATCAACCTGACCACACTGCATCCTCTCTCAGAAACTCAGCTCAAGAATAGTTGTCAGCTGCCCTTCTCATCAAATCTTTTGAAACAATGACTCATACTCTCATTCCAGTACATAAACCTTTGTCTGCACGAAGTATACCGCAACTGTAACCATCACTGTACAAGCCACAAATAGTTCAAGAGCAACAAAATCACTTCATAACTGAGAAGCCCTTGGTTCTATCTCACCAGAAAGGGCCCTCTGAACAGCACTTCAACCACTTTCACACTGGTTTTTGCCAACAGGCTGGACTTCCTCACCTAGGAATTTCTGCAGCCAACACAAATGCAGGCAAGGAAGTAAGTCATCCAACAGAAAAAAAAATAACGGTTTTTACAAAAAGGCATTTATTTTTTTTAACTTCTTTACAAACATAAGTGGTAACAATGTACAGGAAAGTATCACGTAAATAAAATGAAAAGTATCTGATGTGCTAAACTAGAAGTCACAGTAGATTAACACAGTTTGCAGTCTCTTCAGTGTGATCCAAGTGATGGATTCTGACACCATAGGACCCTTTTTTAATCTATCGCTCCTCTTCTCCTCCTTCCCAGAAGATAAGTGGCTCACCTTTCCAGGCAGTGCCAACAGAGTGAACATTTCTTTTGCACCTTTCTTATTTCCTGTCAGCCACATGAGAAGGTTCATGCTCCATTCAGCAGCCTGTCGGAGCCTTGGTTCTGTATGTCTTTCAAAGACAGATCACTCTTATTTTTTTCATTTTTGTAGAGACAGTAAAAGAAATCTCATGTCTGATCCACAAGTTGGCTAACAAATACCCCCTGTGTTATCAGTCCTAATTTTAAAAGGCCATGCAGTAGGTAATCTGTGTCTACTCAACATACTATTTTTGCTCTGTTACAAAAGTTATGACAACAGCACAAAAAAAATACATTGCCCAACAGCTACAATTCTCACAGGGCTTCTTATACTGTGGTTGCCAGAAAGATCTGGCTAAGCTATCTCTTAAAAAAAAACAGTTTCTAAGCTGATGGAACTCCAAGAAAAATATTTCATCAATATTTAGCATTGTTTCAACAGCCAGAGAAACATGTTCTGCAAACAACTGGTTTGCAATTTGCATAGCCTCTGAACTGCTGACAAGCTATTCTGCAAACAGAGCAGATTAATTCTGAAGTTCAAAGAACACATTTCAAGATGATTCCACTACTAGTCACAAAGTGGATCACAGTTCACATACTGCTGGTTGCACTGTTTACAGCAGTTAGTTGAGAACCAGGAAACAAGAGAATTTATACATCACCAGCATAGAAAAAAATGCTTATAGAAGTTTACTCATCCTCAAAGCATCTGCAGAAGGGTCATTTCTAACTTGGGACTGATATTTCACTATGTACCAAAGGACTCCAACCAGTATCCGTTGGCAAACCTACTGGTGCCACTACACATAAACTAGCTCTCCACTCTGGCTATGCTCACTGGCATTAAGTAGTGAAACATTTCTTCATAAGCCACAGCTCAAAAGTTCCATGTAAATTCATTAATGACTTGAGATAGATCACCAAAACTCAACTTTTATCCTCATTTTAGCTCCCATTCATTCAGCTATGATATACTCCGGGTGGTAACAGGAGAAATGGCCAAAGATTTTAACAATTTTGCTTTCCAGTCTTAACCACAAGTAAATCACAGCCCCTCCCAACTCTGCTTATCTGTCTAGGATTACAAACAAAATAAATCACAACAAAATCATTCAGTCTTTTGTCAGTTCCTATAAGGAAACCTGGCATGCTGGAATTGAGAGCCCAACATGTGGTATATGTCATCTACTAAATCATTACAGGCAGTAACCTGAGAAGCTGAAACAAAATCAAATTAACATCAGATTGTAGAAATGAATAATTTGAGAAAAGGAACGTTCTCCCTGCACCTTCTTTACGTCAAGCAATACAGAACAAGGACTACCAATTTCCTGTGATCAAAATCTGACCTACAAAACGAAAAGAAAAAAAAAAAAAAGAGAAAACAAGTTTGCTTGTAGAATATATCAAGATCTCAATGCATTTATTGTGACCCCTGTTTACAGTCATTATGATGAACCAAACCAATTACAGATATGGCCTTACTTTTACAGGAGTAGAACTAAAAGCCTTGTCTGAATTTTACTGCTCAAGGAAGCCAGAGCTCAAAAGAAAGTGGCTGTTCCATGAATACTCAGGGCCACCATCAGGAAGAGATGTAGGATAATGTTGGCAGTAATATATTTTACCTTTTCTATTATTACCAAGAAGTTAAAATGTCTTGAAAACTACTGACCAATGTGACTGCACTACAATATATTGTAGCTAGTAATTCTCATGCTAAGAAGCTCCCAATGTAAAACAAAAACCATCAAATAATTCCTAAGTTAGTAAATTAGGCCTTATCCTATAGCTATCTATAGCTAAAGTGAGAGCAGTAAATGTATGCATCATAGCACTAATTCCATAATGCCAATATCCAAGACCAATCAGACCTAAAGAAATATCCATCATTTCTATCTACAAATGCAATTAGGCCTGTATTATTATTATAAAGCTGTATTTCTAGAGAAATAGAGCTCCCATCAGCTGAGTAAAGCAACACACTTTATGTGCACTGACACCACTTTCTCCACTTTTAATGAAAACTGAAACATAACAGTATCTCAGTACTCTTTCAAAATCCGACAACCATGGGAAGCTAAGTGAATTAAGTTTCAGGAGTCTAAAAGCTTTAATTGTCCTCTTAACATTTTATCCTTAGATCTGAACATCTTCAGCTACTTAAAACAACAGAATCCAAAAAACTAAGAGAAGGGAAGAGATTGGTACAAAGGCAGAAGAGCAGCCCCTGATTCGCTCCAAGGATCACCTCAGCAAAGCACTCTGCTGCCACTATGGAGATGCTCCATGGCCCCTTCTCTTGTGAAGCAAGAACATCCTCAAACTTGGGTGGAAAGAAATCTACTGGATGTAAACAAGTTCAATTTGCATGAATGAAGTAGACCTACTTGATCCTACATGTTTCCTTCACGAGCAACAATTTCACTTTTAAATGACACCATGTATGACACCTCCATGCAACTCATCAGCTGCAATAGCAGACCAAACTGACTGAACAAATCAAAGCCACTTTCAGAGCTGAAACAGGAAAGAAAACTAAAATTGCTCTCTAAACAGCAAGACTGTTAAAGAAGGCAGAAGTACGAAGCTTCACATCGCGAAGTGCCTTCACTTAATTTGCAATTTTGACTAAATCCAATACTGGCAAATAACAATCAAAAATAAGACGTAATTTATAGTTTGTATTTCCCTTCACCAACAAGTAGTACTGAATTGTTTCAGTATCAGTTTTACTGTATGATAGCTGGCTCGAATAATTATTGCTAAAGTAGTGTAGGAAGATGTACTCCCTGGGCTAAAACATGGGACAGCACTATGTGTTACGAACAAAAAGTGTCCTGATCAAGCAACTCATAACAAGAAGCTAACATTAACACTTACAGAGTTTCAGAACAAACAAAAACCCACTGAGATCAGAGCAGATCACAACTCTCAAACACTAAGCTTGCAGACACGGGGTTCTTTGGTCCTCTACAGATCTAAAGCAGAAGACTGAATCAGAAGGAAGACCCTGGAGAACTCTCTGTGCCCATGTTCCTCATGTTGTTTCAGACCTCAGTCTATCTAAATGCTTTCACTGCCTTATCCACTACACAGAATGCAATCACTCACAGGATTTTGTACCATTGCACCAAAGAAACAACTATGAAAGATGTTACAAGGTGGTCTACACTCCTTTGTAGAAACTCAGGTAAGCTGTGACAGTTTCAGTCCCTGCAGCTCTCCTGGAAACGTATCACAGGCAACAGTGCATTCTTCAGTTTTTTTCCTCAAAAAGAAAAAAAACAAAAAACAAACAAACAAACAAAAAAAAACCCACAAAACCATGGATTTTCAGGAAAGATGTCTTTCAGAAATTTCAGTCAAGTTCACCCACGATGTATCTCCAGTTGCAGCTGTTTTTAAATTCCACACTTGATGGGCAGGAACCAGTTTAAGGGTTAGGGTTTTTTTGGTTTGTTTGTTTTTTTTTTTTTTTTCTTTTTTTTTAAACCCCTTTCCTCATCCAAGCCCCAAAATTATAAGGCGCTTCCAAATTACCAACCTGGCAGAAACAACGAGTTCTCAAAAGCAGAGGGATGGACTAAAACAAGGTGAATGAAAAAACTGGCTGGACTGTTTGGCCCAAAGTCGGTGGTTAATGATTCAACACGTAACTGGCAGTTATGGGTGACATTCAGGAAAGGCTGATAGGGCTTGCGATCTCCACCAGAGACCTGGAGAACGGGACAGAATGCACATTCAGCAAGACTGTGGGTGACATCAAATAAGAGGAGGGAGGTAACAAAAAGCAACTGACACATTAAAGGGCGGGGATGCCATTTATATAAACCTCCAAAAGGCCAGAGAAATGGCTAGAGATAAACCTTCTAAGTTCAACAATGTCAAGGTCTTACGGCTGTTACAGAATATAACTCCACGCATCAACAGAAGGTGGGGAACAAATGTCTAGGTGGCAGCCCTAAAGAAAGAACCTGGTGATCCTGATGGACAGGCTTGTATGGCAAGTGTTGAATCATGGCCTGAACCTCTGATTGATCACCTGAGGCAAGGACCCAGTCAGTCCTGGGAGCACAAGTGAAGGCAATTCAACTGTGCGACCAGAAGGGGTGGAGCCTGGCTGCACCTCTCCTGGACCTCATTTAAGGGCTGACTGACACTGGGGAAGGATCTCTTTCTAAATCACCTCTTTTGGAGTTTTCTACTGCAAGCCTAGGACACAGGTAAGCATTTCATTTTTGATTGTTTCTTCCCACCACAATAATCTTTCTAACTATAAACCTGTAAAATACCACCCTAACCACACCATTCTTCTCACTGTACATTTGTTAATTGTACAAGGCTGAATGAGAGTCGGAACACATCCTCACCAACAAACTCACCACACAAGAGTCACACAGATAAGTTCAGGGAAAAAGCATGATTTTTCTCTGCTAGACAATTTTACAGCCACATGCAGGATTCCACATCCAGCTTTGGCTGCCCACTTGAGACAGGGCACTTGCAAAGGTCTGGCAAAGTGGCACTAAGGTGGCCAGGGAGCTGGAATACGCAACATATGAGAAGAGGTGAAGGGAACTGCCTTGTTTGGGCTGGAGAAAAAATGGTTCAGGAGTAAATCTAAGCCTTCTGTTCCTGCAGCAGTAGTTCAACAGTTACATTAGATGACCGAGTTATTATTTATCTCGATTATGTTACTTCTGAGGAAATGTAACACTGTATAAGGCAGCAACCATACAGAAACCCCAAATCCAAGACAGTGATCTAGATCAAGTGCTTAGCAGCTAACGAAAGGGCGCGTATACATCAGTACTTCCTGTAACACTCAGCCCTGGGTAATTTTTGTTCAGGGACCTTCTGAACAAACGTCATTTCTGTTCCATATGATGACCTTCCATTGTGTTTTTTCTTCCATCAATTTGTTCAGTGCCATTATAAGTTCACTACTACCTTCAGTAGGCAGCCATTGCATTTGTTACTATTTCTCGCAGTTATTTTAAACTAGGCATCTCCTCATTTCTTCTGATGCCTCCAGTCATGAACTGCAAGCTACATTTCATTCCAAATATTTCTCACAAATCCCAAATTTGGCAAACCTCTTCCAGAGCCTTACCTTTCCACTCCCCATCTTTTTTTTTCCATTTTGAATACTTTTGGGCCAGTAGATTGTGTTGAAAGCACAAGCCACTGCACACCTTAACTTTGTAGTTCTGTCACACTCTTTAGAGGATGGAAGTATCAAAATGGCACAAATGAAAGCACTGCGGACTTGAATTCTCAGACTGTTTTTGGAGGACTCGTCTAGTAATTACTTACACAATCACTACTGAGCATTCAGCTGGTATCTCATATTTCTAGCACAACTCCAAGATCTCATTCTGTCATTATGAGTCAGTTCAGAATCCAGTATTACTGGGCTCCAACTCCACCAAATTCTTGCAAGGGCTTCAAATTAATTAAATGTATTCTCAAAGAGTTCATCTCCAAATAACTGCTTCCACATAGCAAAGCTGAAGTAGAAAAGACCAGATCCATTACTGTTTAAGATACATTTAAAAGAGAAACAACTCTTCAGGATGCCTTCTGATATTCTACAAAAAGACAGCAAAATTGAAGAAACTTGTACATTTAAGAAAACTACTTGCAGCATAAGAAGTTCAACTTATGTAGTCACCACACCTAAATACTAAATTGTGTTGCTGTAAGGAGATATTCACAAAAGCTAACTTCATCCTTTAAGGCTGCCAGGCTCCCTCAATACGTAGTGGGTAGAAGGTTCCTCCAGAAGTTCAGACTAGGAACTTCTTTTTATTAAGTAGAGAGGAAATCTATGGTTAGTTATTGAAAAATGTTATGCATGTTAATTTTGACTTACCAAAGCTATAGAAAACAGGACAGAAAAAAGTCCACTATTAAAAGAAAGTCTGTCTAGCAGCATGGCGTGCCCTCATTTCCAATACAACATGGATGCAGGATCCAGCAGAAGTCAACTCAATTTTCCACAATTTCTTCTGGATCTCCAACAAAGTCTCCCCCACCTTTCCATTGCTGCCATCTGTCCAGCCTCCCCCTTCTCTAACCCCTCCCAGCCCTCTTCCCACCATTACCCAGCCAATTTACCACATTTCTCACTGCCATCCTTCACCCTTCCAGCTCACCCTTCCTGTATGCAGCTTTTCCTCATAGCCTCCATGGCCTGCTGCTCAGTCAACAGCGTTCATCAAACTCTTCTAGAGCTGCCAAATATTCAGTGGGATCCTGCTTCACTTAGGCTAGGAAAGTGCAACGGACCACACAGCTTTCCTCCCATGAACTGTACAGTAGACAGAAGAACTGCCTGGCAGACACCATGCTATGCAATCCTTCAGAAACCAGCACAAGGCAGGATATGCATTTTCATGAAGGACACTCGTTCTCAAGACTACCAAACTGATAAGCAAATTCCCTTCTCCTCATAGTAACAAGTAAAAAATATCAGTAAAACATTTGCTGAATAGCTTTAGCAAATACCCCAATAATTTCTGAAATGCAATGATTATAATTACATGACAAATTGTAAGTTGTTATTTCCAAACCTTTACACTTTTCATGTAGGCAGTAAAACAAAAGCTTTCTTTTTTTCCCCCGTTCCTATCAGCACAGTGCCCTTTGCCCTAATATACAGACAAATCTTCAAATACATTTTGCATGCACCAGACCTCCTGTCTATTTTCTGACTGGCAGTATGCACTGGGTCTTTAGCAAATCTTGACAGCCTTCCAAAAGGCAGCAAAGGAAACAGGCAGCATGAAAACCAATAATTGGTTCCACAGAAACCAAAAGAAGATCTAAGTATTGGTATCCACACGCACGCCCCAAATGAAGAACTGAGAGCAATAGCTGCACTTTCTACAACTGTCCACTTGGCAATAAGTGCTCCTCTGGTGACTGCAAGCAGCCACTGCAATTAAGGCAGCATTAACTATTTAAAGGACAGCTTTCTAACAGCAGAAAGCAATACTGTGGCATCAGTAAAGAAGCAGCAGGAAAGCACAGTGGTCCATGTGCAAAATTTTTTTATTTAAAAACAAAGCAGCTCCAGAGCCATGGGGAAGAGACAACAAGCAATTGCTATCTCATAACAGGACTTAGCACACTTTGAGACACTCAGAAGTTGTCCTGGAGTCTGCCTGGTTGTAAACCTTATCTCCACTTCCAAGATGTCCTAAAGAAGCATTTTTTTAAGGATGTCCTACTGTTCAGAGAAAATTAAAAGAACCTTTATAGTAGCCAGGATGAACAATTTTGTTTCCTGATTTGAAAGTATTTGGGAAGAAAACCTGAAAGACCAGATAATACCACACACATACACACAAACTCAACAAATACAATCACTATTAAGACCTCAAGAGAAACAACTACAATGAAACTTCAGTCTAGGTCATTTTTTCTTATACTCTGTCTACAGAAAACCCAGATGTTGCATTTCACTTAAGCTCAAGTGATCAATTGCAATACAACGCAATAGCAAACACTGTTACTAACTGTATTACTAAGGACTTTGAAAGGGGTTCTACAGAGCCAGCTAAAATACAGAGGGCTGCTCAAAAGGACCAATTATAGTACAAGAGAGTGTATACAGATACAAATCATTGAACATCATGATGTTCAGAAGAGGAAACAAACTCACAAACTGGCCAATCCAAAGCAAAAACCTTCCTCATACACTCCCATTACTGAAGAGTCAAACGGAGATTTATCTGCTTAGTTCAAGTCCAGAATATGATGGAAGAAAGCAGTTATCTCAACCAGAACATATTTATCTCTACATTTGGTGTAATACAGTCTACAACATGACTGGGAGCTGCACTGAAGGGTTTGTCACATAAGCATGTCAAAAGCTGTCTTGACCAAAGATGGCTGACAATCAGTACTGCGGCTGAAAAGTGCCTTATCACATCCATCACAAGTACCTCAGCTACCTGCGAGATGCAATATAGCAGGAAGGCAAAGCTCAAATCCCCGCTGCAGAGCAAAGCACTTCCCTTTCAGGTCAGTTAGGAGCATTTCAAGATGCACCTTCCTGTCTGCAGAAGACTTTTTCAAGTTCCATTTGCACAGGGAAGGGAAATTTCTCATTTTCTGACATTAAAGGATTCTGAAATTTTCACTCATCCAGCACTATGGTTGTGATGGCAGCCATGAATCCATCAGTCAAGATACGAATGATCTGTCAATAAAAAAACATTTTTATGTTTTGCCTGGCAACACAGCATACACGTCCATCTCTGTTTGCCGTCACTTCTGGATCCCTGCAATAAACAGTAATGTAAAAACTCCTTTAAAAGCCTATGAAAAAGAACTGATATTTTATTTTAGCTTCTGCAGAATATAATGCAGATGCGTTTCCACAGAGCCTGGAAGTATCATTTAACAGCATCTTGATAGGCTGGCAAGATGCACACTGAAAGGGGATATGGGACACACGTTGATACATCTAGCAGACAAATGGAGCACACAGTAGTTACAATCTTCTCTGGTATTAAACACAACTCAAATCTGACAATTCTCCTACAGTTTCATTGGGTTTTGTTAGCACTTAAGACTTCTCATGAATGGCCTTCAGATCAATAAATCAATTGAATGATCTCACTGAGGAACACTTTTCCCAGATTAGTGTTGTCATCCAGGTCCAAGTATATTCAAAAGCAAGACATTGTCAAATACCTAGCAATATTGTACTGTAATCAGATTTGATTTTTTTATCTTGTAATTAAACAAATGATACAAAGGTTTGAATCGACTCTAATGAAGGGAAATTACTTGAGCAGTATTACTGCAGTGATCTTGAAACAGATGGAACTGCTGCTACTGCCCTTCATGCATTTCAAGCCTAGAAATGGATGGCAGAGAATCCCAACTGCATCTTCCAGATGATTACACAAAATGCAAACTCCACCCATGACTTCCAAGCTGCAGAAGAGAATCTTTTCTTCTTGCACCACGCAGAAATGCAAAAAATAAAAATGAAAAGGTATCCGAGGACAACTTGCTGCCACAGGTGACCCTCCTGGGCTGGGATCTCTTTCTTTCTAAATTCTTCTGCTGGAGGAACAGGAACACGAGGGCCTCTGGCGATAATTCAGGATCTCTGTTTCCCTTGCAGGAACTGGTGTATGCATACAATGAACAGACAACTTTCTATATTAAGCACTTGGATTCAGAGGTCTGTACTTTGATTACCGTTACGGCGTCTATAGTCATCTTAAAGACTCTAGCAAGCAAACAAAAATATTTTAGCAAATGAGACTCTGATGTCATTGCTATGTCAATTTCCTCTAGAAAAAAACTACAGAAGCATTTAAGATGGTCAGTGTCCCTCACACAGTACATCCTGGTTCCCTTCTGTGTTCCCGGTCAAGCTTCCCTGCAAATTGCAGCACTCTCTCAGTTCACACAGTTTTCTTATTTCATTTGTGAATAAAAGGATCTGACAAATCAAATATCATACGAACACGAAGAGAGCCACCTGAAATTGGAGAATTTTATTTTGCCTGGGGGAAGGCTTTTTAAGTTTTCTTATTCAAGATAGAGGAAAAGGTTCTTTCTTAGCACTGCATCTGGAAACCATTGAATGAATGAACCAATGAATTCATCTTCTTTGGATACCACTATTCAGCTTGAAACTGGCACACAAGTACTGAAACGCCTAAACAGGAATAAGGTACTTGACAGACCTGTGTGACAGACTCCTACTAGTCCCTACAAAGTGACCACTACTAACAAGCCTACAGAAATGCTCAACTGCCAGCAATCATAGGAACCGTTCTTGCATTTGCCTGCAGGTCACTCTGAAGTGATGGTGTTCACTTAAGAGAATAGAAAGAACAATCCTGAACAGGTAAGACAAAGGTTCACACTAAATGCTCACTTCATTTTCCCCTTACCAATGACACTCTTTTTCATTATCAAACCCTGAGCTGTTGCAACCGATCTCTGGCTGTCTTGAATACACCTACAGAGCCCACACAGGGAACAGACTTAAACAGTAGAAAATGATTGCACACATTCAGGAGGCAAATCTTAGAAGATCCAGTGTTGCATCCCAAAGAAGCATGGGATGGGAGCGAAAAGCCTAAGCATTCCTCATGGAATTCCTGCAATTTGGGCTCAGAACAACAACCCCCAGATCATCAGATAAATTAGACCAATTATGTTGACATCAGAAACTGAAGCACAAAGGCCACAGACCACATCCAAACCTCCGGAAGCATGAAGACATGATCTATAACTGAACTGCCTTCTGGCTGTGAATCTTTTATCTTGTTCTTTTAATACATCAATGACAGCAATCCGCATATACGTTGTGATCAATGCAGGCTCCACTGCTCTACTGATTTTAGTATTCCACAGCTTCAATCTTTTCACTAAGAAGGAGCTCAAAGCTTAATATCTTCTTGCAGCAAACCATGGATGAAAACAATACCAGAGTTTGGTGATATTTCATTTTATTGCATTTTTATTTCTTTCCCTTGTTAAGGGATCCTTTTTCTTCCTCTGCTTTCTAGAGAGAAAGGCTGGTATGGTTTTGTTTGGTTGTTTTTTTTTATCCCCACAGATAACAAGCAAAATGCAAAAGCATTTCTGTCCAACGCAAACCTCTTGGCAGGGCAAAAGGCCTGCAGCCCAGTCACCAAGGAGGACAGCAGCCTCTCCAGAGAAGCAGTTTTAATTCCTAGAGACTCTATTTTTAGGCGTGGCACCAGAAGTCCCTGTAGCAACAATATACTTTGACTTGTCATTTATGTCAGGGGAGCACACAGGGACAGAGCCGGCCTGCAGGTCTGCGTGTCCAGCTACCAACATCTGACACTCCAAGAGTTTGTCCTGCACACAGTAAGCAGACATCACTTCTCCTCTTTCCAAAGAAAGGCTGACAACAACAATCAGCACAGTCAACAGCAGCCTCAACAGCCACCAACTGCTGAGATGTACCCCGTTTCTGTCAGCCACGTCAGTCTCAATCCGTAATACAAGTTCACTTGTATTTTCTTCAAATTAGTGCAGGTTATAAATTTAAACAGAACCATCAGCCATCTGGGAGCAGACGATATTTGGTCACACTGCAAGCAGCTCTGTTGTTTGATGTGAGGGATGAGAATCCATCTTTTGCAGTCATTCCCGTGTCGCAGAGAAGACTGACACTACCGGAAGCACACACGGCTGAACGTATGTAACACAGGCAGAGCAGTAAGTTATTTTTAAATAGTTACTATGGAGGGGAAAATTGCCATTAGCATTTTGAATACTAAATCAAATCCCCTGCAAGAATTTTATCATAGAAAAATGAAAAAAAAACAAAACTCCACAAACCCAAACCTCAGACTTTGATTTAGAGTTCACTTCTGCTCGTGATCATTAAACATTTCCTAATACAGGCAGCCAATTACAAATCAAGTCCTCCATTTATGCCTACTTCCCCCACAACTCAGAAGCAAGCCTCAAATTGTGGTAACTATTTGAAGAAGAGAAATGAAAGTTATTAATGTAGAAGCATTTGAGAAGTAAGGTAGAAGAAAGGATACTTTAGAAGCAGTGATTTGAATTCTGAACAAAGTGGGGAACACCACACAAGAGTCTCACTTTCAATACAAGCAAGGTACAACAAAAGCAGCTGACAACTTCTGAATCCCACAGAAATTATTTCTTCTTCAACCACTTATGAGTTTATAATGCACCTAACTTCGAATCGTGAGAGGAAATCATGTTCTTTTGTTTTGTTCTCTTTAACCTGGCACTATAATACAGTTGCTGGTTTTCAAGGTAAAAGTACATATATTACTCAGACTGTGTCATGTCCGTACAATTGCTGACATTGCTAGGCTACATGCAGGTGACAACTGTCAATCCTTCACTCACACCACTCAGCAAAGCCGGATCCACTTCACAACATGTAACTCTACAACAATAAGGAGAAACAAAGTGCAAAACACACAACAAGTGAGAACACAAATTTCTAATCCAAGGTCTGCTCTCACAACATACAAAAAACCACCCTGCAATATTCTGACAAGTGTCACAGCCTAAGAACAAATGCACAAACTAGGGGGAAAAAAAAGCCTGAGTTGCACAAGGAACTTCTCCTACAGATCTAGTTTTTAAATAGAGTAAAAGACATCAGTGGGCAACAGAGATCACTGCTTTGTAGTTACCGACGTGCTGCAGCCTGAGCCAGCGTGTAACTGTGTCTCTCTACCACAGGATCACTGAACAGTTTAAGCTGGAAAAGGCCACTAAGATGGACTAGTCTGACCATTGCAGCAAAGACATTACTACCAGCTCCAAAGACAGCCGTGACGCTCAGCAGCCTGGAGAACAATTCAAACGTACATTCAAAACGCACTACCAAAAAACTTTTAGAACGACTTCAATCTTCAATAATTCTTCGCGACAAGACAAATCACACCCTTGAGAAAGCCTTCTTGACGAACCCGGCTGAAGGCTCAGTACTCGCACGCATTACAGTATCACCCATCGACAGCAACGAGAACTACGCCCATCCAAGCACAACACGCTCGAAGGCTCAAATTTACGCTGCCGACACTGAAAAACCGAAGCGGCAAAACGCCGCCCTACGCGGCCCTTTCTTCCTCTATCCGCGCTTCAGCCCGCAGCGGCCACGCCGCTCCGCGTTACGGAACGCGGCTATCCCGCCGCTGCCCACGCGAACGCGTCCGCCGGAGAGAGCAGGAACGGCTCCGGCTCGCAAACGCGGAGAGGCGCCGAGGAGCCGGGTACGTCCCTCGGCGCTGCCCCGGGGCCGGCCGACCCCCGCCCGAAGGCCGCCCCTCCCTCCGCCACGGCGCACGGCACAGCGGCCGCCGCCTCTCCCCGCCGCGGGGCCGCGCTCACCGTTGAGGGCCGAGGCCTGCAGCGTGGCCCCCGAGGTGCCGTCGATGACTTTGATGGCGCCGCGCGCGGTCACGGCCAGGATGGCGTTGAGCGCCGGGTGGTAGCACAGGCTGCACAGCCCGTCGGCGTCGCAGCGCAGGCAGCCGTCCCGCAGCAGCAGCCACTCGCAGGAGCCCGGCCCGGCCGACGCCGGCCCCGGTCCGGGCCCAGCGGGCGCCGCCGCCGCCGCGGAGCAGGAGGCCGCCGCCGCCGCCATGTTGCCGGCCGCCGCCGCCCTCAGGACAAGAGGCCCGGGGCCGCTCAGTGACAGGCCCGGCCGCCGCCGCCAGTCACCATCCGGGTCCGGGGAGAGGGGGAAAGGGAGAGCGCCAGCGTGAGACGGAAGTGACGCAATCGCGCCGGACGCGGAACCGAGCGCGGGCCCGAGAGCGGGAGGAGGGAACGAGCGGCCGCCCGTCACACAGAATGGCGGGCGGCAGGGAAGCGAGGGGCGGAGCTGGGCCGCGCGCGCGGCTTCCCAAGGGCGCGAGCCTCCCGCGCGCTGCCCCGCTCGCTCGCGCGCAGGGCTGCGCCCCCGGCGGCAGGGCGGCGGCCGCGTCTGGAGCCGCCCCTCGTTCCGTGCCCTCGCTGCCGCGCAGTTAAGCGCTCCGGGTAAAAGTTAGGCCCGCGCGGTGCGCGCTCTTCTTGCGCCGGGAGAATGGTGCGGGAATTCCCGGGGGAGTCCGCCCGGCGACGGCAGCAGGAGGACGCCGACGTGTTAACGGGCTTCAGAAATGACGGGTTTTGTGCTGCCGTAGGCCGCGGCTGCTCTGAGCAACCGCGGGATTCGGCGGGAGCGTCTTTATCGAAGGATTCAGATTAGCAGAAGTTAATAGCGGGAAAGTGTCCGTGTCTCCGAAGCAGACCAAGGGCTTCATGTAATTTCCAAGTAGGTGTGCAGCCGCGAACTGCCCGGTATCCGTACGGCAAAGAGCACGTGGTGATCGTGCATCTCCATCTTGATGTAAGGTGCTCCATCTTGGTGGCCCACGTTGCTGGTAGATACCGGGCGTCAACACGTGACAAATAAAAGCTGTGTCTTTATCATGCCCGGCATTTATTTATTGTCACAAAGCTTGGGATGGATGACAGGGATAGGAATAGAGATGTACCTTAATAAATATACATGAAATAAACAAGCTTAATTAAAAACTCTCATAAAATACATCTTGCACTTACACATACCTTATCTAAAAATAAGTTTATTGAATGCAAAGTTATTACAAACTATGAGAACCGTTTGAGCTGTCTGTACATATTTTTGCACAGCATATGCAAAAGGTGACCCTAAAGATGCAGAGTAACAGGTGCAAATCTGCAATTGCGTACAAAATATGTACTGTTGTGCATATTGACATTGCATATTACATGTGCCCCATCTGTCAAAAGGAACATTTCAGTTGCAGCTATCAGTTTCACAGAACGCTAATACAGAGGAAATGAAGATATTTCAAGACAAAATAGAACGTTATTGCATCCTCAATGTTTATAGTCATTTCAGATGCACAGGTCTGTTATGAACACCAACAGAACAGCTATGCAAAGAGAAGGTGAGCCTAAACCCTCTGACAGCACAGTAAACTACGTGCATCCTTACCTCTCATGTTTGCAGTGGCATTAAATGTGAACTCTCAGTGTTTGTCTGGAGTCTTACAGCCTGATACTCCTGATTAAGAAACACAGCCATGAAAGAGGTAAGACCAGATTATTTTTCAAAATAAAGCTAGTGTGCATCACTAACTTTTTTTTTTTTTTTTTTTTTTTTTTTAAAGTGGGGAATGAGTATTCTTAAAATATTCCAGATAAGAACTAAGCTGCCAGCATATACATACGACTACAGCAATTCCACCAAAACTTCCACAGAAGTCAAAAATTAGGTGAAAAGTCAGTCACTCCACCAGGTTTTGTCCTTTAATGTATTACAAGACAGAATATTATGTTACAGTTTTACGTCCAATATCAACTTTCAGTAGTTTTGTTTCCAACCAACACAAGCATCAGCCAGAGAAGCAGTCCAAGTAAGCTAAAGGGCCACAGTAGAATTGGAATTTACATTTGTATTTTGCATCAACAACGAGCGGTAAAAATAAGTTGCTAAACTGGCAAGTTATGCCATTGAAAAAGCTGAGAAACTTCTCACAAGGAAATACATCCATTACGGATCAAAGATAGCCCTTGCTATTCCCTTCCATGGGTGACTTTTATTTCCCACGTTGGGATGGGGGAAAAAAAAAAAAAAAAGGCTAGGGAAATGCTTCCCCCAACCAAAGATTAAAATAATAAAAGATACTTGAGATCTATTTGGTAATGCTAAATACTGAAGGTTGCAAACAACAAAGTACCATGCAAAGTGAATTTCAGTGGAGTTTTCTTGAGAAGAAACGTTACCTTTAGGACTATTACATAAGCAATCAACACAGTACACAGGAAATATTTAATGTCATCACCTTCTTACATAATCCTTGGATAGTCAAAATTAGCAAGACTGTTACTGAGGCTGTAGTTCTAGCTCTTCTAGTGGGGGTGTGGGGGAGAGAATCTGACCTTACAAATATTGTTACTTTTTGTAAGGAATCAACCTTGGGAAAAAAGAAAAATGCAGGTTAAATGTCATTACTATTTAAAAAAAAAAAAAAAAAAATAGAGCAAGATGTTATAAAATATACTTAGGGAAGCATTCCTTTTATTTTGTCATCATAAAACACTGTTTCAAGAGCACACAAATTGGATTTTTTTCCCCCCTCTGACACTAAACTAGCACTACAGTTGAGGCAGGTGTTCACCTGTTTCTTTCTAAATTTAAAACTGGAGTAAATTAACTTGAGTCTCTAAAGAAGCAATTTAATGTTTCCTGTTACACAGTAAGTGTCTTGCTCCTTCGGTCAGAGATGGTAAATGAAGACCTTAAATACTTGCATTTTCAAATTTTGAAAACCCAATACACATCCTTAACCAAGGAGTACGTATGCTACACGCAAGTCATAGATACAAAATACACAATATATACATATTTTGGAAACAAATTGGAATTTATAAAAACTCAAGAGCCAAATGAAAGTAATTGAGGCACTAAATTATAAGTAGTATCTTCATGTCTTCATTATACAGGCTATTCTGTGAACAATAAGGACTGTTTAATAAATATATATATTATCTACAGAATTTGCTGTGCCAAAAAAAGCCAGCTGTTTAAGCTCAAAAGAAAAAATTGCACTTTGAGATTGTTACAATTAACTTATTTTTCTCCTCTAATATAGTAATCTGGTCCTAGTGCTTTTGGCACAGGTATAGAGTTGTGGTTTTGCTACACTTTTTTTTTTTATAAAACACAAGGTCTTTTATTTTGTTCATTAAAATCTGAAGAGTCTTAAACAAACCTAGAACTTTGATACAAATCTATATAGCTACAATTACTTCATTAAATAATATACACAAATATGCTCTTCAATCTTAAAACATCTTGACAACTGGATACAAAACAGTCACTTGTATTATTTCCAGCCTCCTTAATCTTACACATCATCAGTCTGCAAGTGAAGAAAACATGGGTTTTGGCCACATCTTTCACTAGATCACACCCCAGTGTATAAGGACAGGAAATAAATGTATAATAAAAAGATGGGATAAATTAGAAGGGGCTTCTTGGTCTTGAATTCTTCTCCGACTAGTAAAGATGCAGCGCTGTATGCAGCCCAAAAGACTCCAAACAGCTGAAATAGAAAACAAACAGTCTTCATATAGCTGATGCCATAAGAAAATTGCTCAAAATTAAAAAAAACAAACAAACAAAAAAACAATAGTTACTTTCAACATAATTAGAAATGTACAACTTTGTGTGGAAGAAAGAAAATAATAAAGCAAACCTCACAAGCAATACTTCTGACCCTGACTTCTGACTTCATGAAATAACACGCTATGGATAATCATTTAAGTCTAGAAAAGTATTTAATACAGGTGTGTTATGTTAGACTAAGACAACATTTCTACTGAGACAAGCAGCTAACTCACAGTAAGTTTCCTCTAACATAAGACGCATGGATAATACAAGATGTAAGTTTCTTCAACTCAAAAAACACTGAATTTTTCTCTGAAGAAAAAAGTTGCTATGCTTGACTTCTACCTATGAGATATACCAGACGGTTAAAAATTGCCCTTTTTTACTTCAGGATTTGTCTGACTCACAAGCTTTACTTTAATTATGGGCCCCCAACTTAAAGTAACTGAAACATTCTGTTCCTAGTCCTTTCAGGTGCAATGAGAAACTTCCCAAAATAGAATCTGTGTCAAAGACTTGATTGCTTCCTCAGTTAATAACTAACCATTTCAAAAGACTGGTAGAAAGTATCACTATGTGTAAATATTCACTATGTTACATGCAGTTAGTCTACCTACTTTTTAAAACTTCATTTTTCAAAGTCTTCAGGTCAGCGAATTTGACTCAAGTCTCAAGTTAATAAGGTTACAGCAAAAAATAATGGGACATCTTTTATCCTCAAGCAACAACTTGAATACTAATGACAAAGGAAAAGCACTCATTTCCTGCAAGCAGCAAGGCCAAAGGTCTGTTCAGTGAAGGGCAGACGCAACAGAATCCCAGTAAAGAATTTTTCCCACAGCGCTGTCAGAGAAGCTCAGGATGCTTGATGGATGGTGGGACTGGTTCAACTGCCATTGCTAAGAACAAACCAACCCCAGCTGCATATTAGTGGTTAAGGTGCCTGAACTTGGACTGTGGAGATGAACAAGAAGGAAAGTAATAGTAATAATAATAACATATATATATATAATTATTAGATATATATTTATGAAATTATCTCAGGATTGTGACTAAATTCTCTGATACATTAAGAAAACTGCAGCAAAAATCCCCAAACCAATCAAGGTGCTTAAGTAGTTTGCTGACTGTACCTGGAAGACAACTGAGTAATGCTGTTTCCCTATTTAAGTTCCCCAGCTTTAAGACTGAGGAACGTGTGTCCCCAGAGCTCCTAAGCCATAGGAAGTAGTACTTGTTAGTGTAGGTAGTTTTGGCCCCCGTGGAGCTTGTCCTGCATTTTCACACCTGACCATCCAAAGGTAGGAAACTTGTAGAGGTTTGCCCTGAAGTTAATGTAAGGTTATTAGCAATCAGGTAACAGACGTTTCATTAACTACTTGTATTTATTTTTAAGTTACATATTAGTTAAATGCCAAGTTAATAATTTGCTTTCTGAATGTATCCCCTAATAGCAATTGCAAGTTATCAAATCACAAGCAGAGCTGCTGTTCTGGTTTATCATACTGTTAGTTGTATTTCAATTATATTGTAAACCAACAAGTCAATAGGACAGAAATTAATCAAATCATCAGAGCAAGATCTCAAAAAGTTTTCTCAGTCAGCACCAGAAGTTTAGCAATGACTTCGAAAGCTAACTATAAGAGTTGTATTAAGTGTTCAAGAACATCATGCACTTCTAGGATCTATCAGGGAACGATGCTAATTTCATCAAACGTGTCCGACAGCAGGTAGTATCAAGGACATTATTTCTGCTTTGTGCCTCACATTCTACTTCCGTACAGCAATAACTAAAACTTGATGATGGGGGAAGGGATAGAACAGCTCATTTTCAGATACTTCATTCTGATTTTTAATTATGCATCCTTCTTTAAAAATGACAGTCCTATTTGATTTTCAATGCAACTAATATAACATGGCAAAATACTTAAACAGAAGCTAAGCTTATAAAAACAGGTGGTTTCATATTTCCGGAGACTGTATGTTCCCAAATAGTCAAAAGAAACATTTAAAACAGAATTTGCTTAGCAGCCATAACCAAAAGAACCACAGAGTTCAGGTTATATTTCTAAGTATTTTAACAGGTGTTGTCCTGTATGGACTTCAAGTGTTCATACTTCAAGTGTTAGCAAAGTGATACAGAACAACAGTAAACAATTCTCGGTACATGTTACTGAACTTACTTTTATTAAGGTAGAAACCACTTCAAATGATCCAACCACCAAAAGTACAGGAGCTATGACAATGAGGGGAAGCAAGGAATATCCTATCACACCAAGAACTTGGCCATAAGCAACCTGGAATTTTCAAGCGCATAAAAACAAGCTTTAGTACAAAATTACTTCTATCACACAATCTTTTCCAGTTTTTTAACAGTATGAGTAACCATAAAAACGTGTTGACAATTCATGAATTTTTTGCCAAAGGAAGATTGCTAGCATGCAAACTGTTTTTTCTATTCAATCCTCTAGAATTTTGTAGTTAATCTTCCTACAAAACATAACTTGCTTTAAAAACCAAAATTAAAATAATTTCAGATGATAAAGGGAAGCATTTAGATCAAGATCTAGAACCTGATATACTCTGACTAGCTTGAACAGATTTGTTCAAGGTACTTCCACAACTGCTATTAGCTTCCTGGAATTAAAACGTTTGATTTTTCCCTATTGCAGCTGGAAATATCCCTTGGCTCACTTAGACTTGCTGGATTTAACTTAGGAAAAATAGCAGCAAGACAAGCAACTGTCTTTAAGCAACCTCATGTGGCAGTAAGTCCTCCACAATCAACTCCGAAGAGCTACAGTGATCCCCCTCCCCTTTCTCACCAGTTAATACATTCTGGTAATTTTACATTTTAAGCCACAAAACCTGCAGACTTAAAGGCATCTGGATTACGCTTGTATGCTAAAATACCACACGATCACATTCCTAAAAGCTTTTTCTTTCCAAGTACTTTTCAGACAAGAACCCTCTAGCAATTATGATTAAAAGGAAAACCTTAAAAGGAAAAAAAATAACAAAGACCACCACCAAACCACTATCAGAAAATGCATAGTAAAAATATAGAACTTACTTATCAGTGATACTAACAAGACAATTAATGCATTTTAAACTGCAATACCATTTTCACAAGCTTCTGTCCTCGCGACTGTTCCACAGTAGCTGCTTGTGGGCTTTGCTGTAAGCCATGATACTGTTTACACCTGAATCACTCAGTGACTCAGTTTTTAAACACAGCTTTAACAGCTATGCCAACCCTGCTGATGCAAGCAACTGGAGGGAGGGATGTAGGCCAGAACTTCAATTGGCTTTGCAGCTGAAGTACCATACGCTGACTTTCATCCCTTAATGGGTTTGAACTCCATCAGGCCAAGGATGAAAGCAAACACAGTAGGTGCTCTGTACGAAAGGTTGCTACACAACTGCTGCCAGCCCACTTTCAAAAAAGTGAGATAAATGGCCCCATTTAGCTCAGTGCCTGAAAAAACGGAAAGCATTTAAAAAAAAAAAAAAAAAACCTGACCTCAAGAAAGGATTTCAGCTCTGGATCAGAGGCACACACAACAAGCTCTGAGATTTGTGGTAAGAATTTGCAGATAGTTTAACACATCCAGCAATCCATGCACTGCATAGCAAGAGCAGCTGCCCACTTCTAGACTTTAGATTCTACTTTGGTGACCAAGAACCTGAAATCTATGCACTGAAGTTTTCAATTTCACTCATTCTTAGGTGGCTACAATGTGAAAAGTCAAGCACTAAGAAAAGCCAGCTATTAGTGAAAAACATAGCCAAGATATTTTGAAATTCCCTCCCTCTACCAACTTTCCATATATTAGAGGTACTTACTTCTCCTCCAAGAACCCTGGCCAGTAAAAAAATTGTCAAGGATCCAAATATCCAGATAGTTATAATCCAAGAAACAACCTTAAAATGGAAAGAACAATTAATTGACATTACTCTTCTTCACTGTAAGGAAAGACAAATCATAAATCACCTCATTGCACTCAAGAGTTTTATTACACAAAATTAAGTTCTGAATTGCAGCAAGTTTAGTTTTATTCAGTACCACAACAGAGCTTGAAAATAAAATTCAGATGTTACATTCACAAAATCACAGTAATGTAAGTTCGATGAAGAAGGGATGCTTAAACAGTGTTTTGTAAGTACTATGCTGTGCCATCAGAGTAGGAAGAGGTTAGCTAAAAAGTAAAGCTAAGATCACTCTATTGAAATATCTTCATTTATTCAAAAATTTGGCTCAGGTTTTTTGTTTGCTTGGTTTGGTTTTGATTTTTTTTTTTTTCCTCCTTAAATCAACCCAACCAGTACAAAAAGTTGAGATTCTCCTTCCATTGTCTGTAAAGACACAACTTAATTCTTTCCTCAGACCAGGAATACCTCAGAAGGCACAAGACTTTAATTCTTGATAAAACATTATGATTACAATTTAAGAAACAGATTCAGAATCCTGGAGAAAAAAAAAAAAAAAGTAATTATTTTCCTCCTTCTTTCATTGTTTCAGAAGTCTTAAAATCACACTCCAGCTCAACAGAACCTTCAAAGTAAGTTAGGTGTTCCTGGGGTTCAGTAGATACACAAACAACAGCAGCAAACTGATCCACTGTGGGATTGAGGGATGGTCCCTGCTTTGTCTAGAAAACAGCTAAGTGGTGCACCCAGAAGATTTGAATCCTATGGTGTTTTGGTCTACTCACTTCAAGTCTCACAGAAACATGACAGGAGGAAATCTTTATCGCTGTTTGGTATATCACATGGAGGCCAGAGGCCACAGAGAGCCTCTCTTACCTTTCACAAAAATCCTAGCACATACTCTGGTACTTTACATATATGCCTTATTGCTATTCTATGCTGTAATTAAAATATCTGTAACTACACACATAATCAAAGATCTCCCATAGGGGGATGCTAGGCTCACACTCAAATTGTGGCTGTAAATTATAGTTTCTTCTATTTCAATTTGAATGTGAGCTTAACTGTGTTTAGAGAAGCCAAGTAAATCTGCACAGTATCTTCAAATAACTATTCAGTTTTGAGTTCGAAAAGAATTATAGGCAAATTCTATTAACCAGAGGAAAGTTATTGTAACTGAGCATAGAGGACAAAAGAGTAATGTGCACTAATGAAGACTAAACATACCAGAAAAGCGTTGTAATACATCACAGATTAAACAAAGAGCTTAACCTGCTGGGAAATTAGAATTCATGACATCTACACAAAAGTTCTTTGGTATTCCTTTTAGTAATAGAATGCAAGTTATCAAAAGGTTACAACTAAAACGGAAAGATTCACTAACGACTGTAAATGTATTAGCTTGATCTATTTCCTCTAGAAACCACATCTTTCTTTCATTTTATTATATAAAAAAGCCTGACATCTTAATAAAGATTTACCTTTCTGTAGGTTATTTAATAAACTTCTTTGTGCTATCTTTCTACATTGTAAGTCAAAAAACTATATTTAGAATGCCCTACATTAATATGTGAAGAAGAGACTTTCTGCTTACATAAGAATGCAAATTGCTTAGCAATAATGTCCCCAAATTTAGTCCCAATTTCTTTTTAAGCAGAAGGTTTGTACATACCTTAAATTGTCCATATAATGAAATCATTGAGAAGAAGAGGACAACTGCCAGAGGACCCCAGAAGTCTGGATTGTCTCGCACTACCTGCCTATTAAACCCAAGAGACGGCATAGGCATCAACACACATCGGATTTTGTAGTAAATATCCTTCAGATCAATGTCGAGTTCTTCCCTGAAATTGGAAAGCAAGGGAGCGTTACAATACAGCACAGAAATGAAACAGATCATAACAATTAAGTTCCTGGACTAAGAGAAGGTTTACAGAGCAGGTCTCCTATCACCATAAGGCTTTCTGTAGCCATGACTGGCAATGGAACAATTTGTCCAGAGAAAAACAACGCCGTATCTTCATCACACATTCAATAACCAGTATGACACGGACATATTTTATTCTACAAAAATCAATTACACGCCTGAGAATAGAAAACATCCACAGCACATCTTAATAGCCTACGTTAAGACAGGAGATCTATTTTCTGGCATACAGGAATGTGTAACATTTATAAAACTGGAAACAGAAGTCAAAGATGTACTCAGCAGTAGGACGTCTGCGTGTTCTTATGCTGAAGTTTGCCATGAGCACATCTGTTATGGAATAATTTTGTTTCAAATCCTAAAGAAATATTTTAGTTACATTCACTAATCCCATACCATTCAAAATATATCTCATCAGATCAACAGAAAATAAAGCAGCAGCAAGAAATAAATACGAAGACAATTCATCACAATTTCTCCTTCAAAAAGGAAGTACTGTTCACTGATTCTCTTAAGCCCATTTCAGGATTGCTGTTACTGAGGCTGTGTCACAATTTTTGTTTCTAACCTGTGCCTAAATAACAAAAATTGTTCATCAACACAACCCTGAATAAAGGAGTGGACCAAAAGCATCCATTTTTCTCCATTTTAAAGCAGTGTTATATTTCTCCTTTGTTTATTTAATATGTGTATATTCCACTCTGACAGTTGCATAACAGAAATATTTCCTTTGTGGACTTCTTTGTCACTTCTTAAGGCTTCTGATAGTGTTTCAAGTAAAAAAGTTCCCACAGCGCTGACAGTTACCTCACTGAAGAGATGATAGCTGTAACAGGAGACAAGTGCCAAAAGCACAGCAGTCTAGTGAGGGGAAAGAAACAATCCAATTGTTGGACAAAATGCTCGTGTGACAGCGCTGCATCAGAGAACTTATCTTTGCTGTCTGCTATTCTTTAAATCCATAGAAGCATTCAGATTAGAACGCTTCATAACACACATTCTGGGAATAATCAGAACTGCATAAAAGCTGCAACATGAAATCAGACTGAGTTTCCCTGTTAGGAGGCTGGTATTTGTCCTCTTTGCTACAAAATTATTCCTGGCTTGTTCTCCTCACTTCCAAGAATAGGCTTCTTAGAACACAGAGCTGTCTTTGAATCACAAGCTTGATTTTTTTGTGTGTGGTATACAACTTTGCACAAAAGAGGGAATTCATCTGTTGTCACCTCAGTATGCCATTCTATTTCTTAATTAAAATTACAGGTTTACAGAACAGACTCAGACATACAGGTGCTACTTCTGCGCATTTCAAGTACTTTTCAAATAACAATTTCATTATTAAGCACTCCAGGCACCTGTTTTCTCTCAGAGCTCTTATTTCAGCTCTTCAGAGTACTTTCCTTCTCACTCCATTTTTAAAAGCATCATAATCTTTAAACAGGAAAACTTTGAGACAACAAGAATGATGTTGCTTAGGTGGAGAACACAGACTAAGACCCAGTCAGCCCCCCTCAGAGTAATAACCTTCAGATAACCTTCAGCTTTCTTCTGACAATCACGTTCCTGTGAACAGAACAAGTGATGCAGACATCAGCAGTTTCAAAGACATTTTTGTCTTTCAACAGTAATCTCCCTTAAGAGAACTTCATAAGGCAGCATCAGAGAATATAAAGTTTCTGCTAGCTTACTTGCAACTGTGCTGCAGAACACAGTCTAGTTTTTCAAACCATGACAAGATCAACAGATAAGAATACAAAAGCCATTAAATTTCTATTCTTATAACATAATGAAATTTTGATTTTATTTCCTCCTCCCTTCCTCTCCCACAGTGAATGACAAGTCTCTTTCATAGCTAAAGAAACAAACAAATAATAAAAATAAACAAAACCCACCATAACAAAAACCAGCATTTTCACTCCTGCACCAAAAGAGACCAATTGGATGAGCAATTTGTCAAACAGAATTTTAGCCACAGCAGAAGACTAGCAGGCAGTTTGAGGACTTACAAGTTCTTTGTTTTCCCTAGGCAGCTAACAAAGAGATATCCACAAACAATTAGTACATACAGGAGTGGCTTGTTATCTTCTGGGTCATCGTCTTCCACCTCCAGAAGCCAGCCATACCCCCTCTGCCTCAAGAATGTAGTTGCAGATGATTCTTTGATGAATTCTCCTCCAAGATTTAGCTTAACATCTGGAGCTGTTATGGACCCACTAGGATCTTGGAGAAAAAAGGAGAGGAAAAGATAAGTTTTTATTCTGCCAAAATACATTTGATTTCAAAATCACTGCAAAATAAATAAATATGTACAAAAGCTACATGTGCAGGTCATCACCACGGAATAGTCAAAGTCATACACCAACAGTTACATGATCTGAAAGGGTACTTCTGGTTTTATGCAGTAGTAACAAAGTTGTTTTAGGACTCCAATTAGCAAGTTCTAGCTTCTAGATAGCAGACCATGCTGCAATTCCTGCTTTATGACTAATCATTTGGAGGTATAAAGGAGTTAAATCATACCATAAAGGAGTTAAAAACATACCGTAAAGTACCATAAACTGTGGATTATTTATCATTTTCTGCTGACCACATTATCTCTTTTAGAGCCCATTCCTGCACAGTGGCATTGTTTCACCCAAGCTATTCTCTGCTTGCATCCAACTTCACACAGAAGGAAAACATTTGTAGCTTTTCTCATTTGTAACCTGCTTTTAACACAGTGGAAAACATTAGGAGAAAGAATACTGCCAGAGTTCCCCAGGTTCTGTTCAATAATGAGATACAAGGAATGCTCTTTAACATGCTAACATCTTGCTCTACCACAGTACTAAACACAAACATAAGCAACTGTTGCACTTTTCAGCTGAGTCAAAGTCAGCAATATTAATTTTATTCACTTTTTTGTCAGTTATATACCAGGGAAAAAGACAAAATAGTAATGAAAATACACTAAGCAGCCTGAAGTAATAAAAAAGCATTAGTTTATGATAAGAGTACACATTCCAAGAATTTGGGAATTTACTTTCTGCATAAAAACAGAACACAGCAACAAGTCAGTTCTTTGCATGAACCTTATAACAAAAGTTTTGAGAGGCAAAAACTCCCCTCCCATCCAACATCATCTTGCTTCACCAAAGAAAACCTTGTTTTGCAGTTGTATTGTTGTGTGCATTTACACACAAGCGCACGTATGAATTTCCCTGAACACTCAGCTACAGCGAGTGCTTCTGAAATGTTTCTGCAACACATACTGACACAAGCCACGTCACATTTGTGGGTTACGTTTGACACCCCTATCCAAAAGCAACATGGTTTTGGAGAATTTAGATTCTTCCAATGACAGGACATCCTACTGTGTTCAGTCAGCATTTACTGAATCATTTGCTCTACGCTCAGTATCACAATTAATTTAACAGGATTCGCTGTCCTAAATCAGCTTGCTAGGGCACTCCAGCTTAAATTTAAGCTTCCCCATTACTGCTTTTCAATCATTTCATAATTGTGATAGCTAACCATCCACTGCTTTGATTCCAAGAACATCATCCCCACAGGATCCTCATAAAGTAACTTAAAGAAGAAACTTCTCTTTGCTCCTGTACCCATACGCACATTAATATCATTCCCATCAGATGCAAGCAAAGCCGTCTTCAGAGGAGAAGGGAGGAGGAAAGATTGATTCTTAAAGCCTGAACTTCAAGGCAGAGAAAGGCTCACAAGTCTTCTATTATCAGTTGGACCTTTCTGTCATTTTAAAGTTATTGGTTTGTCTATAACACAGCACTGCTTTGCAAGGAGGATCCTTGTCATACTTTGTGCACAACTGTGCCTGCCAAAACAAGACACTAACAGTCCGATCAGCCACGGATTTGATTTATCTGTTCTCAGTGACCGGTGACAACCCATCTTGAGGATAGAAATCTTCTACATGAATCTTATTTACCAATGTTCCTTTTAGCAGAAGATGATTACAGAATACCTACAACCGCATTACAGATCATGAAACCAGTTAACGTGATTTTAAGTCTGTTTTGAAGATGATATCTCAGATGGGACAAAGCTGAAGAAACCAAGGAAAAAAATCTGCTACTGTGTCTTCTTTAGTCTGCTCTGTAATGGCAGAAAAGTTAATAGCAGGCCACCTGAACACTGAAAAACCTGACAGGAATTCATGTTTCTGGTGTTCGCTAATGAGAGCCCGGATATTTTCACCACCACTGTCACAGGCCATAACGCTGCAGACTACACACAGCTACACTCAAACAGGGATGAGATCACACCTTGCTTGCGCCCACAGAGAACGCAGAGCCAAACCCTGTTCAACACATCCTACAGGACAGGCGCTTACTATGGCTCAGGTCCAGCAGAGTACTAACATAGCTCTCAGCAAATACTTCCAGGGAGAATTCCGAGAGTCTTCTTCTGGAGGCACCTAGCTCCCTTCTCAGGCCATGGTGGAAAAGGAGAAGGAAATGAAAATAAAACAACGTGGAGTGTACCTGTCAATTAACATTCCCTGTCAGAAGGACTGACAAGTTCACCAAAGAACAGAGCTAAGCATTCTGTAGTGGCATTTCACTTCAATTCTTCATTTCCAGGTTCGAGAGCCAGGACGTACATCGTTCCCAACCCGATCCACAACTATTGGGTAACTACACAGATGGAGCAGAAAGCTGGTTATTTAAATGGCTACAGTCCCAAGGGTCGTTCTCCATCAAAATAACGTAGCACAACGTTGACTCTTCCACAGCGCCGAGACTTAAGCCCTCACGGCATGACCATACGGCAGGTACGCAGTCTGCACAGCAGGTAGGCCTCACCTCGCCCCTCACCTACACACGGTCCCCGCTTAACCCCTCATCACCGTACGAAACAGCCCCGAGCGTAGCTACGCCGGGTGCCAGCAGGCAGCGCGGCTTAACGGACAGCGAGCCGCCGGCGCCGGGGGTGGGAGGGCGCCGAGGACAGCGCCCGCCGCGGTTACGTCAGGGCACGGAGCAGCCCGCCGGCCCTGCCACGCACACACCGCCACGGCGCCGCCTCAGCGCCCCGCGCCCTGCCGGCGCGCTGGGGAGAAGGCCGGTGCCCCCGCCGCGGGGGCGAGAGCCGCCCGCAGCCCTCGGGCCGGGCCGAGGCCCTCGCTCGGCGGGAGCGGCCCCTCGCTCACCTTCGGCGTCGGCCGAGGAGACGAAAGTGAAGTCCCCGTTGTTGGGCGCGAAGAGCGGCGGCGGCTGCGGCGGCTGCTGAGGGCCCGGGGGCTGCATTTCCCCGCCCTCCGCGGGGCCGCGGGCCGGAGCGAGCGGCGAGGGGCGGGCGGCGAGGCCTGAACCTGCCTGGGGCCTCCGGGCGGCGGCCGCGGCGCTGAGCGGCGCCCAAGGGCCACGGCGCAGCCGCCTCACGGGGCGGCACCGAGCACCTCGCCCGCCCGCCGCTCGGCGGCGATTGGCCGCCGCAGGGCCCGCCCTCTCTCCGTCCCAACGAGTGGGCGGTGCGGCTCCGGCGCAGCGCGGCCGCCGATTGGTCAGTGCGCGGAGCTAACGCCCACCGGGCCGGGTCGGCGTTCGGCCCGCGGCGGTCGCCGCCTCCACGCCGTCAGACGCGCGGCGCCGTTGCGGCCGTTGAGTGCCGTGGGGCGGTGCGCGGCATCGAAGCAACGCCTCAGCGCCGTACATGCCCGGCGAGCACGGGGCCTCGGGCGGAGAGTTGCTCCGGTTGGTCGCGTTAGCGGTCAAACAAAAGTTGAAGCTTATTAAGGAGGGCGTTATCCAGATGGACGGACGTGCAGCATGGACCGCCTCGCTGGGATGTCTGTGTCACTGTTTGATCGCTCTCAGGCTTGAGAAGTTTCTCATAATGCCGTGTCTGAACCTCCCCTACAAATATGTTTGTATTATACATTGAAAAAGCGTAGGAAGAATAAATGCTCTAGCAGAGTAATTTGGAGAAGGAATTTTGTTTCCCACGTATATTCCACTATATTCCATTGCAGGAAATCACTGCAAATTCCTTTGCAAATAACTTGGAACAAGTAAAAGCCAAACTGATTTTTACAGAGAGAGTGTGATGGGGAAGTTTGTTTTTTTTTTTTTTTTTTTTTTTTTTTCCTCGTATCACAAGATAACCAGTTTGGATTTATAAAGGACCAAAAAAAAAAAAAAAAAAAAAAAAGAAAATTTGAACTCAGAATCACAGAATGACCAGGATTGGAAGGGACCTCAAGGATCATGAATCTTCAATTCCCCTGACAACATGCAGGGCCACCAACCTCCCCATTTAATACTAGGCCAGGTGCCCAGGGCCCCATCCGACCTGGCCTTGAACACCTCCAGGTACGGGGCATCCACAGCCTCTCTGTGCAGCCTGTTCCAGCACCTCACCACTCTCATAGTAAAGAACTTCCCCTGACATCCAATATAAATCTTCCCTCCTTCAACTTAAAACCATTTTCCCTTGTCCTGTTGTTATCAGGTTCTCTTTCAACACGTTTCAGTGGTTGTTTCCTTGCAGCAGCAGAAAAAAAAGTCATCACAGTTGTACAGGACTTTTTTTTTTTTTTTTTAATTATTCAAAAACCTTCCTAATAATACAGAATAGCACAATGGATTTGTGTAATTTTATTCCCTGTTGAAGTAGTTGAGTAATTGAGCAATCTGGTAATTTTCTTAACAGTGATGTGGCATTCGTTTGCTGCAAGACCTTTGTCATAGGTTTCCTTTCCATTTCTGATGTCTCTCTACTCAGTTACAGCTCCCCTTGCATTCAGCTGCAGGGCTGCGCTTGTGCCGCTGCCTGTTGTTGCTGGGATATCTCTGATATTTTGGAAGCTGTGCCCTCCCCAGCACGTCTGTCATTGGACAAATTTAGTTTCGATGTTAAGCACTAAGCCATAACAACAGAGAACAAAAGGTCCAAGAATAGCTTGTGCTAAAGGCAACATTTTCATTTGCTTCATTGTTAATTTTTACTTGCTGGGTCTCAGAACCTTGGAGGAGCTTGGTAATGGTCTCCTAGCAAGAGCAGAAATGTTGCAGTGTAAGAGCAAGACTTGAGGGTGAATGGGACAAAACGAACATGCGTCTCGCTCATGAGCAGCTTCTCGGGGCCGCGGGCAGGTTTTCAAGCCACGCAGAACCGCTGCTCCCTTTGCCCCGTCTTGCGAGGGCAGAGGAACAACACTCCCGGCCGCCAGCAGGGGGCGCGCCCTCACTGCTGTTGCCGGGGGGGTTCAGCGCCTCCGGGGGGCGCTCGTGTCTACGGGTAGGAAGAGTATTTAGTAACGGGACCGGTGATCCTGGACTGAAGGCTTCTGAGAACTGGTTATGTGCTGGAGCTTGTTTTATGTCAAGGAACGCTTTTATCTCCATCAATTTTCGGCAACAGAAAGATATTGTACAACATACTCTTGAAGCAATCGGGATGGTAGGTAACCGTACCAGAAGGAAACTTGCAGAAGGAGAAACTTACTGATAATGTGGAGTAAAGCACTATGCCAATTTGCTGCTCGTTGAGGGTCTTTTTTTAATTTATCAGCAAGCTGCTGTGGATGCGTTATTTTCTTTCTGAGCACTATTTTACCTCTTGAATTTGTAAAGAAGAAAGTTCAGAGAGACTTTGACTTCATTTTACAGTACCCGGTTTTCCCCAAGAAATCTCAGATGCCTTTGTCAGGCAGTAGGGAATTTCAACCATTTATTTTAAGTGTCTCTTTGAACAAAGAAAAGAAAAGCCTGGGTGACATTTGCTTAAAATAAGCTTAAAAAAAAAGGTGTAATATTTACAGTGATACTTCTGCAGGAGCCAATTCACATTAGTCTTTCAGACGTGAGGAGCAGCTGAGGTCCCTGGGTTTGCTCTGCCCAGAGCAGAGTAGCAGTGCGGATGCAGCTCCTCACAGGAGCCGAGGGGCAGCGCTGAGCTCTGCTCTTTGGTGACCATCTCCACTAACTTAACGTGGTGTATGAATCTGGTGAGGATTTTTTTGCCACTGAACTTACTGATGGAATAAAGATCCTTGTGTCATGGTTTTATGATTTTTGGTCATCAGTATTCCACACCATAACATCATGTAATGCACTGGGGGTGGGGTTTGATATCTGCCGAATGTTCGTCCGACGGAGAAGAACTGCATTTCCCCAGGAGGCTTTGCGGTCAGCAAGGGGATATAACTCCATGCAAGGTCACCTGATCCTTCTTCTTCGCCTGCGCTTCGCTGTCTGCGCTTCGCTATCTGCGCTTCGCTGCCTGCGCTTCGCCATCTGCACTTTGCCTTATGGGGGTGGTTACAGCAGTGGGAGCAAAATAATTGGCAAAGAAAGGGCAAGCCTATTTGGGCTGCTGACCTATGGAAAGATATTGCTACCCGAACAAAAAATATGGTTATAAAGGTGCGAAATTGGTGTCCGGCGGAGAGTAGTCTGAATTAGGTTGTGCGGCACTGCCAGTATCGTAGGATATTTGTAAACTCTGAGCTTTACTATTTTGCCGTCTGTACTTCAGTCACTCAACTGGACTGCACTTCTCACCCCAGCATTGTGGTGAGGTCTATACAATTCAAACAGATTTTCTCTCTCTCTCTCATTGTATTTTACTAATACTATATTTAGTAAAATCATTTGTTCCACCTCAGATTAGTGCTGTTGTTTTCAAGTATTTTGGGGTCCCCTGCTTCCCCTTTCCCAGAGGCGCGGATCCGCAGATCCCTCCGCCCTGCTGGTCACGGAACTGGGCCGGACCAGCCCATAAACCGTTGACACCTTGATAATGCTGAAGGGCTTGTACTTGAAAACATAAGTATGGATAAGGATGATACAACAGAAGAGGTAATTTCCCCTCTGCTATTTCACACCATAATCAAGCATATAATGTTAGGAATCTGAAGGTTTTAACAAGTTGATCTGAAGTTTGTACACTATTTGGACTTGGAAATATTATCATATAGTTTAGAGAAGTTATTTCTTACACATTTCCACTGAGGTCTTGCTATCTTGTTTTTGCTGGTTGTCATGAAGCATTGGAGTGCTCCTTTCAAGTTGGTAATGCATACTGTGGTCAAACAAACCTAGCATACCAATCCCAGGTCCAGCTAATCTGCACGAAGCTTATGTCAGGAGGTTGTAAAGACAATACCACTGCTTTTCATGGCCTGTTGTTGACAGTCTGCATGGTCAGTCACTGGATGCCAAGGTCTGAAGTTTGAGTAACATTTGCCAGGGCCACGCAACACAGTATCTGAAGTGGAGATGGCAATTCATACATCTACTAATGTTCTCTTTGTGGTAACAGAATGCTTCTTCTTTATTTGTTCCACAAGAAATCATGTTTGATCTTCTATGAATTACCTTCTCTGGGCTGAGGGGCAGTTTATATTGATTACATGACATAGTAACAGAGTAAGAGGCAGTGTTTATAATTTTCTGCAAACAAAAGCTATCATATATATGATGGTATTCAAATATAGATAACTGTGGTAAGCCAGGCAGTAGGCATCTAATCCTGTCCAGCCATTTGCTGTAAGCAAAACATTATAAACATATCAGAAGTACACACCTAACAGTGTGACCTGTTGTGTTTTTTGTTTGTTTGTATGTTTTCATTTCATTTCATTCATAGCTGAAGGTATGAGCAATTTGAGAAAAATACGTTTATTATACATAACTCATCTGACATCTGTTGGTGATGGACAAATCTACATTACTAGATCAATTTCTGATGAACAGAGTGGCTGACAGTTAAGACATGATATCAAACCTGGAACATCCATTAGACCTCATAACCAGTAGAATGTGGACAGGTGTTTGAAGTAACCAGGGTATCTTCAAAGCAGTTCAGTTTCAATGTAAAGATATTTACAAAAACACAGGTTTAGAAAGAAGCTAACAGAAAATTGTTAATAGCTGTTTCTGAAGCTGAAAAACAAAGCCTAGCAGTCCAAACAGGAAGCTTTGTAAGAACAAGATCTTGGAGAAATGGTAATAAAATTCAGGAATGAAGATGAGTGATCCTTTTTTGAAGATAATTGCAATTAAGGAACCTTAGGGAGAAGCTCAGAGCAAACCAGGATCTTGGATGAGATATTAAGAAATGGGAATCTCCAACAAAACATTCGGCTGCTGACATCTTGAAATAATAGGACTAAGCTGGAAACCTGAGCCATAGAGACTGTTGAGGAGTAAGATTTGGTTACAGCTTAGAAACAGACCAGATGAAGGCTTTTGTCTGATATTATGCAAAAAACCATAGAGCTGTGCTGAGCACTGAGGCAATCAGCTATAACTGGGATATATACTTGTAGAAAGGGAAAGGAGAATAAAAGGAAAAAAAAAACAAGTCAATGAAGTCACAAAAATGAACAAGTCACATTTTTCAGAGAGTTTGGGACAAGTTTAGTGTGACAGTGCTATCCAACTGAACTGCATCCTTCATTTGTTTTTTTACACCAATGCTATTCAGCCTTACCCTTCCAGCTTGAAAACTCTTCTGTTTTCAATGAGAAAAACAAAAACGAGGAGAAAATAAACGCAGATAATTTAATTATTGTAATTAAAGGACTCCCTCTTCTCCCCAGTGTGTTGTGTTGTCTTATATCCCAGAGTCACATTTCCAGAGAGAATGCTTTGCCTTCACCTTGTGCTGATATAAATAAGTGCATACAGTACAGAGTAATAGAAAACTGGGCACAACAAATGTGGAAGATCCTGTTGTACAGAGAACTGGAGTGTGCTCCTTATCTTTTGAGATCGGGAAGGAATACCAAATGTAGTCCCTTTATTTTTGGTATGTTGTGGTCAGGTCTTTGTTAGTACTGTTGCCAGGGGGTCAAAAAGCAAGCAGCCAATGAGAAAAGGCTTAACCACTTTCAAGAATGAGTACCTGAGCCTTTGGAAGACAATTTCGAAGAGGAACCAAAAGTAGTTGTAACCTCTTGGTAGTCTCAGTCCAAGTGGAAGCAAGGCCAAAGAAGTTAAATAAGTTATTCCAAACACAGTGGAATCAGTGATTAGGCTTTCATATTGCTGTGATGCTTTCATTGCTAAAACAATACTTTTTCTACACAGTATTTTAAAAGAAAAATATTAACCAGCAGCGCCCTCCTTGCCATTCTATAAAGCAAAGAAGCCTAAGACATATATAAATCTGAGTTCTCACAGTCCCTCAGTTGTACTCCTCAGTTTTTGTTCATAATATGTTTGTTCATATTCTGTTTTGTACGTGCTTTTAGTAAGCACAGTAGTGCTGCCTGTAAACATGAACATTTTTAGGTTTGTTTTTACAGTCTATCCCTTTCCTTCCTAAGGGTCTGGTGATTAACAAGCGGAGTTATAATGCTATTGCTACACATTCACAACTTAGGGATAAAAAGATGCTGATGAGATACTTAAAATGTCAAAACATAGATATATAGAAGGCAGGAAACTGCACCCTACAGAAGATCATTGTTTGTTGTTACAATACTGTATAGTGTATGCCTTCAATGATTTACGAACGATCATTTAATCTGCCTTCCCAGCCCTCTGGACCTGAATTAGTCCCTTGATAGCTCTGATTAACTTGGCCCCCTTCAGTCATATAATGCTGTTTTTGCTTGTAGATAAGCAGCTTTTGGTTCGTTGTATTTGGACTGTTTCCCACAAGTGGTATAAATGTGCCCTTAATGCTTCTTACAAGTTTTTTAATAAGATTAGAAGGATGATTGTAATATTTGTAGATTACTATCCAGTATACTGCTAATCCATTATGGCTGTGAGGAAAGGGAAGTACATAGCATGGATTTGAGCATAAATCTCAAACAGTAGCACTTGTTAACTTTCAGCAGCTTATGTATTTTATTGTGCTCATTGCTAATTAAAATTCTTACACAAAAAGCTTGTTTCACCCTAGGCTTGACCTGCCTCATATGATGCACGGAGGTGGCAGTTTCCTTGAATTAGGGTAGTTTGGGCATGTGACAAGTATTCTCTGATCACCTTCCTTACTGTGAGTCTCTAATAACTAGTTAGCACGCAAGAAGAGCATTAACTTCCTTATTGTGTTACTTCTCTTGTGTGAAAATATAATGGGTTCCAGAGGAAGGAAAATAAGATTGGGACTATTTCTAGCTGTAGAGATTCCCTCATATACAGGCAGCAAACCTTTAACTTTACTCCCTAGTATTTGCTTTCATTTTCCTTTGGCTTTACTCCCTTCTGGTCCTTTTCCCTTTTTACTCTGTGACTCTCCTCTGAGACCCTTTTTTTTTTTTTTTATTAAATTCAAAGAGATTTATAGCTACCTATATGGAGACTTATTTTGGATGAGAAATTAGAATGATCGTGTTTCTTTTATGGCAGTTGCATCCGCTCCAATTCTTTCAACACTAGGATCTCAAAAATTACCTTGAGATTTGGATCAAATGGTGCCACTTGTCAAAAGGAAGAAAATAGCACTAAGAATATGTTTGTTGCTGTTAAAGCTCAGAAAAAGTTGTTATAACTACAAAACTGTGATAGAGAAAACAGAAAGGTTATTCTTTTTCAAGCCCATGAATATCCCGGTGTCTAGAGAGAAATCTCATTGATCTGGAGATGTTTGCAGAAAACTAGCTACTTCCAGGCCTATCACTGTTTCATGGTATGTGAATGTGTCAGGAGCTCAACTCACAATCCCAACCTTGACTGCTGTAGTGTATTTGAAGTCATAGGCATATGCATTCCCCAGACCAGAAGGATTTTTTCACTGGCAGATTTGCAGAAATATGACTCATTTGGACCAACACAGCTAAGCAGTTACCCACAATTATGCTACACTGATGTCACCAGGACTTTCTCTTGAAACATCAGTAGAGCTTGGCCTTCAGGGCTTTTTCACTTCCTCTGCATCTTGAACATGCACTGTCTTGTCTTTTGCAGTGTAACAGTGCTAGTCTGTGCTAGCACAGAAGCGCCCTTAAACTCTTGTACTCCTTCTGCTGACCATAGGAACATGAGAATAACCCCTGTGATTTTGGTGCAAAAATTAAACAAAAATTTTGCATTAAATTGAATTACTGAGCTGCTATTCTCCATAAATGATCAATGACTCTAGTGCTGTTAGATTAGTAATCTAACAAATTAGATTAGTTATTAGATTGTTAGATTAGTAATCCTCAACACTTCAAGTAGGAAATTTTTCATTTATGTTAAATGAAGCAGTAGATTTTTTTATTTTTTTTTTAATTAAACCTGGCACTGAGTTTCCACTTGGAAGCCTAACCTTGCTCCCACAAAAAAATAAAAAATAAAAATCCACAGTAGAATTTCTATCTACATTTCAAAGGTAGAGGAAAGCCAACTTTGCTCTTGAAAACATGAAGTGATCTTCACACATTATCAACTGTAAAAGCAGATTTCCTAGCCAGAAAGCTAGAATAAAGATGGAGGAACAAAATGAATTCAAAACATCCCATTTCCTGCCCTAAAGACAAAATAGTTTTCCCGACAACTCTCAGCAGAAGTTTTGTGACAAATGAAAATAGTGGATTATTTGAATTATACTCAAGCCAACAGCATTTTATTTAGCAAGGAAATTAAGAAAACATTGCATTAACTTTGTGGTAGTGTGGGAAGCTGGAAAAATCAAGAACTGTGGTGTTTAATTTTCGTAAAGGAATTTTCCAGAGGAAAGTGCAAAATGCAAGCTAAGAAGATGGAGACTTGTGAAATTTGTATTATTCTTTGTTTTGTGTAATTAGTGTTGTATATTTCTGTTTTATTTTAGTTTAGGAGATTCAATTAAATGCATAAAATAGAGCTGGATACTGACTCGTATTTCCATCAATGAAGGGCATACATGAGAATTTTCTGACCCTGGTGTCCTGTGAACTGGCTAATTTAATGGGCTGATCCAGTACTCCAAATGAATTATAGGTCAGTCTGTTATATTTGTTAAGAAACACTGGGAGTCACTGTGTCTCTACAAATGCAGCTAAAATGAGCTTGCTTTATTAAATAAACAAATGCATCTGTATTTCATATAATGCATACAATTATTGTGTCTTTGAATGGAACTGTCAGTTTGCTTATTCTCCTGTGTATATGAAAATCTTTTAAAATGTCTTGTAAATCAAACAGTCAGTGATCAGAAAACCAAGCAGGAGGTTGCCCTGGGGAAAAAGAGATACTTACTCATTTGCTTTGTATAGATCTGTAACTGTGATTGCTCAAAACAGCATGAATGCAGATCATTTTATGTTTCTTTGTTTGCAATGTGTTGGCTACAAAAAAAAAGAAAGAGAAGAAAGAAATAGCTACCAGCTATTATCCAACCTCTGTGGGCGTTATATCATTGAAACCTCATACCTTACTGCAATTGGAGGCCATTCTCCTTTAAAAGATTCATGGAAGCTATAAATATCAACTGCAGGATGGAATTTGGCTTGTAAACAATGCATGCTCCAGAATGCAGATCTTTCTCAAGCAAACATTTTAAAAAGATTGATTGCTGCCCAGAACAGCTCAAAATTGGATTTCCAAACCTCTCTTTCACTGACAGCTTTCATTCTGACCTAGACAGCAAAGGCTAGAAAGACTTTTAGGCTTCAGAGTCCTTAGTACACATTATGTACCTCTAAATAACACAAATTCTCTGGGTTTCACAACACAGAGTGGGGATATCACTGACAGCTAACTTGTCCTGTAAGGCTCACTCCTGATCCCTCGCAACAGCACCAGCCCAGTATGGAGCAGAGCGATGCTAAGATCTCCAAGCTGGTGCAGAGGACCTGTTATGGGTCTGCCAGTGGGTAGAGTAGAAACAAAAAGGGATGGTGTTGTCAGAAGAAGCAACCCATGTCCTGCTAACCAGCATCCTTTAAAGTCCTGCTCACTGGAGGGTCCAAGCATGTAGGTAGCCTCTCACCATCTTTCTCAAGTGATTCTGCTGTGTACTCACGAGCCACATTTCTGCCAGGCTCAGATGAAAAACATGGTGATAGTCTCCTATCCTTTATGGACTTAGCACCAGATTGAGCAGAAAGTGTGAAGTGTGGCAAGTTCTGCTGAGGGTACAAGATGCAGTGTATCTTTTGCTTTGCTTTTGTGGTTGCCACAGAGCAAGGGAAGTACTGGTGAAGTGCCTTTTTATTTCGGGTCCAATGTGTGTGGTGCGTCCGGTTGCTGGACTGAAGCATTAATAGTTGTTATGGGCAGTTATGGGTATCAGCTACAATATTGTGATAGATCAGGCACAGCAAGAGGCAGGATGGTCAGCATCCTGAAGAAAGAAGCAGTAAGTAACTGAATTACTGTGAGACATGTATTTTGTCTACTGAAGTGTGATCATACATTAGAAACATTCTCTGATGATATGACAGAACAAGTATCTGCTTAGCTCTGTGCATCTGCAGATACCTGAGTTGTTGCACAGACTGAAGCTGTGGCTAGGATTGCCTAAAACTTAGCTTTTTTTTTTTTTGTAGTTTGAGATATGAATAATTGCCCCTCTGATTTGGAATGGAAACTACAGTCATTGTCATCCTCCAGAAATTTCTCGTCGCCTCTCCATGTGACATTTTTTCAAAGCACAGCTGAGCAGACTTATCTCCTGGGGACTCCTCAGTGCAGCCGTGGCCACGGCCCCAAGGACTGACACGGCACGCAGCTCTCTGGCATCTGGCCCAGAGCACTCAAATGCCCCTGTCTGCTGGGGGCTGGCAGGGCTGGCTCCCTGGCTCCGAACCCCAGATCTGGCAGCAGAAAAAGTGCAGTGTCTACATTTGGCATCCAGTCCTGCTGCAGGGAGACTGGAAGCCTTTGCAGTCCCTGCTTGAACTTGAGAGCATGAAGCTCTCTGTGCTGCTGAGGACCGTGACACAGGCTGAAGGTTAATGAGGAGGGATGCCTCCAGCTCTGCAAGCAGAAGACCTCTCACCTCCAGCTCACCTGACAGCAGGTGTTGGTGTTGATGCTCTGTGTGTTCTGTAAAAGCACATGGCAGACACCACCCACCTGTCTGGTCCACAGATTTGATCTCTCAAACCCCAATTCAAGTCAATACTGGTGGGAGCAAGACTGATGAAGATTTCTCCTCCCACATCTTCAGTGGCAGTATCCTCATCCTTCCTGACTTTGGGCAGAGCGAGGTGCTGTTTGCTCCTTTCTCTTTCCCAAGTAGGTTGTGCAGGGGCAGAAAAGAGACGATCATCTTGGCAGTCAGGTTGGAGCCTGAGGTGCTGGGTCATTCCTGCTCTATCTGTAGCAGGAGGCCCAAGCGGCAGGCCCTCCTCATTCCCTGCAGAAGCTCTCATCAGATGCTGTAGCCAAGAAGTGGGGCTGGGAAGACAGCAACCAATGAGAGCCAATACTTCTGAGTATTTTCTCAAGTGCACTCTTCAGAAAACCACCTTTCCTTTCAAAAAATGTAAACTCTGGAGCTTCAGCTCCTTCTAGCTCAACTTTAAGCTTTGCCAGAACTGGCCAGAGCTTCAGACTTTGGAAACACTTCCTGGGCAGATTTCTCTATGTGAACTCTCAGAAAATCAGGCAAGTTTTTAAGGGTAATATAGCTGTGACTTGAGACCATTTCGTTGAAGCCAAGCTATTTCCAAAGAATATGTTGTCTTTGACAGGTCAGCATTTTCCAGTGACATTACATTTTGTCCTAGAATTCCTGAATAGCCCCAGTCAGGTCTTTGTTCTGGTTCTGTGACAGGAATTAGATCATCATATAGTCCTGCCAGAGAGCACACACACTTTTGTAAAAGGACCTTTCTCAAGCTGTGAGAAGGCTTTGCAAAAGGTCTTGCCACTACTTAAAACTGCCCTTTGCATTTCAAAATTCCCCTTCCTTGAAGGGAAAATCACAGGATGCTGAAAAAGAGAAACTCCAAAGACATACATTTATAGTGAGATCACTCATTCGAATACAGTAAACTGCAAGTGTTGATGAAATTTATGGACTGGAAGGATAAGATGGTTTCATTGAGCCAAATAACAAGAAACCGGTGTGTTTACAAACTTTCAGCCCCATTCTGCAAATGTAAAAGCAACATCTGTAGATGCATATGTTTTAGTTGACGGCAAATAGATGCAATAAGGTGGGAAAAGACAGGATTAATAAGAATTTACTGAAATTCACCTCCTGTGATGTGATTAAACTGACATGTCCCCAGATATCCAGCAGAGATACCTGCAATATTGCTAAGGCGGTCTTCACCAGGAACATCTTTCTTTGAATATTTAGAGTCTTTGTGCAGGATTACCTGTTTGGCTACACATGCTGTTATCAACTGCATTTATTTTCCATTTCATCTTTTAATCATATGGTTCAAAATAAATTCAGTTTTCTACCCCTAGATTCTTCATTTCATAAGCTAAGAATATTAATGACAGAGCAAGGGAGTGCCTTCTGGCTTTTTTTTTCTTCCTGTATTTCATTCTTAAACTATTTTTTATTGTGGTACTCGGCACATGATCCTAATGCTGCAGTCCTTAGTGATAGGATCACCGCTGAGACCATACACACAGAGCCTCTCAAGTTTTGCCATTTTGCACTGAGTCTCTGAGTGATGTAAAATCACTGAATCATCCTCTTGCCTTTACACTTCAGGTGGCTGGTAAATTCAGATTCAAATATCATGATCCAAATTGGCCTCAGTAACGCTTAGTTCAAGAATCAAAGTAATCAAAACATGCAGCTATTTACTTTTCAAAATTACTCCTGATTTGCCTCATTGGTGAGAAAATAAGAAGTACACCAGAGAGAGGGAGGCAAAATATTCCAGAAATGTCACACAAGAATTTGTTGCCATTAGACTTCACTTGATAGTCACCAAGATTTGTCTTCAAAGCAAGACTGAATGCAAACTCAGCCATAATACAGGTTCAGTCCCCAAATTTTCCTGTTCATTCTTCACCAACATTAAACACAGTGACAGCTGCAGAAGCCCAATGTGCTCTAAAGAAACTTGTCAAAATAAGCATACTTTTTATCACTTGAGACAATAAACAAACAGAACAGCAATCACTCATAGGCTGGTGTGTCTTAGGATAGTAGGTGAGTTGAACTGAAAATACTCACTTCTACTGACCTTAAAGTGAGCTTCCCTCGAGGATGGGCAGATGGGGTTACCTTTCCCCGTCTGTAAGGTTTGGGGCAGTGGCCCAGCTCCTGCTGGATCTGGCATTTAGAGGCCCACCTCTTAATCAGAACCCAGGAAAGCAAACATGAATAAGGATTTCCTTTCCCCGGCCTTTTGTGCAGAGATGTATGATTGGTTCTGAGCTTATGCTTGGGTTACACTTGGGCCTGGCTGTACAGCTTTGAGATGCAGGATTTACAACAAACTTCTTTACCGGTCACTGAGGAGCCTCTAGAATACACAGCATGTGAGGAGCTTATTGCTTGAGTTTTACGAGGCTAATGCAAATAAAACTCTTTGAATAATAACGCTATCTCTTGAACTCAATAAACCTAGAGGACTTTTAGATACAATTATAATGGTGCACAAGCCAGAAGTATTATTAAAACTGATCCATCTCAATGCTGTTTTAGCCTGGGAAACTTGCAGCTGGTTTATGTCAAGGTTACTGTGGCTGCAACATCCTGATGAAACCAATTTAAACCTCCTTTATTCATTTTTCTACTGTGTTGTAGCTGTCATCGGTGCACAGACCCAGTCTAACCTCAAGAGTCTCAAGAGTATCTTCAAAAGATAAAGGTAAACTTAGTTTGTAGGTTTTGGTTAAACAGACAGAAATCTCAACGTAAATTCATAGGATTGCCATAGAAATTAGTGTGCTTGTTTGTTTGTTTCTGGATAAAAAATTGATTAATTAGACAGTGAATTAAATAATTCAGAGGGCGAGTATGGATGAATGCTTAACTCTGAAGTAGTAAGCTTGTTCTATTTATAGAATAGTTTTCTTTTTTTTTTCTCTCCTTCTTTCTGTATGTGTTTTAATAATTTACTTATTCATTAATAAAGTATTAAGCAAGGTCAGAAATCTCATTGCCCTGTTCTGTGCCGTCATGTAGAAAATTTAAGAGATTTACTTCTGAAATTGATGAAGGGGGCACAGAGAAAAGCTGATAACTTTGAGGACAGAGGTAATGATACCAACATGTTGGCATGTATGAACAGTCCTGTGACTGATTTACCAAGTGCAGTGTGACGACACCATTGGATGACTGACAGGTTTGTTTAAGAATCTGGGATGATGCTACATAATTATCCTTCTGTCTAGAAATAAATGGACAAGTTGCATGTTGATGCAATTAAATAGTTCACAGAAAGGAGTATTTCACTGGAAGAAAGCGTAGTTGCATTGCAGAGAATCCCATCTGAATCAGGCAACATGTTGATGGGTTCATGACCTCGGATGAAAGTAGGACATGGATAGAATCTCTCTTCATATTTGAAAGAGACGCAAAAAGGCAGACTGCTATGGCAAGATACTAAGGCAGCTGAGAAGACAACAACAAGATCTCAAGAGCAACGGTAGAAAGTCTGGAATGGAAAATAAAGAGGTAAGTATTTTGAAGGTAAAATGGAGTTGTAACGTATGTTGCCCTTGATACCAATGAATGTTATATCAGTGCCAGTGAGATCACTGATAGGTATCCGTGAGTGATTTGGCCTCCATACACACTTTAAGCTTTCATTGCCTGTCATTCAGACTCCCTTCAGCAACAGTTTTAGCTCACTCAGCCAAAACGTGGTCAAATACTATTTAGCAAAAAGAAGATGAGGTGGCTCCAAACTCTAACATATGCACCAGTTGCCACAAAATGAGATATGGAGAGGTGAGCAGACAACACAGTACATGGCACAGTGTCAGAGGAAAAGGAACAGTTCAGGAGGAATCTCCTTGTGGTTGAAAATAAACCACTGATTGTAATACATCTACATTTAAAATCTACTGAAGCAAAATTTTAGGCAGCAGTAAGTCTCCAAAATCTAATTCAGTAACAGTTGGTTAGAAAAAAAAAAAAAAAAAAAAAAAGAACACCTATGTAAAAATGAGACATCTTGTTGAAAAAATACCTACAAGAGCAACTAAAAGAGTGAATGTCTGCAGTTGACATGAAGGCTACTTATTGACAAAATGTCAAAGCTCAGAGTAATTGTATCATTTCATTCACACAGACTTTCAAAATCACAGCAAAATCTGCTCTATGTCCCGATCAGTCGATTTTTGTGATTCAGTATCAGGTTAATGGAAGATACTTGAAGTAAGAAGACAGTTTTCAAATATCTGAGGCTACATCAAAAGGAGGAAAATGGAAAATAATAAAAACCCTGGAACTCTGGCAGGTTAAATGTAAATGCAGGTTGGAAAAGAACTTGATGAATAACTTGAAAAAGACATAAAATGTCATAATAAATTCTTTTTCAAACAGATGAGGAATGAAAGTCAGCCAGAAAGTTTGCAGGGTAATAAATGGCCAAGCATAAAAGGGAATACTCAGAGAACATAAGGTCATAAGGAAATGGTAAACAATTTTTTTTGTAGTTGTGCTCTCTCTGGAGGCTTAGGAATATTTCCCCCTCAGACTTCTTCTTCCTGGTGGTTGTATCTGAAGATGTGTCATGACTGAATTGTCAGTGGAAGTGGAACCACCAACCAAATGAACCGTAACAAATCACCGTGTCCAGACCTTGTTCATAGTTGAATTGCAATGGAAAGCAAGTCTGAAATGTCTGAACTATTAACTGCTCTGTATAATGTCTTGTTTAAAACCATCTAGGTACCAGGTGAACAGAATTTGACAAATCTGTCAGAAATAAGAATTCAAAACCATTGAAAACTCCAGTTAAGCCAGTAAAAAGAGGGACAGAAAATAAAATTAGTGAACTGGAAGAGGGGTTTAAAAGTGAAGTGGCAAAATTTGCTGATGGTACTGTATTGTCCAGGGTAAAAAGAAAGTTGACTCTGAAGATTTGCAGGAGATCCTTGTGATGCTAAGGGAGTAATAAAACAACAAATGAAACTGGAGGCATAAATGTAAAGTAATGCCAGTGGGAGAAACAATCTTATATACATGTTAAACTTGGAAATAGTTTCTATCGCTCAGAGGAGATATTCTGAAAGATCAGTCTTTAGTAATGAGCAATTACGGTGCTAAAATGCTGAGGACTTTTTGGAAAAGAGTATTGTATGAATCCATAGTGGACTCTCATCCCCAGCCATTTATTGTAAAAATAGAAAAGATAAAGAGAAGGACAAGACTGTACCAAAGAAATGTCAATAGATATTTGCCCTGTTCTTATACTTGTTTGTCCCTTGTCACTGCCAGAAAAGGATTTCCTTCCAGAGTGTAACTGAGCTGCTGCTCTGGAGGTGGTGAAAGACAGCAACATGGCAATTCAGAGTGAAACAGCACCATCGCAAGCGGCACTCTGTGCCAGCCTGTGAGATGCATAGTCAGGAATGAAGATCTTGGCAAATGGGAAAAGACAAAATATCGTATTGACTGACTAAAGGCTATTTCCCTGACTCCGTTTGACTTTGCCAGGTAAAACAGAAGAAGATAGTAGTTCGACTAATTAGCTGTTATCTACCAGTAGTGAAAATAACATTCTTCTCTTTCTGCCTCTTTCTGTTCTCCAGCTATTTCTTCAGTTATTGTTTCTGCTTAAGAAGATGCGTTCCTTGCATGAACGACCAGTTGACAAAGCAGAGTGAAAATGGACATCTGAACAACTTTTAGGTGCAGAATGATACATCACAGAATTGATACATTCTCAGCTTTGCTCCAGGGCCTTAGGAGAAGGATGATATTCTCATACTGTAAGAAAAATTAATTTCAGTCCTCTTCTTTCCATGCTTTGAGTTTATTTGTTAAAGACTCTTATCATGTCAGCAAAATATACAAGGACCTGGAACTGAACCACTGTAGCAAGAGCTTCCCAAGAAAGTTTGGGATAAACAGATAAGTTTAGTTTCTGTTGAACTTCAAGCGCAAGTCATTCTGGTTAAACACATATCTCCGTAGAGAAAACATCCCTTTTAAGGCAGAACAATATTAGATTACAGGGTATGCGACACCATTTTTCCACATTCCAGTTTAACATTCACACAAGCTCTTCCTCACAGATGTGACATTTTGTGTGACACTTAATGCATGTCATGCACTGGCCTGAAGGCAGTAGGTGAAAGTGACATGGCATTTAAATAAAATGTTCCCAACAGGGCTGTCGTGATCTGCAATCACACAAAAATCTCTACCATTTAATTGTAGTGGCTTGGTTAAAGATCTGTACCCTGCCCAAGGGCATAAAGCAGTGACCTAAAGTCTTAATTAACATTTCACTTGAAATAAAATAAAACAAAGGAAATATGCCACAGCAATAATATTTGGAAGATCTGCTGAGTGGCAAAACAAACACTGCCTCTATTTATCTAGCTGTCAATCCATGGAGAGCACTAAGCAGTTTCTAATACCGGAGTGGACAGGCCTATGAGCATCTTTGGGATCGTTGGGACTTAACCCTCATAAACAAAAATGTAATGGGAAGATTCAAGATCAAAATCTTGTTGTCTTTAACTTGTAATTACAGCCAACACTGAGTAAATAATAATTTTTCTTTCCTTGTCCAGTGGCAATCGGTCTTACTTATTTCAGGAATTTCAGCTATGCTTGATTTTAATTTAATATCTGAAACAATACTAAGAAAACTAAGTAACTAAGAAAAAATCCTGCACTAAGAAAACATTTTTGTATATTTGCATATTTTAAAAAGGAACTTACAAACAAGCTGGACTGGTTTAAACAAGTGCATTTTAATGCATGCATGATGTATAATTGGTAGTGGAGACAGGATGTGGATGACAGATATTTCCATCTGCAGATGTGAAGAATAGGCTTGGGAGCCACACACAGCTGTCTGCATAGTGACCAGGTGTTAAGATGCTGATTCTTTCACACAAAAAGACTGGAAGAAGCCACTGCTGTTCATAACAACTTCCCCTGCAGGTACATAAATTCAGGTCAGGACTACACAGCTGTTCTTTCATTTTGTGTGTCCTTGTACTGTACTTAGCACACACTCTCACATTTTCAGCAAATAAGCTGGGAGTGCTGCAGATGTTTCAGTCACAACAAGCCTGCTTCACTTGCCATGTACACCACTGAACACTGAACAGAAATATTGCTGGACAAAGCCATAGGTAAAACTCTTAAGATTCAGTGCAGCGCTTAGCAGCAGTGAAAATAAATCCACAGTATATAAATAGAAGCACTGCCTATAATCTGGCAGAAAGAATGTTTGAATGATTTCTGGTTGACAGCAGTATGCAAACATGAAAAATATGCACAAAGATTAATATTAAGGGACTAGCGTGAGGGGAAAAAGCGACTGGTGCCTGAGCACACATTCTGGGGTTATAGAAAGGCTAAGTGAGCAAACGGCCTGGTTTTTGGAGGGAAGCTGCATGAAGCAATGATTTCCTTCTCATTTAAATCCATGTGCAAAAGAAAGATGATCCAGAAACAAAGGATAATGCAATTAGTATTGAAAACCTAATGCAATCAACGCTGCCTGTAAAATCAGTGTGCTTTTGATGAAACTCTTATACATCTAGAGTAGTGAAAAGAAACAGGAATGATTGGGGGAAATATTCTGAAGGTGACATCGTTATCTGTTTGGGATGGTTAAAGAAATAGTGAGAAAACAGCTAGGAGCCAGGGGCTGTAACACTGCAGAATGTCTATTTTTTACATTTTGCATCTCCTCAGGCTTCTCATTAGAACCGCATCACTGGTCTGAAACAGTAGGAGTCTGCAGGATAAATGTACTGTAAGAAACACATTTGCATCCAACAGTTCAAAAGCCTCAGTAAAAATGGCAAAGCTTAATCTGTCCTCTGTGGGCTGTAGCAGCAGACAGTATGGGTGGGGCCTCAGTGCAAGTCTTGGCTGAATATTTTTTTTAGGGAGCTTGAATAAAGATATTTATTCTTGGAAGAAAATAAGTCAATTATTTTCTATGGCAACTGGAAAATAAACACACAAATTGGCAGCAAAATATCTATCTCCTGTTTAAAGAAAAAAAAATAACAACCAACTAAAAGGTTACTCAGTAATATTCGTTGCTCAACTATTTATTCAGTTAAATTCCATGTTGGTTTCTACAGCCATAGGGAGCATGGCCCTCACTGGGAGCTGGCGGGACAAGACCTGAACACTGCCTGGAAGCTGAGCTCCAGCCCCAGCCTGACCCAGAGCCTCTGGCAGTGGCGAACAGGAGCCTCACCAAGATGCACGCACAGACTGGGATGCGAATGCAGAGTATGCATTCCTTGCAGAAGGAATGCATCCCTTCCAGAAGGAGACATGGGTGCATCATCTGTATATGAATTGAACTTATATCCAAACTGCTATCCTTAACTGCTGTAATCCAAGTTACAAACTGAATAAGGTAGACATCTTAAAAGATGTCAATGTTAGTGGGTTGCTGAGCTCATAGGGAAGGTGTTTCTTTGCTTACCTCCCTTGTCTCTGCAGAAACTAGCCCTGCTTGCTTTCAACAGAGCAGCCAGTCTGAAGTTCATTCACTTTTCTTACGCTTTCTGTAGATAGGTTGCTTCTTCCAAAAGAAATCTGCCTTCCCTACCATCTTTTTTCCCTTTAGAAGGAGGCTGCCTTGGTCTCTCCCTGACTATTCAGGACTGTTAGCTGTGCATCTCCACATTGATCTCTTGCCCTCTGTTGACACTGAGAAATTTGCTAAAGGATTAATTTTTAGAAGACATGTAACATATAGCATTATGGTTTATATTTGTCAGCTGAGACTCACATTCTTATTTCTGACACAAATTTTGAGCAGCTCAATGGATCTGAGTTGCAGGATTCACTTCAAATGTAGAGTCAGTTTATGTCAGTTGCCAGTGTGTTGACTGAACTAAAACAGATTAAACTTTACAGTGGCGCAGCCAATATGGGAAGCCCACCCTTGTTCTTGGGAGGGAGGGGGCTTGAGAGTTATCAGAGTTATTTCAAAACAGTGGGATCAAAATGAAGAACTATAAACTGATTTTATAAAATAATAGCATCTTTGATTACCACAGAATAGGGAAAGCAGTAGTGAGGAAGTAGGCACACCACTGGCAGGTAAAAATACAAAACTTTTCAAGAATATCTGAACATTCCCTATGATTGGGCAGAAAAACATCCTACTGCTATTAGCAGCATGTTTTGATCAAAGCAGCTGTTCAAACGTCAGGATCTCCTCAGATCTGAAATTGGGAAGAAAACCAGATGTGGATTCAATCATATATCTTTTACACAACTTGACTTACAGGAATGTACAAATCCTGCTTCTGTGACTACAGTATATAATCAAACAACCTGACAGCTTCTTCACTTACTCTTTCAAGACTGTTTCTGCCAGAATCTTAATCCAAGAGTCACCTCCAGGCTTCCCACAAGCCTGCACAGCAGAGTTGCTTAGACTGCCGAAGCTGCTTTTTCTCTCTTTCAGTGTGTGGTCTCACTCCTCCTCTACCCAAGCCACATCACACAAGCAAACAGGCACAGCAATGTGTGTGCACACACAGACACACACTTTTTCAGGAACCTCATGCAGCCAAAGTATCTCTGCTCAGAGCATTCAAATTCCTGAGTAGCTATGTCTCGCCTTTATTTTGTGCTGATTTCCTAAGAATTTAAGAGTCCTGGGGACTCTTAAAAGAAGTGAAAGTACAATCTTGATCCAGAGACTGTAGCATTAGTTGTCCTCATCCCTAAAAGTAGGCAGATATGGGTTCTCAAATGATTTTTCTTCTATCTAATGAATGTGCAGTGGGAAACAGACTTCTCTTTTCCATCAGAGTGCTGTAAGGAAGAGGGCAATCTCCTTGCTCATCCTAAGTGAAGGGGCATGATTCCCTCTCAAGCTCCAGGCCCAACCCAGCAGCTCAGCTCCTTGCTTACAAACGTGATGTGTGAGGCCTCAGCTCTCAGATACGGTCTGTGAAAGGCCATAGGCAAAGAAGCGCAAAGAGCTAGATAAGAACATAGCTAAATTCCCAGGCTGAATTACTTCCAAACAGGTATAGTATCTACATTTAGGTGTCTAATTACTCATCTCTAAGTACTTCTAAGATTCAGTGCTCTGAGGTATTAGTTTTTTCTGGACCTCCTTCTTAAAATTCCTGCCTATATGCAGCTAAAAATTAGACTGTTTTTTTTTTTTTTTTTTCAATGGCTTTGGTTCTGATTTTCTGTTTCAGTCAGGCTTGAGCAGTTTACCTCAGAGATATGAATCTTCATGCTTCCACTGTAAATGAATCTGCATTGGGCCCTGAAGGTGTGAATCCCTGGCACATAGCTCTGGTAGGCTCTTTCTCTTAGATAATTTTAGGTATGTAGAGATGCCAAAGAGTACGTGGGTTTGGAGTGCAAGACTGCTTGTATGCACAGTAAATACCACATGAACGTTTACTGGTACAAAACACCTCTGTTAACAGAGACTGTGCATGAAACTTTTTTTTCAAATATCTCCTTCTTTCCTGAAAAAAGGAATTTTGTTAACAACAGGAGTTTCACTCTTCTCCTTTCTTACTTTTACCATCAAAGCTTCCATATGCCCCTGATCTCTATTTTCCATTTGTGGAACTCACCAGAAATGATTTTGTTCCCAGAGACAACACTACACAGATTTGCTTAAATTGGACCTAAGTGGAGAGAGAGAAAAAAAGAAAGCCTAACTATATCCCATTCAAACTGTGGATTCTTTACGCTTTACAGGCAAAACTTTCTTGGGTAGGAAAATAAATAGAGAGTTCTTCTCTTCCTAGCTTGCATTCTTTGTTACTTCAACACCACTCCACCACCGCCCACCAGAGCAGTAATATGGTGGTGTCTGAGGAGTCTGAGAGCAGCTGCGGCACTGCAGAGGGCAATGAGTTGCACTACATGTGGAAGAAATAGGATACAGGAACTGATGGAAGGAAGGAGAGGAGCTAAGCCTCTCCTGACCAGCACAGTTGTGCAGAGCCGGGGGTCAGCCAGTGACCATGTCCAGACCATCCCAGCGTTGGCTGTGGACTGAGTGATGGGAACAGAAGGGAGACTAGTCCTCTTTTCCTTGCACTATGTCTTCCCAAGATGCTGTTTCTTTTTAAAGGTGTAAAATGGCCTTCAAGCAGTGATAAAATTATGCTTGAGAGAGAATATTTCATATTAACTAAACATTGGTTTGGTTTTTTGCACATGAAATGTAGAATTCAATTTGGAAGTGTGCCCTGCAAGTTCCTGGAGATCTCAAGTACTGGAGAGTTAGTTACTTCTCTGAAATTCACCCTGCAGACTGGTGTGAAAAGCTTTAAACATCTATACATATCACCTTATAAGGTATTTTTTAAAATTCCAAAACAATGAATGTAGATTTTCAATCACACTAGCAAGTAATGACCACACAATGGTAATGAAAGGCATTTGAGAATTACAATGCGAGTGACCACTAAATCTATTTTTGGTCAGTGTATTTATATTATTGAATAACTAACTTCCCTCATTTGCTTTGTGTCCTGATTTGTGGACCATCCACACTGCTAAATGATAGCTTGTTCCCAGCAGCTCCTTAATTCCTTCCAGAGAAAAACTGAGATGTACTGTTGGATCTTGTGGTGCCAAGTGAAAACCAGGGCAAAACAAATGTTATGTACTGCACGTGCCAGTAATCTATTCAGGAATAAGTCTACTCTCATCTCCAAAGAAACTGATGAAAAGCCGTGCTGGTGCTGGTGTAGGGTATGAGCAAGACACTAACTGGTATTTGGAAATGTAGACAGAAGGAAGAGGGGCAAGACAGCATGTACATTTTGGTGATATACAGTAGTCTGTCATCCATCAGAAAAGATTTTCTGAGAACAGTACTACAGGGTTATGTTTTCATTGGGTGAAATGAGCAGTTAGATTTCTATTTATTTGGATACCCTGATACTTGATGAGATACTAGAAACCTCAGGAAATTAAAACGAGCAATATGCTTAGAGTAAGCACTATCTATTTGTAAGTCCTCCTATCAGTTTCTTCCCAAGATATTGAGAGAAGAGGCTGTACAGGTGGCCAAGAGGGGCAATGAGTTTTGGCTTTATGCTGCACATGAGGCCCTGTCTTGAAGAAGGCAGAGACAACTGAGCAAATCATTTAAACTTTAAAGGGAGCAAGACGATGTTCAATGGTCTTATTAAATTCCAGCCTTAAAAGTACAGTGGATAGAAAAGCCTTTTTGCTGGTAAACGTGTCCACATTTTTTGCAGGCTCATACAGATGAAATCTAAATCCTAAACTTTGGAAACTTGTCATTACCCAGTGCAGATAGGGTGTACTGACACAAGCAAGAAACTCCACATACAAGAAAAAAAATGCAATGGTAAGAGAGGAAACTGAAATACTTAAGAAAACAGTAATTTTAAATAAAAGAAAGTCACTTAAATACAAGTAAGTTGTCTTCAGGAGACTGGAGAGTTAACTCATTTACAGACAATCTTACATTTTCAAAAATAAATTTTCTAACCCATGAGAGCACTGAGTTGTGGAGATTAATCTCTTATCTATATCTTGATGTTTTGAAAATTCAGAGCTTTCTCAGACTAACAGAATGATTTCCCAGCGGCTCTGAAATACTGTAACGTCATCCAGAGTTCCTACATGAGCTTTTTCTTTGGAGTCTCTAGGATAAATTCATAAATTCTACAACAGAATTGACGTTTGTGTCTGCTAAGACAGGAGATGTTGATATGACACAGTTTTTTTAGAATCATTACTAGATGTAGCAAATACAGAGGAGACATTAGAGAAAGAATCAACCTTAAATACTACTCACAGCAACTTATTATGAGGTTCTATCTACCACATGGGAAAAATGCCCTTTTACTGCTAGTGATTTCACGTCTATAATGAAAACAGTAAAATAGCCAAATTTGTTGTTGTTGTAAGGCAGCTTCCAAGTATGCTCTAGATAGCAACCAGAGACTGAAACCATGCCAGAAAAAATGGATGAAGCACACAATTTGGTAAAAGAAGACAATACTTCTCAATGTATTCCCAAAGTCCTTTAATAATTTTTAAGACTGAAAATGGAATAGCTAATTTCTTCCAGAAATTTGTTTGTGGTTAAGATTCATGCCGTTCACTTCTGCAAAGTGGTGGAAAAATGAAGATGTAAGATAAGACATAAGCTTAAAATGCTTTGAGCAAAACTGAATTCTCGTAAAACATGCTCACATTTGAATGTAGAATCTTCTGGCTGGTTTCATAGAATCATAGAATCATAGAATGGCTTGGATTGGATTGGAAGGCACCTCAAAAATCATCTAGTTCCAACCCCCTTGCTGTAGGCAGGCTTGCCATTCACCAGATCAGACTGCTCAGTTTTGATTTGATCAAAACTTCCTCCTAGTTCAGTGCATGGAAGCAAGAGAATAATGGACGAGAGTCAGTCAGAGGCAATCATCAGAGGTTGCATATTGGCAAGTTCTAACTTGTTAGTGGAACAGGAGTCCCTGGTGTGTTCTTCTGTTGTAACAGAGTGCTGCAAACTTTTCCTATCTTGAATGATTGTGTGATTTAATATGCTGGAGTTATAAAGCATGTGCTCAGGTGTTCCATTTGATAATTATCAATGCATTTCTCACTGTCCACTTCTTTGGCAGGAAAAACATTGAAGTACATATCTGGGCAGGAGAAGTAACAACTCTGACATTGCTAAATTCATCCTTGTAACCCTAGAAATGATGACAGTAAGAACATTTGTATGTATTCATGATACCTTCTTGCCTCTTGGATCAATCCTCAGAGACATAATTCGCAATGAAAAGGCATTCTTTAAGAAGTAAACAACAAAATATCTGAAACCCATAAGGCCATTATGGAGCTTACATGGTCTAATTACTTCTCCTGTACCAATTCTCTACTTGCTTGTTTATAATGCTGGAGGATGTTTCTAGATTCCAGGGGCATGGCTGGGTAAACAAATAGCTAGCACTTACATAGGGTTAACAGGGCTACTGGAAGCCAGGAAGAATATCTTGGGAAGAACATAATGAATGGCCTGTAAGACATGAACCAACAAAGTAGCTGAATGGAACATCAGCTGAATCTGTTCTTTCCCCGTGATTACTGACAAATTAAAGCGTTCTGTACACCTTTAGTTCCTGTGGATTTCTGTATTTCTGAATTTCTGACTACAGACATGAAACAACACTGAGAAAGGTTTAATTTAACAATAACTATAAGCACATATAATCTATTTATGAAAGATGGATAAATCTTCTGCTCTTGTCTAATTTCTAGTTTCGCCTCCTCAGCTATTAGATGAGAGATACTTTATGGCACAGAATTGTAAGAAATACATGCAAATGTTATGAAAGAACTCTGAGGTTTTATGTTGATGATCTCACACGTATGTTGTTCATAAATTCTTAATCCCACCCCTTCATACATTTACAGGGCTAATAATTAGAAATCACATATCAATTTTTTCCTGTGGGACTTTTATTTCATTCAGCATGGTGCATCATTAGAACTGTCAGTGACTTCCCTAAAAACCTCATTAGAACCTTGCTGGCCTTGCAAGACCTGAACCTATTGAAAAGAAGCTCATTTTTCCTGATTTTTCTCAGCAGCAGTCTTCTAAACCTTTAGAGAATTGGGCTTCTGAAGCCCAGAGTGGGGCCAAAATCTTTTTTGGCTGTCTTCAATTTACATCTAATTAAGTCTATGAGTAAGCAAACTCATAGACTGCTGTAAATTCCGTGCTCTCTGAGACTTTCAGTTGCCACAGATTGTTGAAACCACTGCTGAGCTATATCATCTTCAATAAAATGCACCTCCTAAAATCTACTGGTAGCAGTTTTCAGCACAGATTATAGTTGGCCCTCCATAATACACTGTCAGCACTAACTTATTGGCATTGTTGGGATCTCCTTTGTGCTGCTGCTTCGCTGTTTTAATTATATGGCAGCAGTGTTAGGACTATTCATATTAAGATTCCATACTAATGCATATCACCATACTGTGAATATACCACTCACTTATATGCAAATTTAGAGGCAAAGCCCATATAATACTTCTTTCCTTGCCTCTGATTGGAAATCTAGTTAAAAGGATTCAACCCCAATAAAACTAGTAAGATGATCAGTGCTCTCAATTCTCAATTATTTTAACAGTCCTGCAGTAGTTGTTGCTCCCCTGAGTTCCCTTGAGTTTCTCAAATGCTCTGGCAAGCATATTTAAAAACTGCAGATTTTTCTTACTAGGGAAAAAAAAAGGAAAGAAATTTTCTAGCATTCCAGTTTTGAGGTAAAAGCTTTAAGATGGAAACTTTTATGTTGACAGCAAGAAACAATTAAAGAGAACCAGAAATCTTTAATTTTTTGTTGTTGTTGATGTTCAAAATTTTATTTCAAAGCCAGTGTAAAGTTTGGGAGATGTGGCTTACTTTTTATGAGAATGTTCAATGCACAACTTTTTACTGTGAAACATAAAATACTGTATGATAGATATTTAGTCTAAAAGCAGAAGAAAAAAAAGTGCTTAAAGAAAGTGGCAAAAGAACTTGAAAATGCTACTGCAAGTTAGGAAAAAGAAGTCATCCTTGAAGAACCAGGTGAAAAAACCCTTTCATCATATTATTCAGGAAGCAAGATTAGGATAACTGCAACATCTGCTGTGTGCTCATATTGGTTTTGATCCCAAACAAACTCTTCTGTGCAGCTACATGGGAAAGAATCCACAGTGTGGTAGGTAGCAGATTTTGAAAATGTCAAGATTTTGCTGACTCCTCTTGTATTTATTTTGTTTTCTTTCTATGCAACGTCACTGAACAAAATGATGAATGGCAGCAACTTACGTCCTACATTTAACTTTCATAAAGCTGTTGACTGTACAAGTGTTCGACGGATACTGGAGACTCACAGATTCCTTGCTAAGTTATCTAATTTTTTTTCGTAATCCTAAATTCGTCACTGCAGCCAAGAACTAATTTCACAGCTTAGTGTCCTCAGACAAGAGCATGCATGTTACTTCATGGTCCTTAATCCTGTCACTGACTTGTACTGTGTGACAGCAAAATCCTCTGGATACGTCTGGATGTCTAAAGAGACAATCTCATTTTTTCTCTAAGAAACAAAGCTTTAAGGATCTCAAAGCTTTTAGAAACCTGGGGGCAGCAAGTGAAGGGTTTAAGACCAGAGCGTCTTTCCAGAAGCTCCCTGGGCTTCAGTAGCAAGCCACTCCATAAATCAACATTTTTGGACAACCCAAAGGCTGAAGAAAAATAGTGATCTGGAAGGATCTACTGCCACATGACCATGACAGAAAGAGCACCATTACAGAGACCCTGCCAAAGGTTAAGATTAATTGGTGGACAGGAACATCTGTCTTATCCAGAGAGCAAATTAGTTAGATTGGATTAATGTACTGTCCAAGGGATGTATAATTATCACCTTCCCATCCAAAAAAAGAAAATGGCAAGACATCTTTTCTGGTAGCAAAAACAATAAACAACAAACATGAATGAAATTACTTCTTGAAAATATTGTTATGTTGACAGTCTCTCTGCTCTCTGCTCTGATGTTGTTTATACCTGCTGGGTCTCTCTGTCACCTGTATTACTACCATTTCAAACTGAAATTTGCAAGTAATAGAATGCACAATAACACCGTTTTGTTTCTTCAGATATTGTGTATGATAGAATAATTAAATTCTTAACCAGCTTATTTATCTCATAAATTCTCCTCCCTGCAATACTGTATGAGAGTCAGGAAATGGACTCTTTTGTATGTATTTACTAGCAGCTCTCAGAAACAGGGTACTGTTTTTATAGCAAAGTCAGAACATCAGTGAGAAAGGCATGGACCTCTCCAAGCAATTTCTCTTCTCTGCAATCGTACAGCTAGAACTTGTCAAAGGCTGTTGCCAGAGCAACAGAAACCTCTCACTAAATATCATTTCTGATGTGAGACAGCTGTACCTCAAGGAAATATGAAGGCAACTATTTTGAAATGGTGGGCGTCAAAGTAAGCTGTTAAGAAAATGCAGTACTACAATAAACAATCTTAAAAAATCAGTTTTGTGATCTCATCTTTCATAATGCTGCCTTCCTAATAACTAGAAAAATAAGCTATAAAATAGTGTTTATGAGGAGGTTTTTAGGATAAACTCAGTCCTTTTCTCCAAAGATGAAAAGAAGCTCTTGATATTATAAGATTAATGACTCAGCTGCAGGATGAGTTCAAAGGACTGGCTGCGAAGTGTCATGCTGTAGTCATCAGTTCTCTGTGTCTGACCAGGGAGAAGGAGGAAAGAATCCAAGCTGTGCAGAGCCAGAAGGACAGCAGGAGTAAAATGGCTTTTGGTTCTTGAGGTTGAAAACAATGACTATGCTTCACTGTTGTACAATAGGTGCTGAAAATTAACACATTCGTGCAGCTTTCTTTTACCATTTGACTTAGCATGCACAGCAGATCTTCAGTGCAGTAGCAATTCCCTTTCAGTACTGAGTTAGTAAAGGAACATTCAAGCTTATAATGGTTTTAAAAAAGTGACTGAGGACTGTCTAAAAAGAAGTCTCTTATTCATAATAATTACACCTTACACTCAGTTGACTATTTATTTATTCTTATAATTTTTATCGAGGCTCAATTTCAAGTTGAGATTCATCAAGCAGATGTTCTTTCAGGCACAGAACATATGTAAGCTGAGTTATAGCACAAATATGTCAAGTGAATGTCACTGCTCTGTTTTCTCAGAGATGGAAAATGGTAAAGAAAAGATGTGTTGCTTATGAATGTCACTCATACCTATTATCATCCTTGTCTCAGATGTGAAAAGAAATGAAGAGTGGTGGGATTAGAAAGTGAACACCGACTTTTGCATATTTATTTCTCACTGGGGATGTCAAACTGCAAGGTGCTGAGCACTCTGTCCCTTATTAGACTAGCCCTGTTCATTTCTGTGAACCTATAAATTTATGTCAGAGTATAAGCCTCTCTGAAAACAAGGTCAGTAAGAGCTTCTGCGGACTTTCATCCTTATCAGATTAATCCATCTAACCCACATTTTATGCTCTCCATTTATGACTGTTTTATGAAGGTTCTCACCTTCTAAATGGATATTTTTTCCTTTAAAGTACACCAATGAGGACCTGTCCAAGATCTTTGACACTTGCGTTTTCTGCATGAGGTGTACTGTTCCTGATATCCTACTTACCTTCTTCAGGAATTAAGGAAAGAAATTTTCACTTTTGCATAAAATGTAGTTTAGTATAGGCTATTGAGAGTAATTACAGGGCTGTGAGCTATTTCCGTGTGAATCAATTTAATGTCACACAGTTTATACATCTTCTAAATATACTGCTAGCAATGTTTGGACACAACTGTAACTATAGAACAGATTGTATTTCAAAATGTCAGGAATCTAGCTACGAATATTTTTCTAAATGATGTTTCAGCTGTCTGGCTTCCAGGAGCTCCAATACTGGAACACTTAAATGAGAGCAAAATAAGAACATATTTATTTACTGAAACGATTGTTTCTAGAAATATATTTGAGGAATCCTTGTCATTAATGTTGCTTCTGTACTCACAACTGTCAAGATTGGAACTATGATCACACTATTGCTTGTTGGTATTATGCTATTATAAATCAAATGCTTATTACACATACATTTGGTAAAGAAGAAACCATATCTACCCTCAGTTTGTCACTTTCCTCCATTTCTGCAAATGAAGATCTATCCACTGGTAATAAGCTTGCTTTGTTTGAAAACTTCATTTGAATTTCAGAAGTAACTGCTCTTATCCACAAGTGTTTATTTTGCTTCTGGCTTCACAACTGAATCATCTATAAAAATGGTGTAATAATACAGACGCTCCTTCTAAATTACAAAAAGTACCTCTGCCCTTTGATCTCATTCTTTCCATGGATCCAGTGCAGCTATTTACTCATACACTATCTCCTTACCTCAGACAGGAAGATGATCCTTTGGCAGATTCAGACTCCCACATATACAAAGGCCAGAAATGAGAATACCAGCAGAACGTACATGGAGCTCCAGCAGCATTTCATAAATCTTCATCACAGAAGGGGAGATACTCCTGTCTTTTAAGTAGTTCTGAGAACAACTGCTGAGACAAGAAGCAAGAATTTCCAGAGTCTGAATGCAAACCTTGTGTGTCTAGCAAGTATTTTGAGATAAGCTCCTGCAGTACCTTTAAAATGTCAGAGAATTAAATGGGAATTTGACTGATGACTCCAGTGAAGATGTGGTTTTACTCCTGTCTTAGTAGGCTGAGCCAGTGAGCACTCTGATGGCTGTCAGGGAGATCAAGGTCCTACACAAAAGGACCCTTGAATAATGTCTTCTGTCTTCATGAGGTCCTTCAGACAATATGACTGAGTGGAGAGGGGAGAAAATGAAGGCTTGCATGATTTCCCACATTTTTTCTCCTAGTGGAGCTGGACTAAAGAATCTCAGTTTGAGACCCTTAATTATTAAAACCCTCGGTAGTCCTTCCCCCGTTCTCTCATGACTCCTTCCTGTACCCCAACATTTTTTTTTCACTTAAAAATCCATTTGATATCTGAGTGCTGAGCCATGGCCCTAAGTTGTAATTTTCCCAACAGGTTATGAAGTCCTATTTGTTGTTATTGGTTATTGCTTTCTGGATGTTCTTTCACTTTAAACAGTATAAAAGCAAGCAGTGTAATTTCTTCTGTCTTTGAAACGCAAGAGAGAAAAGTTGTTTTTTTTTTTTAATTTGTGAGATCTTAATCATAAATTGGTTTCTTGGACAGAAATATTCACTTGGCATTAAGCAACAATAAAAGCCTTTGCTTTCACTTCAGACTGCCTTAGAACATTTCAAAGGCTACAGGAAATATTCTTTCTATGATTTACGCTCTATCTTAATTGTGCAGCAGTATTTCCAAAACAGTATTGAAGGATGTTCTTTTGTGGGTAGCTAAGAACAAAAAAATCTTGTTTAATTTTTGAGCTGTGTATATTTTCTTGGCAAAGAATAATGTGAGAGATGGATAAAAGATAGCTTTTTTGCTCCAAGGAAAGGCTTCGCTCTAGCAGACTGAATTTTGTTACCAATGCAAACCTATTACAGATTGCATTGAATTTGAAGGAGAGAAAACTAGGAAAATTGATATTTCCCTGGCTACTTCCCAGAGACTTTTGGTTTGACTGTTTTTTAATACATATTTGTCATGCAAGGCATCTGAGTTTTTGTCCTCTGTTTCTCATTTTTGGAAGTAAATCAATATCAGGGCTGAACACAACTTTGCATGGAAAATGGAAGGAGTGAACAAGAAATAATTTTGTTGACCCTATCTTCTCCTGATATGTCTGCTGTTTTATGTTTCCTTTCTTGTACTACTGCAACCCTGGGTGTGGGAATAGAAACAAGATTTTTTCTAGAAGCCTGACAAAAAATACAGATCATCTAAACACCTCCTCCATCAAACTCAACATTAAATAGTATGTAGAACCAACCTTCCTTCCTTCCTTTTTTCTTTCCTTCCTTCCTTCCTTCTGTTCTTCCTTCCTTCTTTCCTTTCTTCCTTCCTTTCTTCCTTCCTGGTACCTAGATTTATGCAAACAGATATTTTCTTCTTACTGCAGGCACTGAATTTGGCTCTCTGCTTAACTGATGGTAAAATTCACATGATATGTCATACAGTAGTGCCACTGTCCTTATGGTTTTTTTAATTTTCTTTCAGCATTATTCTTTCTTTCTGACACCTCCTGTAGAGATTATATGCTGATCTGAAGTGCAAGTTTGCTTAAAAATAATTACAACAAATGAAATACTATACATTTTTATACTGCAAAGCCTATTCACATTTTAATGGCTTATTTTTGCAATTAAAATTCCATCACTTCCTAATAATTGCCCATTATTTGCACTCAGCATATTAGACTAAAATGGAGTTCCTTTTATGATGATGTCTGGTCCCTGATGATGCTCAGTGCATCCTGTCCAGAAGGGCACAGATAACTTCCACTCACTGATAGTCACAGTTGTTGGTAGATGCTACATACATACAAATGCATCCTGTTGTCATCAGGATTACTTTTATCTCAAAATAAGTTGGTTCCTTTGCCACAGCTCTCCACTTCCCAGAATGTGCAAAATGGTTTTTCACCGCTTCTATGTTAGCAACAGACCCTCACTCACATGCATCTCTGTGTCATTCGGTGGAATATTACTTTAGATCTGTAGACACTATCCATGTGAAAACCGGTTCACTTTCTGGTTACAAAGCTTTCTACAGAAGCTGATGCTGACCATACATGAAGTAGCTGAGATGGTGGCAAAAAACTTTCACTCGTCATATATTGTACTTGGTTGCAAAGAGGCTGTTTTCCTCCCTTGAGAGTTCGACTGTAGTCTTTTCACACGTCTACTGCAAACTTCTGGCAGACTCTCAATGCTGATGGGCTACAGCCACCATAGGCACAGTCAGAAAACGAAGAGATATGGTACGTGATAAAAGATACATCTTTCTAAACCTATTGATCATGCAAGATGCTATATTTCCACCTTAAAATGAATCCTGGGAAGCAAAACACTATTATGTTTGTTGTCTGTCCTTTTCCTTTCTTTTGTCTCTATTTGGCTCTCGTGAAAAAAATAGGTGATATTTAAAACAAAGTGTAACATTTACAACTGAAATGTAGGTTTGTGCTTCCAAACACACTTTTAAAGATGTCCAACTCTATTTACGTTTATGTAACTTCAACTTACTGTCCAAAGAAGATTTTAAATGTTTTCAGTCAAGGTCTGCTTTTTTAGCTTAGACAAGTTGGAAACATTGTCCTCTCCAAAACAAACTTATTTTTTCAAAATTTGACCTACCTTTAAAAATTTCCAAATAAGCAGCTATTTGTCCTGTTTCTGGTTTCAATCAAAACTAAAATAAACACATCCATATTTCAAAATGCTCTAGTTGCTAAATATTCCTTGTCCGTATTAAGTCAAAGCAACGATGCAAACCAGAGCCTGAAGTAGCCAGAATTGTTCGTGCCCATGTAAATCAAAATTGGCAAGGTTTGCAGAGTTCTAGCTTTTGGTTTGCCCTGGACTTCTCAATATTGCAAAACAGACTTCTTAGCTAGGAATCTTAAAGATGCTCAGAGAATTAAACATTTAGAGAAAAGAAAGGCTGTGCAAATATTTACTTATTATACTACTTTGGTACTTTCAGATCCAGGACTTCAAACTATAGATATACTTAAGTTTACTGGGAGTAATTCCACTGAATTCAGTAGAAAAACTCATTGACTTAAAGTTAGACACAGATGTGTTTGCAGACTGAAACTTTATATCTTATATGACTGGTATTAAATTCACCTTCCAACTGTAGCTTCAAAGTTCATTTCATAATGGAACTCTGGGGAAACAGGCTTAGAAATAGTGTATGGCTCTGAGAAAATATTTTGAGTTCATAAATAATATGATAGAGGATATTTTCAAACTTTGGAATAACTTTTCAATTGAGACAAGTCTAAAGACTAAAAGAAACACAAAGCTTGATTTAAACATCGGAATATATTGCTGGAGGGAAGAGAATATACATTTTCAATTTTATGAATTAGGTTTTGCTGAATTATCTCATTTACTGCCATATTTTTTGCATTTGCAAGGGTATTATTTTACAAAACATAAGAAGAGAAAGGACATTTCATGCCTAAGGTGGATTCTAATGTTCTGTGAATATGCATTGTATAGGTCTCTTATCTGACATTTAGGTATGATCACATTCTATGTAAGTAAGTGAGAGAACTCAGTACAACAGGCTCAGCAAATCCTTGTTTTTGCCCTTTGCACTGTAACTGTGACACAAAGTGAAAATATCTGTCTGCAAAACTCTACCACTTCACACTGCTGCCTGCCCTTGGTAGAAATGATTGAATGTGGTGCAGGGTAATAATACATAGGGCTCAGCGTGCTTCCCAATGAAACAAATCAGTGCTCATAAAGTCGTGTTGAACAGTGAGGGTGAGAGGCCCATAGTCCCCTCTTTGTGCTGTAAGTGTAAGCAGGATCTGATCTGGAACTTGCAATATGGTGCTGAGAGCTGAAGGAGGTGCCTGAGGAAGAGAGAAAAACCACAGGGAAATGACAGCAAAGCTTTCTTTTATAGAACAGAGAGTTACAGGCCTGCTGCAAGAGAGAGTGTAGCACTGAGATTGTTGGGCAGTACAAGCGTTTGTGAAGGCAAGACATGGTACAACTTACATGGTAGTAAGTCATCTTTAAGTAAGTTTTTGGTTTTTGTATTTGTATTTTTTGAAACCTGATTTCTCATTTTAGGAAGCAATTAAATTTAAACTTTTGGGACATTTCTACGAGGCCAAGAGAAACATCCTTGTGTAGTTCTACATAGTTCTAAAGAACCCAAAAACTGAACCTCTCACTTGAAGAAGTACTTTCCTTTCACTTGAGGAATTATTTGTGTAAAAGCCATACGGAGAAAGAAAACTAACAGGATATAGGATTTCCTAAAGACTGTTATGGAAATTCCAAATGAAAAAATAGTATCTGCAATCAAAAAAGATGTTCTCTATAGATTTCATTAAACAATGCTGAGAGGATTGCAGAGAAGGATGATCATTCTACACTGTATCCTCTTATGCTGCTCTATAAGAACCATTGGCATAAGCAATCTAGTCAGAATACTAAAGGTCTTTTAATATGGTCAAGACTTTATGTTTAGGAGATAAGATTTTCTAGTGAAAGTTTCAAGGCAAACAGAAGTTCCAGATGGTACACACAGACTAAAATGTCTGTGCTTCTCTGAGTGAGGACTGCCTGAGCAATACAAAAGAGGTCATATAAGTTTTGCTGTAGTACCCCTTTCCAAGTACAAGAGGTACTCTGATGTCAGAAGGAATAAGTTCAAAGGCTGCTGAATCCTGTGCCATTCTTAAGAAATTACAGACTCTGCTGTCTACTATAACCAAACACTTCTCTAGCCTCTGGGGTGTCACAGGAAGGTACAAAGCTTGTTTAATGTTACCTTCCTTCCTAAAATGCCAAATGCTGTACAGCTATATTTCTATGCCATGATCATATCTCTTGACCATGTATCTGAGAGAGAAAGAAGCTGGACTTTCAGTTGACACAGATATACAGGATGTTTGCTTACCATTCTCCGTGTCACTTCACTGAAGTGAATTTGCAAGTTGTCTCCCAATCTATTCATCTCTTGCTCAATCAAACCTCTGTACACTGAATTTAGGAACTTTCTTCCTAGTGAAGAATGAGTTCGTGACCAGGATTTAGGAAACTGAGGCCTATACAGTTACTTCTTTAGTAAGCACGTTCACTTATCATTACTGTTTGACTTCCTTGATAGAGTTTGTAAGATTTATACGCCTTCTATCTATTACATATGCATTCATAGCTAAATGCACAAACACTAGTCAATAAGTTATGAGTGGAAGGTACTTCATTTTACCTTCTAAAGGTGATATACAATTAAAGATCTGTCATTATGGATCAACTTTTCTTGTATTAAAGATTTGGTCCAATTCACTCATCTTCTGATGCTAATGGTTAATTATCATTCCAGGCATAATGCCAGTGAAATCTGTAGAGTTCCATCTCTGATTAAGTCATCCCTACACTATTTTGTTTTAAAGGATTTGCAGAAGCAAAAGCCTCTGAATTAGGGAGCCAGTATGTTATAGGCTATGTCTACATTAACAAGCAGAGCAATATAACTGGAGAGGGTTGGTAAAACAAACAGAGGCATAGGACCTCCATGCTATGTGTTTTAGGAGTTTTACTTCAGACTAGCGTCTGTGTGATCCCATGGACTGAATACTTGTTAGCAGTTAGAATGCATTAGATGAGCTCTTGGGGAAACTCCCAATTACATTTCATCTGGAAGGATGCAGTTTTGAATATTCCAGAACTTCTCCATTATACATGCCAGAGTGCAGAGATCTATCGGGAGATCCATACACAGATATATTCCTGCTTTAAACTTAAATGCCAAAACAGATTAAACTTCTGTAGAGTTGTAGAAGAGCAGGCTTGATCACTCACACTTTACTCTGCTGTGTTGTTTAAGAGATACAAGACACATTTCTGTGACCTAATTCAATCTGAAAGCACATTTTGAGTCCCAACACCATGGTGTCCCATAGCATGAGGCTCCATTTTCTCATTAGTGCTCATTCTTTACTGGTTTGTCCAGTCTTATCTCAAGAATCTCTGCACTGTCGTACTTCCCATATTGACATGCCCCTCAGGTAGCGTCTAAACAGAGTGATACTGCCAGAATAAGAACACTAATTAACGTATAGGTGGCAGTCAGGTTATGAGAGAGACATCACCGAGTTTTACAGGAGTTCATGATCAAGTCATCAGTTGAACTTCTGACTCCAACTCCTTAAACACAAACCTGTATTTCTCTTTAATACAAGTAGTGTGAATTGTGACTCATTACAGTAACGACAAATACACTTATTGCAGTCATGTAATTAGTCTATTTTCTAGTTAGCAAGAATTTGTAAGTGATAAAGTTATAGGCAACAAATACCAAATAAATGAGTAGCTGTCTAACTTATCTTACAAAAGAAGAGATGTCAAAATACTTTGCAATTAGTTTCCTCAGCTTTGGTTTGCTTTAAGAAGCTTGAAAGGGTTTTTATGTTAAACACTACAAACAAGCAGTGTTTACAGAGAAGAATCAATATTTTACTTTCAACCAGCTGATTATTTTACATTAGACCAAACAGAAAATAAAAAGGCTTTTGGGATCGGACCATCTTCTCCAAGTTGCTACAGGCATAGTTTTAAGCCCCAAATTTTCCTTTCCATGACATTATAAAAACTTTACAGAAACAGAATTCCTTCAGATTTCATGGGTAAAACTCTGCTTAGTGGGCACTTAATTTGATTCATCCTATACATGTTTAGTGCCTATATTTCAGAGAAAGAATACCAATGATTCTACCATGGTTTTTATGAGCTATGAGATTGTGTGGAGCACAGAAGTAGGTGATCTTTTCTGTCAGAGAACTCAGAAACAAAGCTGTTGTTTCAGAACTGTAAGAATCTAAAGGTTAATAGATTATTTATGACAGACAGACCAATGCATGAGTTAAAATAAACAGAGATATAATAAACCTTGATAGAACAGATTATTGTCAGGTGCTCTTGCCTGAAAACACACCGTTTGGATAAAGATTATTTTTTTTCATATAAAGAGTGATGTGTCCATGTTTGTGTCTTTCTGAAGATAAGTAAGAAGAAGAAAAGTGAGAAAAGAGAGAAGAGAGGAAGAGAGGAAGACAGGAAGACAGGAAGAGGAAAAAAGAGGAAGAAGTCAGGGCAACAGTGAAGAAATATCCTGCTATTGCACTCTGATCACATACGAAAGCCATCATGTTAATAAGTAAAAAATTCCCATTGTAGACCATGGTAAATGACTGCTATGTGATTCATATTTAGTAGAAGATATAAATAATAGTGTAGACATGCAATAATATTGCAACTAAATAATGGGTGGAAATCAACTCTACAGCAAATATGTCTTACAAGATGAAACATTTGGGAAACATAATCTGAAACGCTGAATTCAACAGGAGTGAACCACGCTGAAAATGAAAAAGAACTAGCTGCAAGGAAACAGTAATGATAAAAGGACTTCTCTAATGAAAAGATACATTCTTTGTGTCACCAGAAACTTGTGTTACCAGAGACCAGTGTCTTACACAGAAGTGTAAAGGGAGAATGCAGCAGGACCAAAGTGAGGAGAATCTTGTGAAGACTGACTTAATGAGGTGCCTTTATGGGGTACATCTACTCATCTGTCTACCATATTAACAAAGTACAGCAGTAGCCTAAGTTATTGAAAGACTAGAAAACTCTAAGACTAAGGTATCCCCTTATTTAAAGTCTTAGGAAATCAACAAGACCAGTATCATGAGCAAGCCAGGCACTATTAGATTTTAAGGAGCATTTCTAAGTGAAACTTAGATTTCTCCAGGCAATGTGCTTCACTGAATCATTGAACTTGGACTCAGAAATACTACTGATAATTTTTCCAACATCCTGCCCCCAAAAATCTTGATTGTGCTCCTGCCTCTTTGTACGTTCGTTCCTTCTCTTTCTTATTTATTTAATTTGGAAATCCTTCAGTATAGAAAATTAGCCAAGGACAAAGAGACATGGTTTTGGATGGAATTTCTAGGTGCAGTTAGCCCACAGCAGTAAATCTTGAACATAAAATTTAAATATATATTCACAATGTAGGCTACTTATTATCAGTCAAGTCTAAACTCCATTCCTATCACTTTGGCTCTTTTGGTTTTAGTCACATGAATACAGTTTGAGAAATGTTATGTTCATCTCAGAGGGATATTATTATTATTATTATTTTAGCTGGATTTGAATAAAACATTGTAACTGCTCTAATTTGCCACAGATGCAATTTTTCACTATAATTTTGCCTAATATTCTATTCTAAGTTCTCTTATGTAAACTAATTAGTATTCTAGATGCAGTGCAATGCTGATACTTATGCAGGATGCAAACTCACCCAGGAAGTTTACAGAGTGCAAGATTCTATTAGGAATGTCCCTAAAATATTCTGTTAATGCAATTCAATTAAACAATTTTAAACAAAATTATCATGTGGTCTTGGACAGCTGTGGTTAGCACAACACATAAAATACTGAATTCTAAGGAAGATCTTGTTTTGTCAGATAGAAGCACAAAGCATGAATTTCCACAGAGGAAAGATTATGGGAGATTAATCTTTCAGAGCTACAAGATGACATATGAAGTCAGCATGAAGACTAGCATATGTACTGTATGCAATGCAAAAGAAAAGAATTTCTTCATAAGTCTGTGCTTTGTTCCTCAAAAACCATTCCTTCTATAAAATATTTTTGCAGTTTTTCTATCAAACAAATTCAAGAAACCTAGCACAACTGGCATTTGCAATACAATTCACCATCGACAGTCACCTAATCAAATGGTAGATACTTGAAGATGTTTTTACTAGAGATCTTATGTCACATTGAAATTGTATAATCTGGATGATGACGCAAAATTAAAAAGTCAGACAATATTCTTAGTTATATTTGCAATTTCAGTGAGTTCTTCTCATAGTTGCTTAAGTGTAAAGCACACTAGACCACCTAGTCTCCTTGCTTCACTTTGGGGCTCACACTCCACCAAAACCTCATTTGGTTTTAGGTCTATCTTCTCTACCTCTGAACGACACCCACATTCTCATACACCCTTCTGCACTAACTTTTCCTCTGACCCAACTCTCTCCATCTAATCCAAATTATGAGCTAATCTCCACCTTGTCTTCTATCATTTCTGATTTCCACTTAAACAAAACATTTCCTAAAATGAATCGTGGGGGAAGCATCCTTCAAGCCATGGAAAAAGGCTGGCAGAGCATCAAAGGACTCCAAACTATTGTATATGGTGAGTAGTCTATTCTAGCGCTCAATTGTTTTACATTTGGGAAGTATTCCCTTTTGTTTAACCTGAATTTCCCTTGCCGGAGATAAGCACATTGTATTTTTAACAACCAATGAAGACAGTAATCTGTTCCACTCTTTTCACAGCAGTCTCTCAGTACCTAAAGATTGGTCTCATGTCTACCCTTGGTTCTCTTTTTTCTACACTAAAAAATTATCTTTTCAATCTTGGAGGTCAGATTATCTAGACTATTGATCATTTTGCTGCTTTCCTCTTGTTCATAGCTTTCTTAAAATGGGCTTCCCAAACCAGAGCATAATGTTGCAGATGAAGTTTTTTCAGAGCTAACTGGGGGAATTCAGATGAATACTTCTAAGCTGTGTTGTAAACACATTTTTATGTGTTTTATGATCTAAATCTCCTTGCCCTTTTGCTCAGAAATGCCATCTCATTGTTTGTTCTTCATCAACACAAGGCTGCCTTTGAGGAATTCTTTTGTCTTTCCTTTGTAGAAGCCTTATCAGGACCAGAACCAGAGATAGTAGCAGAGGGGCATAGATGGGTCTGTGTGGTTGGACTGATGTCCTTTCAGAAGACACTGCTTCATGATTTAAGCACACAGAAAAAACACTGTAGAAAATACACTTCATTCTCCTGGCCTACCTAGCCATAGCTGATCATATTTGAAAAAGCAGTGCTGCTCTATCACGAGTGCTCATAACCTAAGAGTCCTTCAGTACTCTTCCTTCACAGTTGTATTGATCCTAGCCAGAAGACCATTGCACATCATGGAGTTGGTGAACCATCAGAGCAGGTTCAGGTCTGTGTTATGTTGCATATAGAGCATGGTCTTCAGGCCCGTGCTCAGTTTGTCTGTACAGCACATGCTCCTTGCATGCAAGATAAACACAGCCGTCTAACTGCAAAAGAGGAACTCGCATGCAGCTCCTGACTTGCAGCTGGCGATGATGCCACATGCATGGCCCTGCCTTTTTCTAAAGCTGCAAGTTCTCATGTGAACATCCTTGTTATTTGACAGTAAAAATGATGAACTGTTTTATTTTAAGAAATTAATGTAGGAGCTTGAATGACTGAAATGGGAACACCTTTCCATGGACAGGATTTATGCAATGTGCTTTGTCCTGACTGTAGGCCTGTTCAATATTGCACAGCTTGGGTTCCCTGCATGTGCAGTGAGATAACGTTACCTACACCATTCAATAAATGACATTTTAAGAAATATTTTCCAGTGTCTGAGTGCCTTTCTTAATGGAATCTGAGCAAATTAGCATCTTCTACCACAGAACACCAGCCACTGAGACACTGTCCAAGTATAAGGCAATTCTTTCCCATGCAGAGGCTCAACGTCTCTTACTGAGTTTTCTAGCTTCCCAGCTGGCCTCACAGTGCATGATTCCCCCTTTTCATCACTGCAAAACACAGGTGCTAAGTTATTAGTCCTTCATCTATCCATTTTTCCTCATCACTCTGATAACATCGGCTTCATTCTTCATATGACTCCTTCCACATGTAAAACCGTGCTAATGATAAGCCAAAAAGCAGCAGCCTTGAGTCATCCCTAGCGGCTACATTTACACCTCCTCAGAGGAGCAGTCTGGGGAGTGGCTGTGAGCACGCCTTGACCTGCCTGCGTCTTCCTGACTGGGACAACATGTGGACACCTGCAGTCAGCCAGCAGCCAGCCTGTCGAGATTTGTTGGCGTGGTAGTGCACAGGGTATGCTAGGGCACACTAGAGCTTGCAGGCTCTGTGGATACCGTCATATCTGGGGCTGTGCATTCAGGGTCATTTCCTGCATCCACAGTGAATCTGGTCTTGGAGACAGCCTCAGTGCTCTGCCACACAGACAGCATGGATTTTTTTTTCTCCAGTCAGGACAAATTGTTTCCTCATGGCATTTGAGTGTGCTGCTATAACTCATTTTGAAGTCTATCTGAGCAATGATTCAGACCCAGTTCACTTCCAGTTCTTGGTGTGAAGGATTGGGTAACCATAGAAACAAAAAGCTATATAGATTAACTAAAATACAGACCAGAGATGTACTTTAAATCAGCACTTTGTCTTCTTCCTATTTTTCTGCATAACTATCTTCCAAAAAATAATTCTTTCTTTGATGTAAGAAAGTTCTAAATCTCTGAAGGTTTTATTTAAGGTCAGTTCTCAGTTTTTGAATGGAATACGTGTATTAAGTTTCTATATCTTCGTCCTCACAGATGGTGCTTGCAGTAGAGCAAGCAATGCTGGTCTGAAGACCAAGGAAGGTAATAGCATAAGGTCTGACACTGGCAGGAGAAAATAAATTAAATCCTCACTGAAACACCAAAATAATTTCAGAAATGGGAACAAATGAAAAAAATATCATTGTACATTTAATGGTTCTTTGGCTTTCTTAAAAAATTGAATAACTAACGCAACTTCTTTATGTGCACATTGAGTTTACATATATAAGTTTGAAAAGGATCTCTTGGACTTGGCTGTGCAGTATAGGAGAACTTGTGTAGAACTCAGAAGTGAAGAGTTAGTGTTAAACATGGTGTGGCCTACTTTTCTCCAGATGTAAAAAAATTGCTCTGCCAGATACTTCTTTCCATCTTTTACTGCCATTTTGAGGCTACCTCTCAGTATAGGAATAGCCCAGATAGAGGAGCAAACTAAAACATTTATTTACTGTTTCTTATTTACAAATCCTCAGAGACAGCAGAATGTTCTCTGCCTTGAGTTACAATTTTTCCTCTTCACATATTATAGGGGATTTCCCAGTTCTTTTTGTGTTTTCTTATCACTGGTTTCAGAATCTCCTAATCTTACTATTGAAGTAAAGGCCATTAAATTTCAAATGTATGAGAAATACACTAGGGTGCCTAAGTTCTTTGCTACAATTATGTGCATGTATAATGTGTCCCCACTGGACTTGCTCTTTCATTTGTGTTGACAGAATAAAGAAATTGAGCAACTCATTTGCAATCTTTAAACTGCTCAGCTTTATATCTGTACTGATAATGAGTGTCCAAAAGACAAGGATTTGATGGATTGTTTACAAAAGCAAGGAGACCTTTCTCTGTGCCCAGAACTCCAGATTAGAAAATATGCTCACCTTCCGCAGAGAGGCAGGATCAGATTTATTGTGCACTTACTTAGCCTGTTGCTAAAATAACTCACCCTACCTTACTATAAGGTGCATTAGGAAATGGTTAAAATAGTCAAAAATAATTAAAACCGATGGGAAGATTGTCTATAGACCTGCTTAACATGAACCATGAAATAGAAGTGGCAGACGCAGAGGACTCTATTTCAGTCATTCACTTCAATATAAAATTGCGCTCACAAGCAGAACATGTGAATGAGCCAAGTTCCTTCAGCCTTCTTCCTTGTGGGTTTGGGAAATTGCAGGGTTCTTTGTTTCCAAAAAACTATGCTAAGATCTGCTTCATAAAAGTATTTTTTCATTTTTTATCCTATTAATCGCTTTCACTGCTCCTTTAAACTCCTGCGACCCCCACAAACAACTAGCTAATTGAGCTTCCAAAGCTGGAATAAATGAGTGGAAGGATCCTTCAGTGGCTTCTTGAAGTTTGCTTTAAATATGTTGCAGAATGGCCCCTCAGCCTTGCCTTCCTTCTGAGGCTTCTCAGAAGATCTCTCCTTAACAGTATCTATCAAATTCTGGAAGGGGAGGTAATGTATATTGTGAAGGAGAGAAAGAAGGTAAGAGGCAGGAGAAGAATGACAAGAAAATAAGATCCAGGAGGATTGGACAGGCAAAGATTACGCATAGAGAGATTCCTTTAAGCAATCAAACTCATGTTTTGGGATTATGCACTGCAAAATAATACCCATGTCTTTTATCTTTCCACTAAAGTAATGAAGATAACAACTGACAGAGATTAGAGTTTTAAATCTTTTTCTACCTCCACAGTGAATTGTCGACCTCTCTTTTTGATGGTCCTTTTAAAGAGTAAGGTAATATTTACTGAGAGTCTAAGTATCCAGGGCCTGGGTGAACGGGGCCTGGAGCAACCTCATCTAGTAGCATGGCAGGGGGTTGGAACTAGGTGATTTTTAAGGTCCCTTCCAATTCAAATTATTCTGTGATTCTATGATACTGAGAGAGATATAGGCAATATTTTTCACATAGAAAATTTTTCCTGAAATGAATTAAGACTACAAGCATCTTGCAGAACATTAATTGGTATGACAGTCACCTATTTGCAAACACATTTGCTCATGATTCATGCTGATTTCAGGCTTGAGGACACAATGCGGGGTAGAAGGAAGCCTTTTTCCAAGCTGTTGTTTCACAGTCTGTGGTCAGTACCAACAATTATGTGCCTGTCAAACTTCTGCATGAATCAAGCATGATCAGGAGACGCTCATGATCCTTTCTGTCTAAGTATGAAAACTGTGTTCTTAATTGCTAATATGCCTTTCTCAGAGAGTCCACAAGCTGGGGCTCAGGAGACAGAAGAGACATTACTGGAGCCACAGTATGATTTAAGACTTAGAGAAACAACCAAGACTTGTCAGAAACAACAAAGCATTTGCTGGGCAAAGGGAAAATAATATTGAGAAAAGAAAGATGCAAAAAAAGAAAAATAGGAAGAAAAAGTAAGTCATGAATCTTCATGTGAGTAAAGAAGAGCGACCGAAGGTCCAAGCTTCTGGGTGTTACTGAAAGCTTTCCTAATGACTGTCCTAGCCTGTCTTGGATTGTATCTATGTACGCTCCCAGTGGTATAATTCCCATTGTACCACTTACCTGTATTATAAGCATGCCAAAGGATTTAAATAGTTGCAAGGAGAGTTTCTGATGTGTGCCACTTATTTTCATTATGAGAGATTAGATGTTGCCCAGAAAATACTTCCTTCAGACACTGTCTCTGGAAGTGCTCTGTGATCATGTCAGGCTCACAGAAAGACTAGCTCCATGGCCCATCATTTCAACAGCTTTGTGGTTAAGGCACTCTGCAGTTTTTTCTTATCTCTGTTACTGATGTCTGACAAAACACAAATTTCTCAGTGACTTAGCCCCTCATTTATAGAATGGAAACGTTCCTGACAAATGTACTAGGAAAATCAGCTTGTTTGTGATGTCCTCGCAAAGTCCATGTGGTGTTGTACTTAGGGGAAAAAATATTTAACATAAGCAACAACTTTTTGACACTAACAAAACAGATTCTCATCCCTCTGTGCCTTCACCCAGCACCTACATTTCTTATTACTAACGCTGAAAAATATCTAAAATTTCAAAAAAGTGCATTAGAAAAAACCTGGACAAGATTAACACATACCAGAGGCTAAAGTAATACTCAAATTATCTTGCTGGAAAAGAAAAAATAAACACAATTATCTGAATAAAACCAGAACTTGCAATACTTAGATAGGAGGCATACCAATTTGGATTTGAATGAGTTACCAATTCAGCGCTCGTATATCTACTTAAGCTGTCAAAACATTACATGCTGTGGAATATATTATATATATTAGATGGGTCAGATTTAGGCCACTTCCTTCCCACATATGAAATAGGAGGTGGTTAAGTAATGCCTGGATTTTAAGCTTGTTCGTGGCCTCCCATAATCCTATTCTCAAGTCATGTAGTAGGAGCCAGAAGAGGAACAGAAGGAATCAGAAGGAGCAGTTTATATGCTTTCTTATAACTGCCTATCACCCTGATTTTCACAATGCTTTCCTCTGACAGAAGCCCTGACAACCAAGCGTGATATACAGCAGATGACTTAATCACTTGACCACATCTCATACTCCAGATGTTGCCACGAGGTTCTCATGGACTTGCTACAAGTTGTTGCAGTCTCTCTGCTGCTCTGTGACCCAACGTGTTATAAGTGTGAAGTGGATCTGTAGTCTGCAGACCAGCTGGCTCCTGCACGTGGTATTGTGAAGCAAATGAAAGTTATGTCTCAGCGGAGCTCAGATACACCCTACTGTGCTGGACCAGTATTCTCCATCCACCAGTGGCAGTAGGAAATGATGTCTGGAGAGAGTGTGTGCTCTTGGCCACTATCCCAATACTACTGCTCCTGTGTCCTCAGTCACTGATTAAGCAATTCCTGACTGATTTTTTCAGGCAGATCCAAATGCTTTTAGCACCTGCTACCTACCTCCAAAATTTATGGCAATAAATTTTAGAACTTGACTGCCTGCTGTGTGAGAAAATAAATACCTCCATCTGTTTTAAACTCATTTTTCTACTAGTTTTACTGGGTGACACCTAGTTTTATTACTGAAGGATTTGGTGGATTAACAGCTCTTCATTCACTTCACTGAGTGCCTTCACTTTTCTTAGTGAGCATTCTCCACTCAAAATTGAGGATTTTGACTTTCAAGTTTCTTTCTGTAATGCAGCTACTTCATACTCTCTACCATTTCTTATCTTTCTCTACACCTTTTCTAATTTGACTGTAGCTCTGCAATGTGAGAACAAACTGCACACTATGCTCAAGATGTGAGTGAGTACAAGATTTTGTACTGCAGCAAAATGATGCTTTCTATTATGATCTCAATGCCCTTTCTGATCATGCTTAACCGGTTTTGGGGGGTATTTTCACAGCTATTTTATCATAAGGATTTCACAGCATAGCCAGTGATGACTGCAAGATCTCTTCCCTGAGCTGTAACTGCCACTTTCAAGCTCAGCATCCTCTTTTTCTCCAAGGTGAAAGACTTCACATTTTTTATACTGAAGCTAATTGGTCTTTTTTTTTTTTCTTTTTTTTTTTCTTTTTTTCCCACTCCTTCATCTTTGTGAGATCTTTCTGGAAAACAAGCTCACCAAAAGGCACATTCCTCAACTGCAAATGCAGCGGCATGAGATCCTTCATGTGTCTGAACTGCTTCCAGCACAGAAAACGCTTTGCAAATTCTCCACAAAGAACACTCAGAATATCACTCCTACCTTAACAGCAGCTTTCAGGGGCTGGGAAACTGAAATATATGCATGTTTGGTTGGGATTGTTGTATTTTTATTATGGTAAAACCATTCTTCAGCCATTTCTGTAATGACTAAAATAAAAATTGCATTTGCATTTAAGTAGTTATGAATTCACCTTTCAAATAAAAAAAAAAAAAAAATTGAAGTTTGCTTGCCTGAACAGCTGTGAGAACTTTGCGGTCTACTGAGGAGTTCACATACCTTCTCCTTCACTGCCTTCTATGCACTGACAGCTGGTCTGTCAGCTCCTTTGACCATTCAGTTTGTTTATTCTGTCCTTTGGGATCCATCTTTCATGTCAGGCTATCTACAGGGGCATCAAAAACACTAATCCCCTTGCTACATTCATGAAAACAGAAAGTTACAGCAGGCAAACTTCAGATCCTATCATTGCTTTAACATTGCTTTAACTGCACCACGTAGGCAAATTAATTTAATCTCTTATCACAAAGCCAGACTATCTCACTGTTTTCAAAATTTCCCTAATATGAGACTAAGTTAGTAATGACAAGTAGAAAAGAAAGATATGCCGTGGCCAAGGAAAGACTCTATTCTGAAGGTAAAGAGAATGTCAGAATAAGAGATTTGTGTTAGTCTGTAAGAATGGTGCAAAAAGCTTTCTCTGGTCAGAGAAGTGAACACTCTTGAGTCTAGGAGCTAAAGTCATAGTACACAAGCCAGCTCGTTTAGTGCTGCATGAAACTTGCATCCACCTGCTTCCAGGGCAAGTGCCCTTAGGCAAACAGCGTCAGACTCTTGCAGGACAGCAATAACTTAATCTGAGTTCCTGACAGCCACAAATGAGAAGTGGCTGGGGTTGCTCAGACTGAAAAAGAGAAGGCTTCTCGGGGATCTTCTCTGTGCATGCAATCATACAGTGGTGGAGCGTAAAGAAGAGAGAGCCCTGACCTCTCAGAGGTGCCCAGTGAAAGGACAAGATGCAATGGATACATGTTGGAATACAGGAAACTCTGTTTAAACATAAGGAAAATCTTTATAGGTTGCTGAGGCAAGTTGTGGAGTCCGACATTAGAAATAATTCAAAACCCAACTGGACACAAACCAAATCAACCCTGCTCAGCTCTGAGAAGGACCAGACCGTCGGCTCCTTCCAACCTTCTGTGTGTTTTTGTGTGAACAGCCACAGGTTTGAAAATACTAATCACACTGTTCTGCTTTCTTGCAGATTTACCACAGGATACAAGAGTTTGAATGCAACTCTCAAGCATGTGTGTTTGGAGTAGGATTGGTTTATACTTTGACAGCTCAGAAGAAGAACAATAAACTGTAAAGACAGTCATATAATTTATGTTTGGACATCTGGCTCTGTCATGTGCTGTAAGGCTGATTCTCAATGGGGAAGCAAAGAGGCAAAATTCACCTGAACCAGCAGGATAACAAAGAATATGACTCAGAACAGAACTTGTGTCTATATTTGCATGCCGCTTTTAGCGGAGCTTGCTTAAACACTGCCAAATGAGGACTAAAAGCCACTGATACTGACAGGCACTTCACCTCTACAGGGCTACCTACATAATTGCACTAATAACTTTTAAGAGATTTATTCCCCTCTTGAGGTATGCATTTTTCCCTGGTGTTTTAGCAAAGCCTATGACAGACATTATGATGTGTTAAGTGAACTGCTAAAGATCCAAAATAGTTCCAGATAACAAAGAACACTTTTTCTTCAGCACGCTTTAGAGGAGTAAAATAAATATATCTGGCAATTTAAGAGCACCAGCTGAAGTGTTTATGAAGTTGTACATGAGCTATTTGATTGTAACAGTGTTTAATTTTAATTTAGTGGTCTTATTCACAACCTTCTTGTATTTTTTATGACTTGTTTCTTATGAGACTGAGCAGTTCACAGTGCTGTGACACTGAGTTACAACATCACGCAACAAACTGAGATCTACCTTTTGTTGCTTTATTTGATGGGCCATTTTCTTAGCCAGTTCTAGGAATCATTTTTCACAAGTACAGACAAGTATCGGCCTTATTCACCCACCTTAGAGAAGAACAGAAACTGACCGAGGGAAGTTCCTCTGAGGGGACTGCAATTGCAAACCATAGCCATTAGCTGTTCACTTCCAGAAGAATGCAGAGATGTAACTATTGTACAGATATTGCTAATATACATACCAGAGCTTACTCCTCTCATCAAATAGCCTTGAAAACAGTTGTCCGTCTTGCATGGCCAAGGTTAGATGAGTTCAGCACCTGTTGCAGCAAAATGTGATAAGTGTTGAGCATGTTTTCCTAAAGCAGGTGTTGAACTCCCTTGACCCTATTTACATCAGCTGGACAAATGGTCTGCTGTTCTTCCTCAACAAAGGGTGCGTGTGTGATCTTGACATACAGTTGTTTCCATGATTTTAAGAAAGCTGAAGAGTAATGCTGTTTGCAGCTTAAAAATTGAGAACCATTTTGATAAAGTAGGAATCAGCCTGAACACCTTCTCCAAGTTGAACTTTAAAAGGGTTGTGATTGATTAATTTAGATTATTAATTTAGATGATGCCTTTTACAAGAAAACCAGCTCCTATTCTCTCTGCTGAAGCTCTTTTTATCAGCCATCTGGAAACCCATGGCTGACCTCTCCCTTAAATATCTCCAGATGCACTTGTTTTTCAACCTCAATTCCTTTTGAAATCTTTGGCACCCTAACCTCTGTAACACCACTCAGCACAAAGATACTGCTTTCTATAACAGTTGTTTCTTGGACATTTATATTGGACAGGCTTCTTTTATTTCATACCAGTTCCTTCAGGAAGTGTAAGAGAATTTTCCCACTTTATAATGTGTTGGTAGTGCAATAATAGCATACTGAGTTAGAAGGTGTATCAGGGTATATGTTTTCCTTTTTATATAGGCTTTAATTGCTCCCAAGATAATTGTGTCACCCTTTCCACAGAGAGAAGATACCATTTTTTATAATGTCTTTCAATGGAAGTTAGTAACTCTGTTGTTCACAAAATAGCTGCTCAGCTCAATATGCCAGTTACCCCACCTGTTTACAGAGTACAGAATTATACTGGAGCAAAGAAAACAAACAAACAAAAATTTCAAAAGCCCACAGTTGTGTATAAACATAAAGCAGTAATTCTTTCACCTGTTTTCAAATCATTAAAATACATTAGCATTTACAAGCAAGTTTGAAGTTAGACGAGCTGTAAAGTGCACAGCAGTGTATAATAATGTTCACATACAGACATATTAAAAATACGGCTAAAGACAAATGCTCCTAAGATATTAAAAGAACAGAAATCCTGTTCCCAAAGCAAACAGTATTTTATGGAGTATAGCTAATTAATGCTCTCTTATTCTTGTGTTCTCCTTGCCCCTAACTTGTCACTTGAGATACACGGGAAAGTAATTTTAATTTCATTGATTAATTTTCATGAATACCCACTGTGAGCCATTATCTAAAAATGAGTTCCTTCATAAAATAGATTATCATGAGCAGGGAATTACTACTGTATTTTTCAGCAAGATGGGGAATTGAAGTTAGCTCAATGTGTGGTCTCTCTCTCTCTTCATAGGGCTTACCAAGATGTGTGTCATGTGAAACACTGGAATTATTTCCTACTTTGTCTGAATACAGAAATGGGGGTTTCTATTCTCAGTTCCAAGTTTGGGGACTGAAATACCCTTTTCTGACACTGGCTGTGTGATTTCAATCATGTATCTTAGTTCTGTGTTTGTAAATGGTGTATAGAATGTAGAGCAGAAAAAATAATAAATAAAGCCCTACATAGACTGTAATACACTGACTGCAGTCTTTGCAAGCAGGCTTGTAAGACTGACAACTGTACGCCCAATTTTAAATGTGTGCATACTGATATAATGTCTGTCTATTTCTGTCATAATCAGGGGAGTAAAATGAACTGTCATCAACATTTTCATTTTCTTGGTTTTATAAACACAATAAAACACTTTAACCTTGTTTTTCTCTCTGAGTATTTTTTAACTATTGCTAACTATTGTCTCAACCTAAGATGTTATGGTTGACATCTTACCATACCGTGGTAAGAAAAAAATTCAGATGACAATGAGGACTTCTCCAGGCTTTTTAAGAAGTCTTCTGTACTGTTCTGTTCCCACAAATGGTTGCTGCTGATTACATTCACAGCAGTGCAGGGTGTGCAGGGGCTGAATGGAGGTATTTATTTGTCAGACGATTCTTTCTTCTGCCTCCCTTTGCATCAGCTGGCACACACAATTGGTAGACGTAGAAACTTGTCTGCCTTAGCCAGAGTGCTCCCAGCTTTGCAGGAGTAAATCCAGTATGGCATATACAAATTACTACCTGCTTACTTTTAGTGTTAACACTCATGGAATGGAAAATGCTACAACACTGCCCAAATAAAGACGTAGATATTGCTCTAGATTTTGCTCTTATTTTTTCTTTCTGGCAACAGAACTGTTTCAAAAGGAAGCTAATTTCTTCCTTATGTTGTAGAACTAATTATGAGTAAATCATTTGCAATGAGACTACAAAAGAAACGCACTGTATCTCTTAATGTGGTAGACGCTGTTAATTTGTCAGGCAAGCTAGCTACTTTCTTTCCTGGGAAGGACTCTTTTCCTTGGCTGTTTTTATACTCACACAGTGGTTCCCACACATATCGTAGTCTTCTTACTGTAGGAGGCGGACCACTGCACAAGTAGTCACAACACTCACCCTCCTCGTCATCTCCTACCAGGGCAGTATGCCCTGGTCCTATCCTTGCTGCCCATCCTTCTCAGTTCAGGCCCACCACCTGCACTCCCAGGGAGCAGCACCTCATGTCTGAGGTCAGGTTGGCATCATCGGCAGAGCGCGTGAGCACCTCATGCATTATATGGCAAATACTTTACTTGATAGAAAGGATAATAGTTATATATTCCTGCAAAGATATCTTTGTAGACTTTATGTGATGTGGGTGCATTTTCACCATGGAACCACCAAACCTATGGTCAGGTGGGACAGAACAGCAGAGCCATCAGACCAGCAAGAAGTAGGTAGTAGATCTTTTTGGTGAGAGCAGGAGTTCCATTCTGATATTGCATCCTCCAATGTTAAGGGCAGTTCACTGACATGTTAGTGAAGGTCTCTGTCATATATCAGTCCTTCAAGGAGCTGAGCCTATTCTTTACTCCCCAGAAGGTCAGCACTGAGCTTCTTCTTTCATTTCACAGAAAATAGTTTGGTTTTTTTTATGACCAGGTCACACTTAGAGTTCCTCCTGGTTTCTCTGAGATAAAGTTCAGCTTCTATTCTACTTGAAAAATTAATCTATGGTTTTTTTTTCTGCCTGAACTATTCCTGTATATTTTTCAAAAATCTTGATGGGATGAAATAAGCAGAATTTTGTTCTTGTCTTTTGAAATTTTTGTCTGAAGGCTCGTAAAAGGGTCAGCCATCTCCATGCAGACTGTGTTAGTGGGTCACAGATGATGTTAAAACCTGTTAAGCATCAGCAAGTCAGGGTAGCGTGGTGTGATCTGAACCTCCATTACAGCTCAGATGGTACTAGTGACCTCTCTGTGGGATGTTTTCATCTCTGTGAACTGCAGCGCTGCCATCTGGACTTCATTCACTCTCTCTTTAATTGCACTCCACAAATATAGATACTTTTAGGCTATGAGACTGCTCTGTCCTGAAAAAAAAGAGTCTTTCTGTCGTGGTTGATTTAAGGGACACCAGGGCACTTCTCCAGCTCTTCTGTGCTAAATTGGAGGTACTGCTTGAAGTCACATGCTCTGTAAATATGTTGTAGATAAGCACTCAGAGAAAAAGAGAGATTGCTGTCTTTTGGTAATTGGAATTTGTTCAAGCTGTGTTTTCTGTGGGTATACTTTCAACGTACTCCCCAACCTCTATCTCTCCTGAGTCCCTGAAAATGTGCAGGATTTATGAAGCCAAGAAGAGCTTGGGGCCTTAGCACCACTTAGAAGCAAAGCCTTGCTTCTGGGGAGGACAGATGAAGGGGTGGAGGTGCTGAGAGCTGCTGCAGGAGCTGTCAGAATGAGAAGATATGCTTTGCTGTTCCAAGTAGCACATGCACAGCGTATCCTGACGAAGCGCAGCTATCAATGAGTAGCTTCCCTGTTCTGGAAAAAGAGCCCAGTGCCAGGAAGCTGATGTTGTAGACATCCCAGCTGTGCTCCTCAGGGTTCTGTGCTGTTGCCAGAAGTGTTCCTGGAATGACTACGAGATGTCATGGAGCTCCCTCCATCAGGAGAGCCATCAATACCAGTGCAAATCACTCCAAGAGCTTGCCAGCCTCTTTACTGCTCTGCAGTCTGAAATTACTCCAGCCTGACTATGTGAAGCTTCCCTTAGCTTTCATCTTGCAATTTAACATTTTGTCCCATTATGGCATTATTATGAAGCCACAGCTTTTGTGTTTAGCTTGCTTTAAGTATTTTGTTCAGTAGTACACTTAATGAATATTGGCTACCTTTGAACTAAAGGTTTATTTAAATAACAGGTACAAAAGTCTTTTGAAAATATAGGAAAAAGTACTTAAAGGGAAATAAGCAGACTTCTGCTCAGAAAGAAAATAAGGGATAAATAAAGCAGCTGAAACAAAATTCTTGCACAAATATACAACATCAAGTGTTTGCTTTATTACTATTACATAAAGGGCTTATAAAGTAAGCCTCAGTCAGAACTTCAGCCAGTACAAATGTTGGGCTGCAGCAACTGAATTTCTGGCCTAGGAGAGCAAGTCTAGGGAAGGCAGAAAACATTTTCCATCTACTAACTTTCTACACAACTCCTACTACTCTCACCATTTAAGCTAATAGAGCACCTGGCCCCTTCTGAAACTCCATCTTATTAGAAACACATTGACTCCAATGGCTGCCTGGGAAGCCAAGAATCACATTAGTCTTGAGGGTATCTCATCTGACATCAGTGAGATCAGACTTTGGCTTTGATCCTCCAAACAGCACACAATTTTTACACAGGAATTATATGAAAATCAACCTTCAGCACTGCAATAGTTCTATTGTGTTTGGAGAAAGAATGTTTCCATTTGTTCAAAGCTTCTCTTAATAGCATCCTTCTCAGCTGTCCATACATGAAAAGCTTTTTCTTCATTGGAATAGAAGAATGGAAAATTAGAGTTGCTTCTTCTTCAGTCTTGGGAAGAAGATGTCACTGATAGCTCACACCAGTTACTACTCTTCTGGACCAGGCAGCAGCAAGCCGCTTAAGAACAAGGCAAGCCCACATTCCCCAAAATATCTGTGGGGGGGAGCACAAAAATAGTCAGTCTTTCTTGGTAGTGGCTGAACTCTCCTTTTATAGCAGCTGACAGGGCCTTCCCACTACACACTGTCATCAGTGTCATCGACTGGAGAAAAGAAGAATGGAAACTTGCTATGTGTTATTTGGTTTGCACGTTCTGACTTTGTTTTGGTTTTGGCTTCTGAATAGAAATAAGAAGACAGAAAAAATATCATGTTTAAAGGACAGAAAGTATAAGAAATGAGAAAACGATGGAAAAAAATAATTGTGTAGATAATGATTGGGTAAATCTACTCCCTCCTTTTGTTCTTTTTAAATTTAATCTGAAGATCTTTCAGAGAAACTTAAGCATTTTTATGAACAGCTTTAAGATGAGGCAAAGAATTGCTTTTAGTAGATTACTTCATTACGGCTAATTTTTCATTTTAGCTGGATTCCAGATGAGGAATTATTTTTGTATTTATAACATTTTAATGTTGTTTTTCTAATTCTCTGAGGCATCGAAGTGCCTATACTGCATTATTTGTCTCCTGCACTATGCCAGAATTCCAGTCTTTATGCGTCAGAGCTTTCAGTTGCAGACCCTATTTTTAATACAGATGTATTTGTGATGTTTGCACTTTGGAAAGATGGCTCTGATGACAAATAGTTATAACTTAGTTGCCAAACTGAATTTCCCTCAAAACATCAAAATCTTCTCAAATGCCCTGAACGTGGCTAATTTGCCTCTTTACAAAATTTAGGCTGTTACTCTCAACAGATTAAACCAGAGATTTCTATCTGAAACACAGGATAAAACACATTCTTCTCCCTGTATTTGTAGCTGGACATCCCTCTCCCTGTATTTGTAGTTCTGCATGTGTGTGTGCATGCATATATATGTATAGCTTATACAAAAGCTACTCAGTTTTTCACAGCAAAGTCTCTTTAAAAACTATAACATGTTTGTTGCTCTTTAGAACAGGGGAGAGATTTTCAGGGAGCTTGTGCAAGTTGCGTTTACGTAATTATCAAAAATCAGCTTTTTGGAATATTTCTTGTGCGATAAGAGTTGTTTGGAAAGTAGTTTTATGTCTGTAAGGAGTAGGTTTTTATTTAACCTTTCTTTTCAATGCCATTTCCTAAAAGGAAAAATAAACAAGGACACATTGTTATAGTTGATAATGTTATTTATGACGGAGCTTTTGAAAACATTTTCATAAATAGTTGACTAATTTGACAAAGATTTAGATCCTGCATTCTAACTTGAGTTTATTCTAGTGATCTTATCTATAAATGATTAGCAGGTTTATGGGATAGGAAAAAGTGAAATTTTCTTTGGTTTTCTTTACAAATCATGCCCAGAACATGTTCTTTGGCATTCTGAAAACTAAAATAGAACAAGAATGTGTTTCTTAATATGAAATATTAATCTAAATTGGAGCATGTTCACCCTCTGGGGGTTCTGTTCTGATTTTCAGCGATTGCCAAATATCTTTGTAGATGAATGATTTGGTGAGCGGTCTACCCAGCACTCGGCAGTAAAAGCACTAGAAATATGCTGTAGCATAACATCACAGAGATGGGACTTTGCCAGTAAGACATGAACACAAATTGCAAATAAGAAAAAAATATATTTTTCCCTTTTCTTTGAAGGCTGTAAGTTATTAAGAAGCTTTCCCCCCACCACCACGTGCCATCTGAAACGCAGGCAAACATTCTCAAATAAAATGAAAAGCGGTTTTATCTTGTCTAAATGCTGTAAATTTGGTGCAACATCCTTTATTGCCTTCTCTTCTTTCTTTATGATTTTGGAAATGGAAAACTGAGAGATTTACATAGCCGAACATCTGCCTGCAAAGCCTGGGGCAAGGAGCTCGTTAGTGTACTAATACTCTTCTCACAAGGCAGTCGCTTTAAAAAGTCATCCATAGATATAGAGCCAAGCTCATTTTTAAAAGCAGCAGATTCAGTTTCTGTTTGGCTCAAGAAATTGGTACTATTAAAGAAACAAGTGCTACTTTAAACTCAGACATTAAAAGTTTGACTCTTAGTAGTATCAATAGCTTTAGATAACAGCTGAAAAAAAAAAGTAAAATTTATGTTTATCTTACATGTGTACTCTGTAGAATAGATAAACTATAGGTTAGGTGCTTATTCACACATTTGGGAGGATGCTTCTCCTACTCCTTTGGCTTTACAAAGCAGTTAGCAGAAGTCCCTCTTAGGTCTTTTTAAACGTTATAAGTGGTCTTATATTATGGCACTGAGAAGGGGAGCAGTTTACATACTTGTCTTCAAATTCTATGACAATGTATTTCCTTCTATTTATTAAATTTTAAAAGCAGAATTCCTTTTTTAATTGTGAAAAGCTTGTGGGAGTGTACAGTGACAATTATTGTGGTCTTCCAGTATTTGAAGGGAACATATAAACAGGAGGGGAAACAGCAGTTTATGAGGCTGGATAGTGATAGGGCAAGGGGGAATGGTTTTAAACTGAGACAGGGGAAGTTTAGGTTAGATATAAGGAGGAAGTTTTTCACTCAGAGGGTGGTGATGCACTGGAACAGGTTGCCCAAGGAGGTTGTGGATGCCCCATCCCTGGAGGTATTCAAGGCCAGGCTGGATGTGGCTCTGGGCAGCCTGGTCTGGTGGCTGGGGACTCTGCACATAGCAGGGGGTTGAAACGGAATGATCACTGTGGGCTTTTTCAACCTAGGCCACTCTGTGATTCTATGAATTACTGCAGCTGTACATGGAACATAAGGAACAGCTCTGAGTGAAATTGTTGACATAAGTCTTAGTAGGTGCTAACCCTTTTAGGCTTAGTGAAATTATGAGATATCTAAATGTTAAAAGATAATCTAAAAAAAAGTATGCTATGATTTTAGCATTTCATCATGCTTGAATTTGAAAAAACATGCTGATGTCTGCCACTTTATGTCTACGATATAAGTTGCCTTAAGGTCTTACAGGAGACTTCTAAATGCTAGTCCAAAAATCTGATTTCTTGTTGGAAATAATGAAAAAATCAGTATGTATGAATGCAGATGAGAACACAGATGCCTTTATCTTTTCTGAGTTGAGTGAAGAAAGGCTCAGATGTTGAATGAGGTAATTTTGGCAATTCCATGAAGGTTTGCAGTACACAGGCAGATCTGTCAGAGGCAGTGCCCTTGGAAATAATCCTGGAGGAATAACTGATAAGAAATGAATATCCAAGAAGCACTAGAAATGACCAGCAAAGCAAACAAATAATTGAAATCCTGCCATCACTGTATCACTTGCTTATATATGGATTAAATCTGTTTAGCACCAAAGTTATTAGGTCTACAAGTTGCAGAGAAGCTGAGACCACTTTATTTGCATGTTATCAGTACAACTCCATTTTAATTTGCTAAGAATGCACATTGGGATACCACTTCAATATGTGCAAAATAAGATACTAACTGCAGGGCTTTATGGTTTGGAGTCCTGCAGTTTATGGGCTCTATTAATTTCTTTGTGGGTTGACAAATGACTTGGTGTGGAGCAAGTTCTAATAGCAGAGGCTCCTCAGACTGCATTCTGTCATTCTCCTACCAACTCTTCAGTGTTTTTTATTCCTATTTACCAGTTTGGTTAAAGTCAACTATGATTTTAATGTTAAACAAATCACAAATTACTTTACAGATCCAGTACTTCCTGGTACAGGAAGAACATTTCTGTTTCTGCTGGCAAGACCTGCAATGGCACTTCATGGTTTTGGTGGGTTTCCCATTGGTAAAGAAAAGCTGCTTAGTTTTGAAACCATGTATAATGCTGGTGGTATATAATAATACTTGTTTGTAAACAGCCACAAGAAAAGCAGATAAAAATTAAACTGTATCAACAGCTGTAAAAATATTTTTCTTGTTCCATCACACTGATTTTCAGTTCTGCCTTTTCATTACTCTTACACACCATCCCTAAAAGGTTTCAGTTGCATGAAGTATACATCAGGCTTGCTGCAGTGATGCAGTCTGGCTATAAGATACCTCCCCAAGGTTGTGCAGCCCTGCTCACTGGACACTGACTAACATTACAGAAGTTTTCTGCTGCACGTGGCCAGGCTTTCACCACTCACCTTTGTCAATAAAGATGCGACTCTTTGTGGACTAAGCCTTTTCAATACATTTCCCTACAGTTGCTGCATATAAAAAGCTGAGAATGGAATTTTCTGACCAACGAAAAATATTTGGCTGACCTAAAAAAACGCTGGAAAGGAATTTGCTCCAACTTTCTCCCCTCACAGTATATATACAGAGTATTAATCTTCAGACAGGCAGAGGATGATAACTGGTGTGAGCAGGCATGTGCTACAGTCAACAAAGATATAATTCCATTCCAGTTCTAACATTTAAAAACATTATACCTTCCAAATGTCATCAATCAAGTACTTGTTTAGGAAATACCAAATTAGTTGTTATTGCTAGAAGGCTATTGATAGATTTTTATATTTAGGGGAACTATTCCACCGTTCTTTTTTGTTCAGACTTGATTGCTAACCATTATCTTTTCAATAGGAATGTTACAAAAGGCTTGTTCAGCAATTCTCTATCTTCAGACTTGAGGCAGAAGGGAACCATCTGCTGAACATAAAGTCCTTGGCACGACCGTGATCCTACAGGCAGCTGCTCTCCCATCCGTGAAAGAGGGAGCTGGTTTCAGGGCCTATGCTTTCCTTTCAAATTATTTGGAGTTAATGTGGTTCATACCAATGGCTGGGGATGTTTTGGCATGGAAATAATCTAATTAAGGTTTGATCACTAACTGGATAATTCTGTGGTTTACTAAATGGTCCACTGGGGGAAAAAAAAACAAACACAAATGTGTTTCATACCTAGAAAGAATGAGTAACAGTATTAGAGAAAAACATGATTCTCTAAAAAGGAACTAAATTTTTTAATTCTACCTTGCTGAGTTATTCAGTGTGCTCAGTACATCTTAGTAAGGAGAGGAGAAGGAGAGATTTGAGCCTGTTTTCCCTCAGACCTGATCTACAGTATATATATATACCCAGCTTATAATCATTTTCTTTCATTTGTCATTTTATAGTTTACTTTTTACAGATAATGATATGTTTGCACCGATTAGGTTTCAGGCAACTTCACTGCACATTTTGTGGCTCTTACACTGTAAGTATCCTGCAGTAAGTACCACACATTTGCACATTAGAGGGAAGAACATATTAAATACAAATAAAGCACGACCATTTGAAAGTGTGGTCCCATCTATGAATAGCAGAAAATTCTGTGAAAATCTGAATAAATTTGTTGAGTGCAATAGGCATGTGTGAGCAGCTAGCTAACTGCTTCACAAAATGGCTGCTCCACTCAACTAATTGGAAATTGCAATGATTTTTTCTGAACATGTCTGACACCTGTTTCAAGTTACAATTTTTTGGTCTTACTGCAGTGGTGAGAATACAGCGGGGCACAGATTACATCCTGTTTTTCTGTATCAGTGCTTCAGTTCGGTTTTACGCTTAACAGTTTCATTCAACGTCTGCTATGTAGAGAACTTGAGGGACCTGAATATATAGTGAATATACTTAGTTCTTTACAGAAACACTTTAATCTTATTTAATTTAAACGTTATGTTTTCTTATCTTGCTCTGGGATCAAGCCGCTGTTTAGGAAAGACTTGCAGCATTCCTCTAAAATGTATAGAAAGGAAAAAAAAAACACCGAATTTCTAACCTCATGCAAAGCAGTTTTCCTGGGGTAGTGAATCCAACTAATAGCAAAATCATAATCGGAAGCAGTGAAGACATCTGCTTAAATCTCAAGGCTATATACTAAGACACTTTTGTCCCTCAAGCCAGTTTGTTCATCTGTAACACTGAGGATAACAGTGCAAAGCAAGGATTATATTGTGCCTTATATCCCATCATGTGAATGTGTCAATTAATACTGCTGTGTGTTCATATGTTTGGTGAGTGGCTTTCTGAATGAGTGGCTCAGTGTTCTATTCACAGACGAAGTGTCAGTCACTACATTTACAGGACTAAAGATGATTAGGAGGCAAAATGAAAAATTTTTAATACATTTGGATGCATTCATATTGAACCTTCAGTGTATTTGTGCACAATGCAATCTTCTTTGGAGGAACCAACATGGGTATCCAGAAGTAGATTATCTTTGCAGCAGGATGTACTGTGGTAAAAACAGATGCTTTGCTATTTCTGTAATATGCAAACAGTGAACACTTTTGCAAAAGGAAAGAATATGGAGCCTCATCTCTTTCTGCTAGCTTGTGTGGCTTGAGATGAACAAGTCTTTTGGGTTTTGGATTTTTTTGTTTTATTTTTGTAACCTATGCTTTTCTACTGCTTCACTGACTTTTTCTGCCTACAATTTGCCCCAATAATTTCACATCTCTACTTTTCATCAGCGTTCCTCAGATGTTTTTCTCATTCTGTTTCTATTTCTTTTTGCTTTCATCAGCAGGGCATATGAGCAACCTCTCCCTTCCTTACTCATTCCCCATACTTACGGACATTTGATCAATCTCTAACCTCCCATTCTTGTCTGTACTTCCTCTTGCTTTCCATTATATCACTTCTCACTTTCATATCTCTACACCCTTCCTATGTCTTTTTCTGGTTTTACTGTCTTTGAAGCCCTCTTCTTTCTCTGAAATAGTGAGTACTTTGTTTCTTGTTTTCAGTTTCCTATTCCTCGTCTAACATTGTTTCCATGGTTCTTCCTTCTCTTAAGCCTGTTTTAAGGCCTGCTCGGTTCTGTTCTTCCTTGTAATCGCTTGTGGTCCTCCATTCCATCCTCTGTCAAAAAGCTGTATATCTCATGCTTTCATTTGTGTGACAGTAATCTCCTGTCAGTCCTGGTCATGTGTTATGTACTCTTACAATCAGGACATGTGGAAAATGAGAGATTTTGAAGAGATTGCTGCAACTCCATTCTGAGAGCAGGTGGTGGAAAGAAAGAGCAAAGCTCCACCAGTGAATAAGATCTCTGGGTTGGATGTGACATTTTCATTTAAAACCATTCAGTTAAAAGGAACATGAACACCTCCCATGAATGCATTGGTGTGTTAAAGCTGTATTTCCCTGTCCTGAACAGTCTAGTTAATGGGTCAGTAATAAAGAATGTCCTAGGCCACCAACCTCACTCTGAGCCTGAAATACTTCAGAACAAAATCTAGGCCATGTGCAGACAGAAACAGCACAGTAGTTGTCCTTGTGCTTCCTACCCAATGATTGTGGCTTGTGACTGTTTAGTCTGATAGGCTTTTGAAAAATAAGTTGACAGATTTCTCTAATGAGAGCAAATATTAAACTACTGATTCTGACAAGCAATTTAAAATATATATAATCTGGCAGTCCTTAATGAAAGCAATTCAAGGAATACTGACATCTTGATGAAGCACCTAAATTTAATACTTAGAAGGGATGACAATCAGAAGGCAGATCATCCTTGCCTTCTGTACTATTATACCAACTCACACACCACATTCCATCCACTGATAAGCCAGTCTTAGTGTGTGAAGTTTCCTGTCTCTTGATAAAAGCTTTTGCCTTAAATACAATATATCTAGTTTTTAATTACTATATTTTAAAGAGTAATACTTTTTCTCTTCATTGAGGAATGTATTTCTGTGATGACAGATCTTGTACAGAGAAAAGCAAAACTTCAAGTAGTCTCAGCTGAAGATTTCCTTGTATCAATTAATAGGGACAAAATATTCTGACACATCCAACAGAAAGCTGGAATTTATAAGATTTGGAAATATTGTTATCAATATTCTGCAGTAAGTGAAACTGTTGCTTGTTTTCTGCGTCCTCAAAATATATTCAAACACAACCTGCCATTTACAACAGCAGATTTCAGTTATCCTAGCAAGAGAGACTGTTTTTCAGCTGATGGGAGCTTCAAAAGGTGAAACATTCCCCTGCTTTTCACGACTGCCAGAACTGCTCTTCTCTGAATCCGTTTGCTGGCTGAAGTTCCTGTTCTAACAGATCTACGGACCATATTATGAGAAGAAGGGTCAGATAGCAGTGATACATATTTCTGTGACTATAAGATTGTAACCCGGTGAGCTAGACCTTGTGTAGTTGCCAGATACAGGAAACTTTATTCTGCTTTCATTTTTGTTTCATTTAATTCTTCCCTCTGGTTTCTAATGTAATCAGCATTGCTTTCTTTAATATGATTGTATTCAAGAATTGTTACTGAAACTGGCTGCTCCAAAGAGATGTAAATGAACTTCTGACCTCTGGGGGTGAAAGAGAGAGGTGAAAGAAGAGAGGCAAAAGGCACTTGGCCTGGCGCACTCACAAAAGATATGAAGTCAGAATGTTGCCAGGATTTTGGCTAGATAGTTGGCACATCAAATAAGTCCAAAAGGTGGACTTATGTCAGTCCATGTCAGTCACGGAGCCAAATACTGGCAGGTGCCAAGAAGAATTGGCTTTTACAGTGTCAACAATTCTGCTTTTACTTTGTAAAATCATCTGCCCCCTGCTGTCCTGCAAATAGTGTTCTTAAAAGCTAATTTTCAAATGACAGGAGGAATCACACCTGGAAGTGGTAGTTGAAATAAAATGTTTTACTAAATTTGTATACACTTAGTTGGAACAGATGCTTTATTGAAAAAGCTTTTATAGAATCAGTTCATGATAGTTCATGGAAAGGTCTAGGGCTTAATTAGGACAGTAGTTACAATTTTTCCTTAATGAGCTGTATTTGGCCACTGCCGTGGATTTATATGGAGTTTAACCAGGTGTTAATATACAAGAAGCACTAAACTTTTTTTTTTCATAGAAACATTGCCAAACAAAAATTTTAAGATCAATAAATTAAATTCGAGATTATTAATATTATTTCCTTTAGCACTTCATTCTGAAGCTGATGCTATTTTTTGCATGGGTTTCAGTGCCAGGTCTGGGAAACCCTACAGACTTCCAGTTGTGTATGTGAAAGTCAGCAATAAAATATAATTTCCTGGATAAGTTAGGGACCTGCGGGGCAGCAGGCTTCCTGATACTGGAAGGTCACGTGTCATTTAATTTATGTTATGGCAGCTGCACTGTCCCTTCAAAATGCTTTGAAATCCAGGTGAACATGCAGATTCCTGGTTATTCAGAATTACTAAAACCTTTAAAACTTCCTAGCAGTAGGTGTTTTGCAGTGAGCATTGGTTTATATGAAGGAAAGCCAGTCTATGACATCCTTCCCTGGTACCCCTGCCCCATGTTTGATTGCCTATGAGAGAGTTCTACCAGAAACTGGATAGAGTTCCACTCAGCATAGTGCAAGGATTTTAACCATTTTCACAGGGATTTCCCCAAAGTAAAATACAATCCTTACTGTTGTTTGATATTTACATTCAGAGGTACTATCTTCGCAAGAAAATGATTTTTCTCTATAGCCTGAGACATGAACTCAAACTGATATAATGAAAACTTGTATTTTTCTATGTAAATGTATGTGTATCTACGTATCTATGTAAATGTTCTATGTGTATGTATTTTACATTTTACCTGTCCAGTATCCCTCAAGAGTTTGAACTACACCACTGTGTGTTCAGTTCAGCCCAGGCAGCCTCCAGTCCTGATGTCACTGATGTCTCACATAGCATTGTGTGATAAATTTAAAAAGGAGTTCTTGTATATCCTGCATCCAAAGGGATTAATGGTAACATTATGAAAGATTTGAGAAAGTAATGGCTATTTGAATGGGAAATGAATCTTAAGCATTCTTCTAAAGCGTGTAAAGTTAGATATTTTCCTTTGTCTAATCAGGAAAGGTTTTTTTTTTTCAAGGCATCTGTATGTCTTAACACATGGAGTAGGTTCCTAAGACATTCCTGGTATTGTAAACACACTTCCAATGAAATCAGTCTTCAGAAACTAGAAAGGGAGAGCTAGAAGAAATCTCTTAAAACATGAAGTAGTACTAAAGAATGTGTGAAACTTGGCTTGTCCTTTCTTGGTTATCTTAGGTAAAATATAGAACTTCATAGGTCAACTTAGTTTTTCTCTGCGCCTTGATGTTCTCAACTCCATAGAGGCTGCTGATCTTGCTCAATCAATTCAGAAGAATGTTGGAAGGAGAACCTCCACTTGCTTTGTAGAGCAAGGATCCTGAGAATATATATTTTCCTAATTCAGTTATGAGCAGAGCTCAGGAAACTGGAGAAGAGAGCCATCAATCATTAGATGCTTTAATAATCACCTGGTTTCGTGTAACCTGGAAAATCTTCTGTTTGCAATAGGGTAAGAGAGAAGGAGGAAGCAGGTTTGTATGAGTTATTATGGACATGAGCTTTCTTCACTTGCACACAGCTTTTTCAGGGACTGAAGGAGATTCACTTATTCTGGCCTGTTCTGTTCCTATTTAAAGTTAAGCTGATTTTTGGGGATAACTAGGGCAATCTCCTGGGGGCGTTATACCTGGAGGAAAAGCAGGAAGGAGCTGAAGACACCGGTAGATAAAAGAGACTTCATCTCTACCCCTTTTCCAGGTAGAGGCAGCTCTCTCCCTATAGCTATCATAGAAGAGCCTATCATTCGCATGAATAGAGGTCACACTCTTGAAACCTGACATCTTTATTTTTGTAAGTTTGATCTGCAGCCTTCATCTCAGTTCATGTACAGAAAACATGACCCTTAAAGCCTTTCAAACTAATACACAGAGCAGTAATATTTGGACAGCAGCATAACTGGAGAAATGGCCAACAAAACATGTCAGTAAGAGAACTCTAGCATATTTCCTATTTCAACAGTATGTAATTTGAGTGTTTTTGCTCTCGAGTGCCTTCATATTATGCCGATTTCAAGAGATTAGAGTCTAGGCTAAGTAATCTCCATGAACAGATATACAGTGGATCTCTGTTTTACTTGGAATAAGTTTTATATATGCACTGATTGCTTGCTGCCTGAAAGAGCTATTCAGCTGGCAATAAAAATTGTGGTTTTAACATGAGAATGTTCCTGTGGCATTGTTTCACATAACAGTGATTGTATCTGAAACTTTAGATTCTCTTTGGACACTTCAGCTGTGATGTGGTTTGAAGCAGAGTGCTCAAGACTCTCTTTGATTCCCTACCAAGGGAGAAATGAAATATTATTTCATGTTTTCAGTGTCCAGAGATGTCTGTGTTACTTTCTCTGCAGGATTGCCTCGCTACGTTGCAGGTACATTACCTTCCTGGTAAGTAATGAGGATTAATGTACATTTCTGGTGCAGGAATCCAAATTCAAAGAGTCAAATTTACAAGTTTGGACTCAGTCTAAATCACTCACTGGAAAACATTTTTCTTTACAGACAGAGTAGTGATTAAGCTTAGTAAAAGTCTTTTATTAATCCCGTTTCATGTACTGACTCAAAATGTAACCATGGGCATATGCCAAGATCTCATCTGCTTCAAGTAATGCAGCTAGAAATTAGGTACAAAATAAGCATTGTGGACTGCTGTATTCCATATTGAGCCTAAGTGTTCTTAGAAAAAGTTAAAATTCTACAAAAAATTTAGACAAAATAGCAGTGTATAACCAAAAAAATAAGTTTATGTGCACTGGTGAATTACTGCACTCCTTACGAGGTAATGCTGTCTGCCAGTAGAAGAAAGTCAGTCATTAATTTACATGAGCATCTAGAACTGGAAAAGGCCTAATGAAAAATGTAAAGAATGACTCCGGATTTTATGATTTGTCCATCTGTTCCAGGTAATAAAATAAATCCATAATTTAATTATTCTGACAAATAGATGCATTACTGATTCAGGGAGACCAGTGTGATACAATTGTTGCTACGTTCAAAGGCAGTGAGCATTTTGCTGATCATCTTATTCATTGTTCATCACTGACACAAATTATCTTGAGTTTAGCTAATGGGGAATTTTCCAGTAAATAACTAGGCTTCACCTCAATGTAGTTGGTACTTTATATTGAAGGAATTTCTGGTATGTATTTTTAGCTGAATTTTTACACTTACTCTGCATTCCAATTAGACATTTTTGAGTAACATATGAGCTGCAGTTGGAAAACAGAATGATCTTGTTTTTTTAAAATACAGTGAAAAATACAGAGCTGCTCCATTTCTGACAATTCTTATGTGTTTTAGGCAAAGTTTCTTTTAGAGCTTTGTCTAAGTTCTATAGAGTTTGGCCTAGTTTTCCTGACTTTAGTAAGAACAACAACATAACTGTGGTCTTTTCTTAGCCTGTCACAACACAACTCACCTCTTTAAACACAGACCTACAATGTCAACTTCAGCATCCTCTAAGAGTATTGACTTTAGCTTTGCTTAGCTAAGAACATTATAAAAACAAAAGTGCAGATAGATGGAAAAAACACAGAGACTTTAGAATGAAAAGGTTCAGTTGTTTAAAAATTGGTTGGCTCCTCTGTGACCATTTTTTAAAAAATTAAGCTGTATTTTTAAAAATAAAATAGCTCCACTGTACAACTTGTGCTTTCTTCCAACAGAATGGTGTTGTGTTGAATTTCAAGGCTGACCCTGGAAGGCATCATAGGTGGCAAAGCAAAGATCAAGGCCAATGTCAAATTTTTCTAATTTATATTTCTCCAATGCTTTCAGAGTCTGGAGGCAAGACAAAGTCCGACTGGATTGAGGGTATTATATTCCCACAAATGTCTCATGAAGAAATTTCTTGGGACCAAAGAAATCATACAAGGAAAAATCCCTTATTCTTTTTGGCTTAGTGTAGGATATGCATATGTGAAGTGTAAGGCAGGCGAGGCTTTTCAACATCTCTTGTTTCAGAGTGATATTTGTGACTGTGACAGGTATCCCTGAATAATGAAGTTGCTATCAGCAAATGACCCTCTTCCCCAGGATCACAAGAATACCACTACACAGTGCTGAAAGAAGAAAATCAGGTTGTATTTCACGTAAAAAGAGAATGAAAGCTGGAAATGGTTTCATATTTTCCCCCATATTTTCTTTTCCATTCTCAGTCATATCTGCATGGCTGATGGTTAACAGGGTGCTTTCCTTGTACGTGTTGAAGCATTTGTTTTTGCTTCCTCACTACTTTCCATAGCAACACAATGTCTCTGTTTAAGATCCAGTGCGTATGAGCAAACAGAAAAGCCTTTAAGAAGCAGTCTGTGAAAGAAGCTAAATTAAACTTAACTATTCAACTGCACAGTCAGTATTTATTCTGATCTTGTGAAACGTCTTGCTGAGAGCCAGAATGCCCTCAATCTTTATGTTCAGAAAGGGCCATATTGGACCAGATCCTCTGTCACCTTAACACAGAAAGCTCTGGCAGGACTGGGTAATGGATTTCTATAGTGGAACTCAAAAGCAGATCAGGGATGACATGATACATCCCCTGCTATATCCTTTCTGTTCTTCTCTCTCCCGGTTCCTTCAAGCTGAGGAACTTTCTTGACTAGAGGAGGTGTCAGTGCTTTTCTCTAGATGCAGGTTTTTACAGACTTTGCAAAGTTAGACTGTAAAGAATTCTATTCATTTCACTAAGGCAAGAGAAAAATCATAGTCTCTCTGGTTGCACATTGCACTCAAGGAACAAAAAAAACCACAAATCCGAAGTGAGAATCAGGGACTGCTTGAAAAGTCCAAATAATTTGCTGAACTTTTAAAATCCACAGAATGAGTACAAAAGCATATAGTTTTTTAAAATGCACTGTGAAGAGCATTTTGTTCGAAAGAATTGAAAGAACAAGTGAAGTTAAGACTCAAGCCAGGCAATAGAAGATGAAGTACTCTAGAGACATGCTCAGCACAGGGGAAAAGCCTAAAAAGCATTGGTAAGAGCACACATAAAAAAACCCTGTTTGTGCTCCACCCTGGAAACAGAAGAATGCACAGGTATTGCTCCTGCTATGGCAGCATTTTGTAGAAGCAGTAGTCATTTACATGCAGAAATTTCTTAGAATTCTTTTCTCTACCATATGCTACATTACCAATCTGGTGACAGCAGCAGTAGCTATGAACAACGGAAATAGATAACAAGCATTAACTGGGCAGATTTTCCAGTTATTGCAGCAGATTTTTAATCAAACAGACCATTCACCAGCACAGCCAATTCTCTTAACTGTTACTGTGAGCCCTGCCATATATAAGGAGCGCTTTAAGACCTTAAATTCTTGAGTCATTTGATATAACATGGTATCTGCACTTTTATGTTTCTTTCTCTTATGTTTGTATCTCTCTGGACTGCACAAAAAATCTTGAAAGCATGAAACTTGAGAATGTAACTGAGCAAATAAAAATAATTACCAGATTTAACTCTAATAATTACCAAGTCTAGCCCAGTTGACATGAATCTTGACTTTGGAGCCTGCCAACACCATCCAGAGTTGTTTGGCTTGCTGCAAGATCCTCCATACAGCATCAGCCTGGCCTTTCTCTGCAGTATCTGCCCAGCCAAAGATGCTGCCATGACTTTGACAATGGAAAACATCCTCAAGTTACCATGTATTTACTGCTCAATTTACTCAATAAAAAATAGCCAGTGCTTTGAAAATGCCATTTAAAATAAATGTTAGTTAATCTCTGACTGCTCACCAGCAGCTCTTGGATTTATGATGTTCATTTTCCATTCAACAGAGATAAATCTGGACTTAAAGAATAATGCCCCAGTATTTCTTTTTTTAAAAATTGTTAGAAACCATATGGAGCTGGTTTGCAAATACTACTGAAACATGCACTGTGAGAGCAGCAGCAGTCTGGTGAAAAGGGCACAGAGTACATCAGGAAATAAGGAAGGGGAAAGACTCAAGTTTACAAATAAAAGCCTGTCTTTTTGTCAACCTTATCTAAACTGGAAAAAGAATGCTATTCTCTGTTATTTCTGATTTTATTCAACATTGTTTTCATTGTTTATTTCATTGTAAGGCCAACATAGTGGGGCAGCATCCATTTTACACGTGACTTGGAGCTACACAGAATAATTTCAGAAAGGAATTGTAATTAGGATTTTCCCTCTGCTACACCAAAATTGCTATCATAGACACTTCTAAATGTGATTAATCACTTTCTTTTTATATCCCAATATCTCAAGCAAATGTGAATGATTTTTTGTTGTTTTGCTTTTTGACTTCAAAAACATGAAGTGAGTAGATGCAGCAGAATGATATGGAATAAGTGATGGCACAAAACAGATCTGGGAGATGATACAAAATGCCTGAAAATGCAAATCTTCAATTTAAACACACAGCAGCAACAAAAGAAAGCCAAGAAGATCAACAAAACACATTAGGATCGGTAAGGAAAATTTCTGTTTTTCTCTGCCTGATCTGATGGTTTGGCTTATACACAGTTGCAGCAGAAAGCTGTTACACCACAGGGCATTGGGGCAGCACTCACTGACGCCATTGCAGGTGAACACCCGCAGCATTTAAAGAAGGTGAGGAAAAGGGGAATATAGCCTGAATTTTTAAAAAAATTGTAAAAAATAAGTCATTAAAACTCTTACCGTCAGAATGTCCTGCAGCAGCTCCTGCTTCTCCTGAGGTTTCCAGGCTCCCGGCCTTTTCCTTGTCCTTCAGCCCCTGCTCCTTGCCTGAAGCGGGCAAGGCCCCAGAGTGGGGCAGCTCCAGCCCTAAGATCCCAGCGTCCTGGCGGTGTGGCTCCGTTGTCCCTTCTGCAGTGCCCTGTTAGCCAGGCAGCTTCAGAGCCCCCGCTGCTTCGCCTCAGTGCTCTGGAATGAACGAGAGGGAGCCGCATGCCCCACACTGAGCCATTGCTGCAGGAGACCTCACAGGGATCCCTCAGCTCCCTGTGCACTTGCTGCCGGCCGGCCTCACACCAACTGCCGTCCTCTGGATCTGGGACGGGTTTTTCATTTCCAGGTATTACCAGTATTTATGACTTTATCTAAAACTTAAGAATACGATTTCGAAAGGCTCGGCAGGCTGACCTAAATCTCATTGTTGCTAAAGGGAGTGCGTGTGTCTGCCCTCAGAATGGTGCTGACAGAGCCCTTCCACTAGCTGTAGCAGAAAATAAATATAAATAAATGAATAAATAAATAACCTCAGAAACCCAAGGGTATCAGAAGGGCACTGTCAGTCAATTCCCTCTGTCACTGGTAGGTGCCTGTGGAGTGCTGCTGCCATGTTGGGGCCTACCTCCTGCTACACCCTCCTGCAGCCAGCACTGCCACCCCCCTGCTCACGATGGCTATCAGCAGCAAGTCTCCTCCTTTCCTTGACAAAAATATTCTTCTGTGTAAGCCAATGCACTCACACAAATGCCTGTAACGTTTCTGAAGTGGGATGTAAATGTATGTCTTAAAAATCACATGTAAAATCATGAGAAAAGGCTTTTGAAAAGAAAACATTACAATCTGGATATGGATTGATCTAATAATATCTTCCTGTTGGCATAATCTTGGAGCGTTCTGTTGAGTGTGATTAAATTTAGAAATAAAGAAAAAAATATTTGCATGCTTCTCTTGGAAAACTGGAGAGAGCCCATCTATTACTATCTAACTTTAATCCTGTCCCTCTTCCCACCCAGAAACAGAATAGTTTTTGTCAGTGCTGATGGTAGATTGAACAGTTTTTAGTATCAAGACATATGCATGAGAAAACTCAATGGCTGAAGATTACTTCAGCACATTTTAAGCAGGAAAAAAAAATTAACACCAAGGGAAATTGCTAGAGCAGTTCACCAGAGGTATGGAAAATTCAGCAGGTTTTGCACTCCTTAAATTTGAATTAGCTGTCTTTATAAGAATATGTTTTCTAGTGGAGTTTTTTGAGGAAAATTGCTACATAGGATAGGCAGGGTGTCAGGTCAGGCCAGGCCATTATGACCATCCTTTTTTACTACAAACCATGATTGCTTTTCTCATTAGCTAGTAGGCCATGGATCAATAGCCTTCCAGAAAAGCAGAATATTTTCTAACAAAGCTGAATTGAAACCTGAAGCTGGAGTATTCCTTTCCTGATAACTCAGAGATATAAATGTTCTGAGACCCTTCAGAGAGCTGTGTGTTTGTAAGTCTATAGTTAACTTCATGGCAAATATCATATCACACAACTAGTGATTTTAGAGAAAATAAAGTACCCAGAGCAAGGCAAGTAGTATACAGTCATGCATCTTTGTTTTCCTATTTCATTTATCAGCCATTTACAAAGTTTATTTGGAAAATGTTTTTTTTCAATATTGGCAATTTCCCCAATGAGCAATGAAACAGATGTCATTGATTTTAATTTCACTAAGTGTGCTCACTGTAATTATCCCCTACCAGAGTCTATATTTCAAAAAAAGAGATTAGAAACCTAACTTTAAAACAAAATTAAAAGTGTTGAATCACATTACCACCTGACTTGAATAGCTTCACTTGATATGGGATACTTATTTTCTTTAAAGCCCAGCTAACAATAAATATTTTGAAGGATAATTTGGTAGAAAAGAGATAGAAGAAAATAATAAGCTGCAAATGGCAATATGTAATGTAAGACTACAGGACTGCTTAGAAACAGTAATGCAGTTAAATCAATATTCTGGCATCAGTGCTATACATTTCAAGATGACAACTTTTGCTATTTTCCAGACTCCTTCACCTTATAGCTCCCATTAATTACATTCATTTGTCAGCTGGCAGTACAAACAGGGTACAAATGTTTAGTCTGCTGCTAGTGTTAATATCTAAGAGTTGCAGTAGACAGAAGGTTTCCAGAGCTCTGCCCTGTAACCATCTCATGAAGTTGTTTAGCTCTGATATTTGCTAGCACTACTAGCTTGTTTTCTTTTTTCCAAATAGTAACAGACGAAAATATTTCAAGGTAACACTATCTTGGTTGCATTTTTAACAAAACTGTTCTATAGCAAAGCAGAAATTCCACTTCGGTATCAGTTTTAGAGGTGTTTACATGCAAATTAAATTTTAGTATTCAGTTTTAGGGCCAGACTTACTTAGGTAGTGACATATTTGCATAAGCCATCCTGTGTTCCCACATCATGAACAGCAGTGTGGGAAGAGGCAGAGGTAACTTTGTGTCTATAAAGCCTGCATGTTGTGTAGGACTTCTCAGGCAGAGACACAATAGAAGAAAGAGGTGAGAAGCATGCTGAGTGTTAATGCAGTGCTCTCACCAAATGAAACAAACCCGATCCTAGGCACTGGATCACTCAGTCCCTTGTCGGGGTGGAGAATGAGCCAGAGTATAAATATATATATGCAAAAGAGCATTGCATTAAGCCCGGCATTGAAGCCAGGCTTTCTCACTACCATGTAAGCCAGCCAGCATCATGCATAATCAAGACTCTGTCTAGAGATAGCATATCATTCCTCTTCTGAAGTAATCATTTATTACCACATTGCAGCACAAGGCAACAACTAGGACCCTGTGTCAAAATTCCTATGCTTGCTTTGCTAGAAAGTACTCTCAGCCAATTTAATCACATTATTGGGACTCCTCAGACTGGAGTTGTTCTATGAGCAATAGCCTCAATTGCTCTTACTGTTGCTTCATGTAGAGCTTTTTTTCTTTAAACCAGCTGAGAAGTTATGAATATGTACAGGTAGCATTCAGCCCTGTTCATCAAAGGTTTTCCCAGAGCTCAACAGTGTGAATTTTTTTTATTTATACTTGCTTCTCAGGCTTTTTTTGCACTGCAGCTGCAGAAAAGCTGTAATTCAATGACCCACTAATATTTTCCACATAAAAAGCCAGCAACGTATTGCATAATTCGTCACGTTGCAGTAGGCTGGCATGGATGTAACTGACAGATCTCGGATACCTGGTCGTCAGTGTTTTATGTATATGTTTATTTTTATCTATCATCAGTAGATTTTCATGTATTTGAAATTAAACACATGTAAATATGTGTAGGATTGTTGTCCAATAAAGCTATAGGCTCTGTACAAAAGAAAGAATGTAAGTGGCCTCTGCTCTCTAGCCTTGTGGAAATACATACTTCACCTTGTTTGTAAGAACTACTATAGACAGCAGTAACTCCAAGTTACTTGATGCTATTTGTTAATGGAATGTCCTGAAGATCTCTATCTTCCGTGTTGTTGCTTCCAGCTCTTGCTGAGGCAGCCTGCAGGTTTATACAGCTGAACTTTCCTCATTTATTTTATACAGATTCTTTTTGTCAATATAAACACAGATCAAAGCTAAAATGTTTTAAAACTGAAGTTAGAGACAAAAGACAGCAGCTGATCCTCATAGGGAGGGCTCCAGGTCAAAGAGACTGGGGAATTTTTTCCCTGTCTTTCAAAGGCTGTTGCTAAGGAGACTTCAGTGAGGCTGTGGGATGGACCTGTTGATATACATGCAATATTTCTGCTCTTAAGGCAAAAGAGAAGCACAAGCTGTGGAGTCTTTTCAGGACAGAGCATAGAAACCCATTTAGGATATCCTTTTCAATTACTACACTTGTTCCTACTGACAAAAGTTGGCAGCATCACCTTTTTTGCTCCTTCATTCACAGTCATATTCATTGCAGATGGGAAGGAAATTGATAAGGAGATGAATCCTTCCTACCAGCAGAAATCTGAGGAAAGCACAAGCTTCTCAGAGGAATGGCTCTCTAGCTAGGCATAAACCTACCATTTCAGGTTCAGCAATCATAATTCTAAACTTGGCACCATCTGTATATTCTCTAGCAGTGTTCTCTAACAATAACAGTAGTAGAGATGAACCTGGCTTGCTTTACCCAAATAGTGCTACCGCATTATTAAGTAGTGTCAATGGTATTTCTAAGTAATTGGCTTATTTTAGAGTTATGAATTACTATTTTTGCATTTAACCTTTCAGCATTCCCAGCTTTGATAATTTTGAGCTTCTTTGTAGTGACTTTTGTACCAGTAGATTTGACATTCACATCAGTTGTGCAACAGCAACAGGAAAACTGAGGTCACAAGTCCTCCATTGTCCAATCTATTGTTTCCCTGTGATGATCTCTCTGCAAGATAAATTAATCTTGAAAGGCATTTCTTAAAAAGGAAGAGAGAGAAGTTTCCACTGAAAGATTATTAAAATCAAAAGGTCATTCAAATCTGATATACTTAAGGAGTTTTGCTGTTGTTACATTACTGTTTTGATTAAAGGTGTACTTTTTTTTTTTACCAAAATAGTAACATACAGGAAAGGCTGCTGGGTGAACACCCGTATGTAAATGCAAGACATTGAAATGGCTATTACAGCTCCTGTAATAAGAAGTTGTGTTTGGATAAGCACATTCAACTGCACTGAGGGAACTCAGTAAAACTAGCAGCAGTAAAACTAGTATAGATAGATCCCTCTAGAAATGGCTCATCTAGGGATAATAAACACTAAGTCCCTTTCCCCGTTCTCTGAACTTAACTTTACATAATAGTAGTACAGTGAAGACATTGTGATCTTCATGCTCTTGCCAAACAAAGCAAAGGTGATAACAGTAGTATGTTGTATTTGTTAGTTGGCACCTGCTCTTTTAAATCAGTGATGTAAAGTGGCTTGCAATATATATTGGAATGTCATGGATCTTTCATGTTTAAGGAAAATCTAAACACGTTATGCAGGTGAACATCAAAAGAGGATCTAGGAAGTCTTATTTATTTCTTTTCAGTTAATTTAAGCTATTTTCTTTCATCGTAATCATGGAATCATGGAATAATTTGGGTTGGAAAGGACCTTAAAGATCACTTAGTTCCAATGCTCTTTCCATGAGTGGGAAACCCTTTCACTAGATCAGGTGCCCAGGGCTCCATCAAATCTGACCTTGAACACTCTCAAGGATGTGGCAATAACAGCTTCTCTGGGCAATCTGTTCCAGTGCCTCACCATCCTAGGAATGAAGAAATAATAACAGACACATTGATACTCGGTTATTCTTCAGAACTCAATCCACAGAGAAGTAAAAGTATGGCAAGAAAATGTAGAACCAATGTGCTTTATTTCAATCATCTATTTATAATTCTTTGTAGAGAGATTAAAGTACCTGCTCTAAATAACCAGTTATTTTTTAAACAAGTGCATTTATTTACATGTATTCATATTTACATCTTACATAAATTTACACCAGTTTATTACTTCTCTTAGAGAAATGTTGGCATTATTAATCTTTTCTCTAAACAGGAAGCATAAGCTATTTGATTCCTTGTTGGTTTTTTTGCTTTGCTTCCTTGATTTTTTTCCTTTGCACTCTTGTAACTTGAGGGAAGGGAACAGAAATATTTAAGATGGAACAAGAAGGATGCCAAACTGTGAAAAATGTACCTCCTCCCTACCACCTATATTCCTCCCTCTGAGGAGCAAATTCCAAAGTAGGCAGGTGAGTGAGAGCTGAAAAAGCCTCATTTCTTCCAGTGTGGATGTGGCCAGTTTCCCAAGCTCCAAAACTGCAGCAAGAGCCCCAGGAAAAACCCTTCAAATGACCTAATGTGACAAAGTTTGCATGTCTTTTGTCTCTTGAAAAACAAGAGGTAATTTTCTTCTTTCTTTTCTCGTTACTTTTTATTTTGGGGAAGATATAATCACGTTCTGCAGTACATTGTATTTTTATGGAGCATTGTTTCATAAAATCATCACCTCCTCAAGACTGAGTTAGGAGGAAAGAATGAAATTTCATTGTAATGTCACTTAGATCTATCACCAGTCAGCTCTGGTTTCTTCTCACTTAATTACTCATCTCATCCTAAACTATTTATATCTTAGAAATGCTTTATTTTTCCCACTCTGAAAGAATGCAACTATAACAAATTGAAAACAAAAGGAAAAACACAAAGTTGCCTCAAAAAGACTGAGCATGGAGTTGTTCTTCTGAAAACCCTTGAGCTTCCTGATAAATTACGAATACTTAGCATAGAACAAGGCCTAAATCATCAGAGATTAAACTGCAGACTTTTTTTTTGCTGAACCTATTTCCTTTTTAAATGCTTATAGTGAAAGCACTGTTTTGTTCACAATGCATTAATTCTTAGTGCTTGTAAAAATTATTTTGGGAGGTATTATATTTTAAATACTAGTTTCCAGTACTTTTTCCACATTACTTCTTTGCTTGTGGGTCTGTGCCTGCAGCCAGTACTATATAACAATGGCTTCATTTCTTTCAAAGTTTCAAAGATACATTTCACATTCTGAGAGTGTTATTCAATTCCCTTAATATGGTAATACTAAATCAAATTGAACCATTAAGTTGTTTCCCACACGTTTAAATTTCCTAACACCTTAGCTATTCTTGTATTCTAAATGTGTGGGGAGCATTCTTTGCTAACACGTGATTTCAGCTAAGCTGTGACAGTTTTCAGCAGCCGAAGACTTCTTGCTCAGTTGTCACATAGTGCTATAATTCAGCTTCCCTGCAATAATATTTGCATTACAACCATTGAAATCCATTAAAAAATAAACCTTGTGCGAAATTTTTGTCTTTACTAAAAAGGATAGCAAACAGAAGCAGTGATGCTATATCTTGTGCTTAATATGCTGGCTATCCTGGGCCCCAGGAAAGTCACTGGGCATTTTGCCATTGATTTAAATGACACCAGGACTTCACTTTGGTTTCAAAACAAGTTCTGGTTTGTTGTTGCTGTTTGTTTCTCCACTTCACAACAGCATGAGATTTTTTTTTTTTTTTTTTCTCAGAAAACAAGGATCAACTCAATACAGCATATCCCTGTACCCCTATACACTATGTATCCCCACATACACTGTTTCTAGAACAGTGAGGGCCACCTCTGTGGGATGCTTCCATTTCCCCACGTCCTGAAGAAGACTCTCATGGTGGTTTAGCTGAACCAGATTCCAGACTTACCAGACCCTTGGGACCCCATATATTGTCAATATAGTGCTGGAAACTTCATGAAGAGATTTCAGCCACCGCAAATGCGCAGTTCAGACCCTCCCTTTTACGTCATGAGGATTTACTGGTGGCAGCATCTCTGTGCTTTGTAACAGAGCCGCAGAAAACTGCAGGAGGGTATGTGTCAAGGCAGTATACAGTACTAACGGAGGGTGGATAGTAGTATTATTTGGGTCTTTGAGGTCTTCTCTTCAAATGCGCACAGCACAGTTCTCCAGCTTTCTGTCAAAAAATCAGCTGCTGGTTAGAACAGCCAGCTGGAAGTGATGGGGACACAAAGATAGCCTTGTAGCAGGAGAGAATTACTCAGGCAAAGCACCAAAATCACACGCACGCTCAACAACTCTTGGATTCTTTCAAGTATTTCAGTGCTAATAGATATCCAATAACGTCCGCTTATGCCTAAAACTGAACTTCCCTGTCAGAAGTAGGCCTGAACACAGTGACCTCTAAGTTCAAGAATTCAGGACAATGTTACTGTAACACTCATCCAGCAATAAATCCACACATAGCAGTGCAGCCTCTAACAGGTTCACAGAATAGGAGAGTTTCTTCTTATCAACAGTAGATGCACATTTCACTTACCTGCTTTGCTGCATGTAGCAGCTTCTCATTCCATGCAGGACAGATGAAATCCTTAATGCTGATCAAGACCCTAGACTCTAGCAGGCTCTTCCACTACAAATTGTAAAGTTCAAGCTCTAGTGAAATCACTTTTTGGAAACTGCACAATCATCCACATACGGAAAGGTGGAACTTGAACTGAATATTTGCAGAAAAGAGCTGGAAGGGTCATTAAGGAATGAAAGGCCTTTTACGAGATTTAAATAGAGTAGTCTACCAAAACAAAGATGAGATGAATGCTGTCAACAAAGACACTGGTAAAGAAGGATAAACATTGGGAAGAAAAGTCATTTAGGGTAAGAAGCAACACTAGCAAAAGAGTACAAACAGACTTTTAATAGTTTTGGATTGAGAAAGCAAGAAGATTGCTGCAAGAATGAAATGCTGGTGTTATAGAAGCAGCAGAGGAAGCAAATGCATTTAAGATGGACTTTGACATATCTGTAAAACAGACTGCATAATGTGACTAGCTGTGATCTGAGAGATTGGTCTTGATATACTCAGTGCAGTTTTACCTTTTTAAGACCTAGTCTACAAACAAACTTGTACTGAAATAACTCCATCCATTGCCTCTCCAGCTGTGACTAGGACCTTAACTCAGCAGCTGCATTCCACAAGAACAATGAAATGAGTCCAGGCTCCCTCATGAGCAAGAGAGACAGGGACTTGGCTTTCCTACATTTGGAATGTGTTTCTTGCAGAACTAAGGATAATTTTCAGATCTCATTGCATTCATGACTATATATAAAAATAATTTTCTCGATTTCCTACAGCAAGATTTATGGGTGCATAGGCACATTCAGATTTCAATGATTTTTAACTTATTCCTTTAAATGGGGAAAGGGAGCAAGCAGGGAATAAGCGAGGTTGAGATTTTCGTTTCTGCTATCTGATGATCATTTTTAATACTGCTTGTGAGAAATGTAAATTTAATTCAGGATTGTTCACCATTTCCTTAGAGCAGTTTCTTCTAAGATGTGTCCATTTTAGGAACTCAGAGAAGTTACTTCAGAGCTTCTTGAAGTTTTGCTGAGCCACGTTAATAAAGAACATGGTAAAAAGAGAATTTGCCTTTATGGGTGAGCAAGCTAATGAATGTTCCCAGAATTCCTTTTTGTTATACAACACGCAGAGCCGGTACATAATTATTCAGACTCTTCTCGTTCCTCATATTCCCATTAAATTTATTCTGAGCATCTACTCATAAGAGATGAAAAGAATGTCTAAAGACGACCTATCTTCTTCCTACCCTGCTGCCAAAGAGAGACTCAGAGGTGCAAACTGGGTTACAGCATCTCCACGCAACTCAGAGAGGACTTCCTTGGCTGTGTGCACTTTCTTAATATGACTGACAGCTCCTCAGAGTTTTTAAATAGCCCAGCTAAAGTAAAGCATTAGGGCTTCGATCCATACAATCACATTTAGATTTGCTGATTTTAAATTCCTCACTGTATTTTGCCTGATGAGAAGAAACTTGATCTAGTACAGTAAATACTTGCAGGCAGACTATAAAAGTGACAGTTATCCTCTCTTTTAGCATACTCAGCTTGTGGGTAATCTTATTCAAAGATCTGATTTATTTATAAAACACAATAAAAAGAGAGATCTCTGGTGTAAAGCAGTTACTATAGGGAGGATTTGAGCCATTTGGATCTAGCACTGCAAATAAGAGAAGGGAAAAACAAACATATAAATGGGTGAGAACTGGAGTACTGTGTCCAGTTCTGGGCTCCTGAGTACAAAAAAGGCAGGGATCTCTTGGAAAGAATCCAGTGAAGGGCCACAAATATGGTGAAGGGCCTGGAGCATCTCCCCTATGAGGAAAGGCTGAGTGAACTGGGTCTGTTTAGCCTTGAGAAAAGAAGACTGAGAGGGGACCTGATCCAGGTCTGTAAATATCTAAGGTGTGGGGGGCAGAGTGGTTAGGCCAGACTGTTTTCAGCAGTGTGTGGAGACAGGACAAGGGGAAACAGCCAGAAACTGCAGCATAGGAAGTTCTGCACAAATGTGCACAAGAACTTCTTTACAGTGAGGGTGACGGAGCACTGGAACAGGCTGCCCAGGGAGGTGGTGGAGTCTCCTTCTCTGGAGATGTTCAAGACCCACTTGGACACCTACTTGTGTGACCGGGTGTAGGGAGCCTGCTTTGGCAGGGGGGTTGGACTCGATGATCTCTGGAGGTCCCTTCCAACCCCTACAATTCTGCGATTCTATGAGATTGAAAAGATTTATGAGAGCATCTTGAAATTCCCTCAGGATAAACATGAGGAATAAGAAACCATAGAAAACAAGTGGTGAATATATGTTCAATAGATATCTGCTTGTTTCTGAAGAATACCAAATTACGTTGTTCCAGTGTAGTCCGGTTACATGTTATGGTTACACTTCAGATCTGTGGTCTAAACTGGGCTGAATGTGAAGATTTAGGGTCATGTATCAGTGGAAATTTAACTGGTATTTGTGTGAAGGACTTCCCAACTCATTTTTCATTTTTGCAGACATCTGTAACCTCTAGAATGGTTACTAGGTGATGGCCAGAAGAAAGACTCTTGGTACTTTGCTGGAGCCTTTTTGCCTAGGGCTGGTAGGAAGAAGAAGGAGCCAAACCCAGAATTACTGGGGCATTACAAACTCACACATCCTGCTATAGAGAATTCCATTTTCTGTTTGTTTTCTGACAACCACTTCGATCAAAAGAGAATTTTAATGTAAAAATTCTTTCATTCTACAGATACTAAACTCTACTACACTATAAAAATGGTCTGAAGATATATTGACAAGAAAGCTTCATGGAGTACCACGGACTTCATTTATCCTCAGGTCAGTTCTACAGTTTTCAGCTTATTGAACAGTTTTACGGTTCAGAAGTCCTAATTGGTGGTATGTAAATCTCTAGAATAATACATGTAAATTGTTGCAGTTATGTGGATGGATCTGAGATACCTCTTTGGTTCTTTCTTGCCTTTCCTTTGTCTAACCTACATACTATGGAGTATGCAAAACATATATAAAATCCTATTTAAAGCACTTGCACTGTGCTTACACTTTGTGGGAAGAAGGAAACCTACAAAAACTGTTTCATTTTTTGTTTTTCAAGACATTCTTTTACAGCTGAAGTGATGAATTTTTGGTTTATTCAGTTAGAATATCTAAGCAGATTTTGCAGTGACACAGTTTTCTAACTGTGAAAAAAATTCTTATATTTTTGAACTCTCTTACATTATATGTACACTTGTAACTAGAAAAACACTTTAATTGTGCAGGAAAACAAATTCAGAAGAAAGGTGGATTTAATCAGGAAATGTGATTGTATGAATCATTACATGCAGTTTTGAAATAAAATGTTGAGGTTCAATATTTCAGATTAATTCACATAGTTCCTACTTTGATTCCACCATGTACAGACTTTTAATATCCATAAAGAAAAAGATCTGGCTGATCTGAAAAGCTGGCATGTACCAGATAATAATTTTAATTTTAAATAATTTTGGTAGAAAATACAATGAATATCAATGAACAGGTACAGAAAGCAAATATCAACACATACCAACATCCCTTGAGTGAAGACTAATGGAAGTTTGTCATATCAATAGATTTTCCCCTAAAAGGAAATAGTGTACCGAATCAAAAAAATAGCCATACACAAGTCCAATTTTACATATCTCTGCCTGATGATGACAAACTTTTTATGAGATAGTTTAAGTGATGTCTTTAAGACATTTCCTAAAAAGGAAGAGATAGAATTGTCCACAGAGGATTAATAGATGTGTTAAGAGATAATGAACAAACAGTCCAAAATTGGACTGCATAGTATTTAAGTGTTTGAACTTAGCACACATCTGAAACTCAAACACAGAGTCAAATTCAAGATAAATTTATACAACTTACTTCACCTGACTTCATACGCTGCAGTGTGGGACACAACTTAGTGAACAATGAGCTTGGCTTTTTTTAATGTTTGCCAGACATTTGATGAAAGTAAATAACTAAGGAGCAGAAAAAGACCCTTGTATTACGTTTGTGTGCATCAAATGCAGAAAAGACTGTAGCATGAAAGGAAACTTTTTTTTAGACATGAGAATTTCCCCCCTCTCCTGAGGACATATAAATTCTTAGAAATGATGACACATTAGCATTGCGGGTTTATTTGTACAAGTGTGTGTATTCATGTTTTAATATGCCAGTGATATTACAGATTGAGTTTTTTTATTCTATATCAAAAAAGATAAATTACTCAGAGGATCAGCCACTAACTTAGCACACATGTTCTTCTCTCAGATTTGCCCACTGGCTTGATGTATCTTCCAAGATGACAAGTGCTATTAGGTTATGATTTAAGATAGTAAGAAAAATTTCAGTGACACCTTGCAAGGTGCATGGTAAAGAGGCAAACCTCACAATTCCAGTAGGGGAAAGATCTAGGACTATGCAGAAACTACTATGTGTTTGGGTTTCTGGCTGTCAGGGTGTGCTCTGGCAGCATCCAGTCTAAGACCAGAGTGAGACCCCAGCACACGTCCATTTTCCATTGCTATGCTCAGTTTTCATGAGGTAGAACTGAACATATGGCCCGAAGTTGTGCAAGGGGAGATTTAAATTGGATATAAGGAAGAATTTGTACAAGGAGAGCAGTGGTCAAATGCTGAAAAGATTTGCCCCAGGTAATGGTGGAGTCCCTATCCCTGGAAATATTTAAGAGACATGTGGGCATGGCACTAAGGGACAGGGTTTGATGATGGGTCTTGAGAGGTCAGGTGGATGGTTGGACTTGATATTTATAGTCTTTTTCAACCTTGATGATTCTGTGATAGAAGCTAGACATGCTCTGGTTAGGTCTTTGAGTTGTTCCACAGAAGGAGCTTAGCCTCAGTTTGCACTGTGTCTCTATAGCTCAATGCTAACATAGTCTAATGAATGAGTTGCTAAGTAGAAAAACCTAGAGGCTTTTTAAGCTGATGTGAAGGCACTGAGATTTAATAATCAGAGGCACAGCCTCCTGCAGATTATGGGGCAGCTACATGCTGGGGTCTCTGAGCCATTACTTATTGTATGAGGTGCAAAGTAATCCACTTGTTGTGGCTCTCTTCCGCTGGGATGAAATGGTCTGCTAAAAGGTTGTGACTCCACATGCAGACTACCTAGAGTTTTTCTCCTTTAAATCAATAACAGTAGGAAAGGAAAATATCCTTTGATTACTGCCACATCAGGGAGCAATCCATAATATTCACAGGATAAAATATTTTCCATTGAAGCACCATTAATTAAGGATGTCCGTTTCTCTTGCTTACTTGCTCATATTGCATCAGATACTTTGTGGCTGCAGGATGGTTTAATGTTACAAATACCACAAATGTTGAATGTCTCCTGCCTCACTTAGAGGGGCTTAACCAGATAGTTATTTCACGGTAGTCTGGACACACCTGTTCACACTTAACTGTACCTCCACAAATTTGACCCCTACCTGACATCTCTCCTCCCAGGTCAGGGCACAGTGAATATCTCTCTGTTGCTGGCCACATGTTACATTATTTCTTGAACTGTGGTGGCAGCCAAGTTATTCTAACAGCTTTCCAAACTTAGGTTAAGTCAGTCCTTGATCTGCAGCACAGCTCCAAAAAGACAAACAATAACAAGCAAACAAATAAATGTGATGCCTTGGTGGTAATTCCTGAATATTAGACTTCCTGAAACTGTCACTATCTCACCTTGCTCTCTTTTCAAATTTGTGCATTTGTATTGTGTTATGATCAAGCATATTTCAAGTTGTGAGTGAATGCCAATTTTTTTTTTCAAATGATAGTTTTACATGGGGGCTTAAAGAAAATGTGGTTTTATGGCATTTATCACTTAAAACAAAACAAAACAAAACAGTTGTTGAGCACAAGTATTTACAATATCATGTTGTATGTATGTATCCCAGCACCCATAGTTCCATATTACTCCTCAGATAACCCAACTAGTGCCTGTGGGTCTAAGCACTGTCCTCAGAACCACTGACCAGTTTCTTTTTCCATTTATGTAGACAGAACAGACAGAAGTTGATGAAAGTATGTTATTTTTTCTTATTCTAGGGAGGGCAGTCTCAGCTGTGGGGAAATTAAATGATTTGCCAAAGTTTATGCCCACAGCTGAAGTTTGTGCCAGAGCAAAGAGAGTTCAGAAGATCATGTCAGTACTGTAGTCACAAATGAAACCTTTCCTTTCCTTCTTCTTCTCCTGTTGGGTTGCTTGTCTGCTCTAAACTGCTAAGGAAATCTGCCTTCATTTCACCAATGTAAGCACAGCTATGAGTGCTAGGAAGCATGTCACTTCCAGTATGAGAAATGGCACTCCTCATTTTGCATGTTCTTAATGCAGTTTGGATTTCCCCAACACTGCCAAACACTGCCACAGGATATAGATCTCACTGTAAACCCTGGTTAACTTTAATATATTTATGGTTTACATTCAAAATTAATTTAATAAGCCAAATACAGTGAAAGCTCATGTATCCATGTGGATGCAGAAGGACAGCATGTGCAATCATCTTGCGAAGCTGCTGTCTCTATCCACATATTTTGAGCCTGGATAAACAACAAGTGATGTGAGACTTTTCTGAATTCATGAAGTGCTTGATAATTCAACGTGAAAGTAATGCTTCCTATGTTATTATCTTGGTCCCACAACAGCAGAAGTGGATGTTGATGGTATGGCAATAGAGGCTGTACCTTCCTGCCAATATCCTGTTACGTTTTGTTGCTGTGCAACAGAGGGAGACTGACAAAATGGTGTTTGATATGGAAGTGTGTATGAAGCAGAGGAGTGTAATCAAATTCTTTCATATGGAGGTAACTGCACCTACTGACATTGACATGTGTAGATAGTGAACTGTAGAAGCTGGGCAAGTAGCAATTGTGAAGCCTGCTAAGTGAGTTGCACCCTGATTCTCATCATCATGCCTAGAGTTAGACTTTTCTTTTAAGACCTGTGCAACTATGTCTTGGTTCTTCTCAGTGTCCTGTGTTGCCTGAGAGCCCTCCAAGGTCAGCTTAGCGTGCTCAGACTCTATCAATGTTATACAAGCTGCTCTTGTGCTGTAGCAATTCTCTCTTTCTGGCTCTACCATTGCCCTAATGCATCTTCACCTACTTTTTAGGGGTGATGTACTTGGGCATTTCACTCCACAGATAGGCTCCCACCACCAACCACTCTTCACTGTAACAGTTAGTTCTGTGTGCTTTGAAGATGAAATGGGACTCATTCAGCCTTAAGCAAATCCAAGTACGGCGAATAAGGCCGTACTAACTTAATAAACTTACAGAAGAGGGAAGGAAATCTGCTTGCTACTGATGGCTGTGGATGGGGACTGAAATGATTATGGGAATATTGACTCAGACCAGTGAGAATAAAAATCACAAAAGGTCAGACCAATGCCAAGGTCACACACGAGTATCCCACTAGTTACCACTCTGAATACCTGCAGTAAAATCAACCTATGTTACTCGCTGAAGCAAGACATTTGGATGTTGAAGTTTACACAGCTTTGTTGAAGAGAAAAATCGATCCAGGACTATTCAGTACAAACACATCTCTGTGAACCAATCTGTGATCCAGATTCCTGTATGCAGAATGAATACTTTCAGAAATTTAATTCATGCGTCTCCTGTCCTGTAGTCCTCCCAGGGCACTCACTCTAGAGTAACAGCACGTTGGCTAGATGGAGTTTGATATGCTCCAGTACAGCTCTTATGTTCCTGCAACACTGATCTGTGTCACTTCAGACCTAGAAAAATATCTCTTCCCCCAAGAGAAAGGGGGAAGCCAAGCTAAATATGACGCCGAAGCTGTGTTTGTAGACACACTGGACCTCTCAAAGGTCAGTGGAATATCCATTACCCTGGGAGATATTTCTCACAAAATTACTTCATGACCTCAGATACAGCTCAGTTTTATAACCCCCGAGTGATTTGCTGAAATTTGACACAACTACTTGTAGGGCTGTGTGAAGGGACAGAAGTTTCCTGCATTTTTACAGCTTTCCTGCATTTCCATGACTGTGCCTCCATTTGCTTTTAAAATTCTGCTATGGGATTCAGGAGAGATAAGCCTGAGAAGGATGGGGACACAAGGCCTTGGAAGTATGAAGTTGTTGGCTGTGTGAAACTTCTCTATGCCAGGTGGAAACCTGGTGTTGGTCAGACCATGACAAGCAGAACTACTCAGTGTGTGGCAAGAGGCACAGAGCCAGACTTCCCTGGTGGCAAAGCACCTAGGATTTGTAAGTGTGTCCAGAGGGAAAACAAAACAAAACAAAAGTAAAACAGAACAACATGACTAATGGTAGAAATAATCACTCACGCACTGAGTACAGCTGTTATCTCCCGCTGCTTTACTGCGGTGAATCTTCTTTGGTGCCCAAGATATCTGTCCGGAAGGATAAATCAGCATTATCCCTCACATTCCCAGCAGCTGGCCTGTTCCTGAGTGCCTCCTCCTGGGAATCCCAGATGGTCTGTTTGACTCCAGCTGAGATTACAACAAGTGGCACCCATGGTCTGTAACTTCTGAGTGCTTATTTTCCACAATAGCTCACTAGTTCTGGCTTGAATCTGAGGCTGACTTGTCCTCACTGGTCACAAGTGAGCAAGCTAACTGGGATGTGTGGAAGAGGTTAGACTCGTGGCAGAATGGCAAGAAGCAAGGAAAGGATCAAGTCCACTGATTTTTTTAAAAGTGCATGAGATAGTATCTTATAACGCAATGTGGCTGTGACCTGTGAATATCTGGAGACTGACCTCCAAGCGCTTAGGGTTGAAAGGAGGCAAGAGGGAATGGGCAAAACTCCACTGGGCTAACTGCTGACACGTCACATCTAACTCATTAGTTTTTACCTAAACATAGCTACGTCTGCAAAATGTGGGGACAGCTTTCTTCTGGATAAGTACTTCTATTGATCAGCACTTTGTCTTTAAAGCTACAGCATTTTTAATAAGGCAGTAGGCGCCCTGGCATAGCATTAGCAATTTGCTAAATGGCTAAATGTCATTTGTCTTTTCTCTGCCTGATTGTTCCACCCAGTGTAGCAAATAGAGAAAGTCCCAAGGCTCCTTTGCTTGTACTCTGCCAAGATAGCATGTTTGATGGCTTCCGTGGCTATTTATGACTTACTGAAAACAAGGATAAACTGCATCTTTCAAGACAAAAGCACTACCCACAGATATCTGCCAGACATGTCAGGGTCCTCATGTGGGACCCTGCCCCTACCCATAACCTCAGGGCCCCATTTTAGTGCAGCGCAGCGACACTGTGGGAGTGCAGGCTTCCACCTCTGCCACAGCTCCTGTGGCATCCTGACAGGAGGTTATAACAGAAGAGAGGTTCCTAGGTGTATAAATGTCTTAAGAAACAAAGTAAACATAGCTCAGACTATTGACTGACCATCCACAAAGCTCAAGTCCTAGTTACTTAGAGCACAAACTAAGAAAGGGTTGTCTTAGACAATGATGAAAAGAAGTAGCCCACGGAATGGTAGAGTCAGGCTGCAATAAAGTTGTGAAAGTAATATTTTCTCAGGTGTAAATATCCTGGGAAATCTATTTCTCTCTGGAAATACTCTGGTGGATGTTAGAATTCACAACTTAGTGGGAATTACGCTAACTTAAAGAAAATCAGTCCTTATTTAAAAAGCTATGACTATTAAGAAGTAAACAAAGTACTAGGTGGATTATTGATTTTCTAGCACTAGCAAAATTCCAACTAGAGAGAAACAGTGACCGATTCAGCCTTCCATTTGGACCCAGGAATCTCCTTAAAAAACACATAAAATGAAGGCACTCATAGGAACAGATGTTCTAATGTACTTTGTGCCTATATGAAAAGCAAATGCATGCAAGCAGAACAGAGTTAGGTCACTGTTTATTTAATTGATTTGCTTACAGGAACTGGTATTTTCTTTCCTTGGAATAAAGTCTAATGTGCATCTTAGCTTTCCCTTGCATTACGTGAACTTTATTTGGCCTTATTATGTGGGGTCCAACAACTTCCCTGCTAGGTTTGCATATCAAAAGCTGCTTCTGATTCTGGTCATGACCAACATTCTCAAAGAGACATCCATCTGAAATGTCCCTTCTCTCACCAACTCTAGTGGAATGAAAACTTCCTGAGCTGATCTGCCTTCTAGGAGTTAAGCCCTTCTGAAACTTGGCCTCAAATTATTTTTGTTGCTCACTGAGAACTTCCTGCACAACTTACAGAACATCCCTAACCCTGGTAGCTAGCTTCCTTGTTAACACCAAGAAATGCAAAAAGGAAAAAGAACTATGAGGGAAGTCACTCTTAAACAATACACTGTTTATCACTCTTGAGGCTTTTTTTTTTTTTTTTTTTTTTTTAATTTGTATTTGCTGCCCTTTTCTACCATGTTCACATCCTGCGTGGTTATTTATAACTATTTGCTAGATATCCAAGTGGTTCTGTCCTGTACAAACTTTCTAGTCATATGGGTAAACAAGTGAAATGAATGGAGACCATCTCTTCCTGAAAGTTCGAAGAGCAAGAATTCAAGCAAATATCAATAAGCAAATTTTTCTAACATAAAAAGGCTTTGTCAGAGTGGGGAAGAAAGGAAGGCTGCTGTGGAAGTCATCAGTTTCTTGATATACTTATACAGCAGACTTTGAAAAGAAACTCTGAACTGCATCAAACTCAGGTTTCCTGGAACCCTCAACAGGACGCTTCCTACTCTTCATTTGTGATTTGGTTTGGAGGTTTATTTTGCTTTTCATTCTCCTCTGAAAAGCAAAACTTCTCACAAACTAGAAATCCAAGGTTTCGAGCTGACAACCAGCGCTGTGACAGCCAAGATGCCAAATCAGATTACATAGTGCAGTATTTTACAGAAGATCACATCAGGATAGAAGCCATGTTTTGAAGTTGCATCTTCAAAACCTTTACAGGTATGGCTGAGCAGTTCTGATAAATTCAGGAATGCAGCTCCTGAGGGTGCTGGCAGAAATGTGATATGAAAGATGAAATTGTTGCTAGTGTAAAAATTTTATTCTTGACTTGAGCACAGGCTCCTCTGCAACACAGTGGCTCTTTTTGCCTGAAGTGGTGTTTTAAACTCAGACCACCCACCCTCACGGTAAGAGCTAAGGATTCACAAATTTAAAAGCGCAATCACATAGGAAGGATAGCACAGACTGAAAACTCTTGAAATGGTGAAACATTTTTCAGTGAACTAAGCCAGGAAAACAACATGACAAGGCAAAAACAACACAACTGCAACAACAGTTTTAAGAATCTGCTTCTACTTTCCAGGGAATACTTACATGAGGAGTCCTGCACAGTACTGACTTTTCATTCAGTAAATACTTTGTGTTCTCCTCATGACAGCTGAAGCTGGTCTACACAGAAAATGTCTAATTCTGTACTTCACCCAAATTTCCTCTATGCTAACTGACAGATTTTTCCAATGAAAGTTTTGGCCTGAAGTCTCATTATGTTCTAAAACTGTAGATCCCATTAAAAACACATGGCCAAGCAGACTCTTGAACCTGCTCTTCAAAATACAAGATTACTACAGTGGCAGAAGCACCGTTCTTGTTCCATGAATGCACTGGAAATAAGATCCAGGCTTATACAAAGTGAATATGATGTTGAAGGCAATTAAGCATTACCTTATAAATAAAAGCAGTTCTTGGGCATTCTGTTTCTCAGTTCCTCATTTAAGAAAGTAACATGGAAGAAAGCGTGTCTCATCAATACACAATAATATATATAACTGCTTGACTGGAAAGAATAATGACTATCATGGGCAAAACTGCTCCTACGACACACTGAAGGAATGGAATTAGTTGGCCTTGCCTCCCTAGAAATTTTGATTATAGAGATGATATATATTAAATCCTCCATGATTTACACATTCTGATTGGAATGACACAGATGCAGGAAGATACAGATGCAAAGTAGTTATAAGTCCAGGATCGGTTTACAAGCTATATCAGGATTTCAGCCTTCAGTGAAATCTGCAGGATCTTCATTAACTTTGCTGTGACTAAAATAATACCAAAGCATTACTCTTTGGTCTCCTGCTACCTAAAAAATCAGTTATCCCAAAAGTCCTACATGCCTGGAGTTTGCCCTTACTACCCCAGGAATTAAATTGGATTGGAGATGTCAAATTAATGGAGATATTTGAACTGATCTGCCCCTCACTCCTGTATTTTCACAACTCTACTGCAGTGTTTTAATACAGCAGAACACAAAGCTTTTTGTTTTTGTGAGGCTATGTACTGAATCACAAAGACATAGTAATTTAATTTGTTTTATTGTATTGCACAAGATATCTATGCAATCCATGTAGATACTGTATTAAAGGATCCACGTTTCCCAAAACATTGCCTGTTGCAGCACACATCACAAGCATTGTGAATAACCAGTGCCTTCTTGAAAAATCAAAGTTTTTGGTTGCAAGTTTAAGCATGTGTGGCAATAAATGAAGAAAAAAAGCAAGGAGTATCAATACATATTTGTTTTCAAACACACAAATATACAATTTTCAGAAGAGCACCAATAATGTCAAGCAATTATTTTGATGAGATACTGTATGTGTAGGCTCCACAATAAAAAGCCAAGATACACACAAAAATATATTTCAACTTCTAAAATAATTTAACCATCATATTTTGCATGTGTCACCTGTTTACAACACATCATTTCATATACAACATCAGGCCCAAAGCCTCAAACTGTGAAAATTCGTGCATACTCAGAACAGTTGACACTCTGAAGCTGAAAAAGCCTTCAACTGTTTACATCTGGATACAGAGCAGTATAAGACTGCAGAAATAGTTACTGTGAAGATATAACAGAAATGGTACTACGGAAAAATGAAGAAGAACACAACCAAGACTCCAAGCACAAGGTTTCTGAAAGAGGCCTACATGTAAAGTGATGTTGCAATAATTTATAACAGTGAATAATTAATACCAATCTCCTTTCTGACACTTACAGAGTCTCATATGTTCAGAAGCCCATGGAAGTGAACTAACCAAATGTCACGATCAGTATCATCCTCAAATTCTGTTTCTTAAGTTTCTGATCATTATACTGGTACTTAAAAACATTTTATACTTGCTGAAAACTGTTATTAAAATTTACCTTCTTGCTATGAGAATTTAGTGTCATAAAAATTATGAAAAACAATAGGTAAAAAAATAGTACTTTATGAATATTTTTAGAAAACCCGTCAAACAGCTGCAAATACAGCTGATTTTTAAGTGTCTCTTCTCTTGAACTACATTTGTTTATTTTTATTTAAGTGAATCACTTATAAGAAAGCAAGGAGTACCAGCTCTAAGATTTATTCTTGTCCATTACATTGAGGACCTCATCCAAAAGTGAAGGTCCCAAGTCAAGTTGTAATGAGAGAAGAGAGCCTGCAAGATCTGAAAGGGATTCTTCTGACTTTGTCTTGGTTAGTTCACATGGAAGTCGGCTATCTTCAAGCAAATCAACTGTTTGCCAATCAGTGCATCGTTCAGAAAAGCTGGATGAGTTACTGTCTCTACCATTAATAAAATGCGATGAAGAACCATTTTGTTCCCATACATCATCTTTGTATGTTTCTCCATTCCCCGTCTGTTTACTTTTCTCCTGCAACTTCTCCTCAATTACTGGCTCACAGCTAAGCCGTGGGTTTCTTGATGACCTGACGGATTCTTGCTTTGAATTAAACGTCACTGGTGACAATAAAGGTAACATAAGAGCTTGAGAACCCCCAATGGCAGGAAGGGAAATAGCATTTTTGAGCACTGGTGATGGAGTTTCTGTAAACATGGATTCAGAAGTGCTGTTTGCCCTTAAGAATTCACTGTGGCCACCAGATTGGCTAACTCTAGTTTCTCCTTCATTTCCAGGCAATAATTCGTAGTTTCCCTGCAAAAAGGAGATGTCTCCAAAAACATCATGTTGTCCCTCTTTTCCAATATGTATGGTGTGACGAAAATCTCCAAGTGGTGGACTGATCATATCAGGAGACAAGATATCCCTTAGTTTGAATTTCTTCCCTTTCTTATTGTTAGCGGCTTTCAAGTAGATGGGTGTCTTGGCTGGCATCTTGCTTCTAGATAGAGGGGGAGTTGTGTTAAAAAAAAAAAAAAATAAAGGAGAAGTCCCTTACAAAGCCAGTTCTTCTCGGGAGACCTTCAGTATGAGCTATGTTACATCATCATCTTGTACCAATCTTGCACATCAAGTCCCCTTCTTCTAAGGTAGGGAACTTCAGGGTATGTGAATGTCTCCCGTTGGAGGATTCTGCAAGACGGAGCACAAGTTTCAAGCCGGTTAGCAACCAAACATCCAACTTCAAGAACTTCAGAAGACCTGCATGGGATACAAAATCAGGTTATCATTAATTTTTCATGGTTCATTCAGTCCTGTTTTCACACACACAAAAAAATTAGCAATGGTACTGACAGTTCCAGTCTGCAGATTAACATTATGATGTTTCTTCCCTTCATTAGGCAGGATAAAAGGGTTTAAGATTAACAACATCTAGCTAACCTTTCTCTGACTTTATAACTTGTTTTGAAGTCAGAGTTTCTTAGACACGGTTGCTGAGCACAGTCCATTTGGTAAACATTACTATGTGAATCCTTCTTCTCATTCTGACATTCAAAATGCTGGTCTTGAAGTGCAAATGCAGAAACTGATCTGTAACATTCAACAACATAAAGCTTTCGGTAGATGCAGGAAGACTAAAAAGTCACTCAAGCAATTTTATTTTTTTTTAATGGGAGTAGATCACCTTGGATTTGAGCACTTTTGATATCGTCATTTATAAATTGGAACAAACTGTCACAAATAGCTTTTCTGACAAATATGCTAATAAGGATAATTATAGACATCTGATGAAAGTATTGGTCCACATCCTCAGTTACAAATATCTGAACATGTTTTAGAAGGGATTGATTCTTGTGACCATAGTCTTTAGACTGCAGGAATTCTACACAGCAATTAGTTTTAGACTGTAGCTCATGAGCTATGTAGGCCATGAAGGTATGGTGACTCAGAACTGTTCTGCATATCAAATCATTTTAAAATAAAGTTTTCCTACTAGAATCTTGTCTCTGACAAGTCTGATAAAGCTGTCCAGAAGGGTTAACAGGCTATTGGGTCAATTGGTTATGGAAAAAAATACTCTTTACTAATGCTTTAATTGTGTGATTCTTTGCTCAGGAATCAATAAAAGATACTATAAGAATCTCAGAATAAAAGCATTTTTACCCTGGGCATCTTTGTACTCTTCCCAATTCAATCCAGAGAGCAGAGCATTACAGGCCATTCCTCACTAAAAGTCTCAGCCCCAAATCTCTTACTGTCCATTTCCATTCTAATTCTGTAAAGTAGCTTGCAGTTTTTTCCACAGAAATGCATCTCTCTCCCTGTGCAATACGTGAAGAGAAACTATCTGTATTTTTCTTCATTTCATGCATGCCCCAGCAGAGATATTCCTTCATCAAATTAAGTCCAGCAAGAACCATCAGTTCGAAAGCTTTGTACTGGCAATAAAGACAGATGGCCAAGAAGTATTTAAGCATTTTCACAAATCCTCTAACCTGAGTAATTAGTTCCTTCAGTTGGGTGCTTAACTCTGCATCACAAGGGGAGCTGGGAATCTTGCCAAGTTAGCATTTTGGTTTTTGATTTCCACAAAATATCTACTGCACTTCAGATAGGGCTGAAAATCACTTCACACAGAAGTACAACAGATATATACAGAAAATACTGTCATACAAAATAAGCCCAATGTTCTATGAATGCAGAGAACATTTGATACTTTTAAGCTCAATTTTGAAATGCTTGCAATCCTGCACAGCTTCCCTCTAAACAAAAAAATGCTAATTCATTAGGATCTACAGAATACTATGGGATTCCAATTACATACCAAAACTCCATCTACTTAACTCCCTTTTGCATCTTACAGTCTATACAGTCCTAAGTAAGATCTCTGCTTGTGCCATGCATCGTAGAACAGAACTGATCACTCAAATCAGCTACCTTTCAGATTTTAAAAAATGAAATAAAATAATAAAATAAAATCACCACACTGTTTCATCCCTCACCTTACCTTGGTTATCACTCTACCCTTGCAGCCAATTTAGGAACACAACATCCTCAACTCTACAGAGATTGTATGTGGTTGAAAGTGAAGCCTAGTAGTTACTAGTTTCAAAGTGAAAGACCAATTCTATATTTTATTCAAATTATAGTATAGAGGAAAAAAATGCAAACACACAAAAACCTGAAATAGAGCAAACTTTTGGTCATCCAGATCAGTTCTGGACTATAGTCCAGATAGTAAGTTCTTGCACTATCAGAAAATCCAGTAAGGGGCAGTGTAAAACCACAGTACCTCAGAGGATGCTGCAAGAGATTTCAGTGCCAGGAATTATAATCCCTCTCTACAGAGCAGCCTCTGCTCTTGGGAAGGCCTTGCCTTCCACATTGCGAATGAAGAGAGCATTAAAAACTGTACACTTACTGCAAGCAGCATTTGCTCTGCTAAAAACAAAAGCTACCTTTGCTGCAGATTTCATGAGTCATCCCATTGAAAATCCTGAGATTACAATTTGTAGACAAAAGATAACGGCTCTGTATTAAACAGAGGGCCTGATTTTCAACATACAGTATAACCTAGACATCAGAGAATCATAGAATGGCTTGGGTTGGAAGGGATCTCAAGGACCATCAAGTTCCAACCCCCCTGCCACAGGCAGGATTGCCAACTGCTAGATCAAGTACTAGATTAGGCTGCCCAGGGCCCCATCCAACCTGGTCTTGAACACCTCCAGGGATGGGGCATCCACAATCTCTCTGGACAACCTATACCAGCACCTCACCACCCATTCACAGGAGAGGAGCTCTAGCCCTTTGATCTTCATGGCCCTCCTCGGGACCCTCTCCAAAGCCTCGACATCCCTTGTGTACGGGAGCGGACACAGTACTGCAGATACAGCCTCAACAAGGCAAAGTAGAGGGAGACAATCATCTCCCTCACACTGCTGCCCACTCCTCTTCTGACACATCCCAGGCTACAATTGGCCTTCTGGGCTGCAAGACCACATTACTGGCTCATGCTAAGCTTTTCATCAACTAGGACCCCTAAATCCTTGTCAGCAGGGCTTCTCCCAAGGAGTTCATCTCCCAGCCTTTATACACATCTGGGATTACTTCCACCCAAGTGAAAAACCTTGCACTTTGCTTTGTTGAACTCATTAGGTTAACAAGGGCCCACTTTTTGAGTTTATCAAGGTCCCTCCAGATGGCATCCCTTCCTTCTGCTGTATCAACTACACCACTCAGTTTGGTGTCATCAACAAACTTGCTGAGGGTGCATTCGATCCCATCATCTCTGTCATTGATAAAGACAAAGAGTACTGGTCCCAGGACAGACCCCTGAAGGACACCAACTGTCACTGGCCTCCACCTGGGCATTGGTGAAGCTGTGCTGGCTGTTTTAGAAGAGCCTTTTTTTGATAAATTTCATCTCAGTAACTAAGTGACCACTTAACCAAACTGAAAAGCAGAATGAGAAGCTATCAGAAAACCAAATGCATAACTAAAAATCTACAGCCTTAGGACTGCCAGCCTACAGTAGAAGACTTCGTTTAGGAGAATAATCTGAGAGGATTTTTCTACCAGTTTAGGAGATCTCTAGATCTCCTTCTTTGAACAAGATCTGAGCATGAGCTAAGACAGAAATTTCAGCCCAGTGAAAATTAGAGTTTTATTTTGGCTGTAACTCATTTGGCTGTAGCTCATTCTCATTCCTATCACTTCACACTCTCATGTAAGTGTTTTGCTTGGTAACTAAGGCCAATATTGTCAGAGGCACTTCTCAAATTGCCTTGTGAACCTTCTGTCCACTCAGCAACTACCTTACCCACAGCCTGAAGTTTTCAATGGATGCCTCAGTCTATCCCACAGGCTATCAGTAACTATCTCAATATCTGAGCTTTAAACCAGAGAAAAATTAGGGTCCTTGTGCAAAAATTTATTTGTGCACAAATCCCAAGAGACCTAGGTCTTTAGGCATGGTCCTAGGTGAATAAACGACAGAAATAAAATCCTGTTTCCACAGAGCAGGCCAAGAAGCAAGGTTTTCTGGGAAGCCTGTGGGCTTTCTTTAGGTCAGTCCCTATCAAGAATTCTGCCTTATGCATCATTGGCTAAAATCATTCAAAATTAACAGGAATCCATTTCCAAAACATCATAAAAAAAACCAGGGAATTATCACACAGAGCAAGTCACTAGGAGAAAAAAAGACAATATGTACATTATTTACATAACCAAATGAAAAGACAATGATACAGCAAAAGACAGAGATAAGCTATGCAGTAAGTTGGTGAAACTTTTCTATCTAATGAAATATCTGCAAGCACAGCCCTATAAGGCTTTAGAGGTTCATTCTGGAATTTAGCTACCAGTAGCTCTCACAAACTGTTGAAACCCGCCTTGTCCATGCTGATACTTCCAATATGCCTGAAACTACATCAGTACAAACAATGTTATTTTAATAGAGGCTTGAAGTCATGCAGTCGTTGTGAGTAAAACTAGCACTACAAATAACTAAGTCTACAGATACAAGAAAATCAGCAGATCATGCACAAGAGAGCTTACCTCTCACATTCCTGTGGATGTAGGTGTCTATCAACTGGCAGCCTCTGCAAATGAGGCCACTAGTCCATCTACTTCTACATCAATTCATCAGTGAGCCTTTGCTTATACAACCACCACTTTCTGAGTAAGCATAACCAAATCAGGCAGTAACACTTCCTCTACAGATTGTTCATCTAAGTTTACTTGGTTTCTAGGAGGCCCAGCCTCTGAATTCATCTGTATTAAAATCATACATCCTGATTGGATTAAAAGCCCTTACCCTTTTGTTGCTCCCTTCTTCAAAGAACTTGCACCCTTCTGATTAAAGCTACAGATTTAATTACTCCATAAAAACAATCAGGCTAATCAGACTTCAGCACAACTAATCTTCTACAACTGTATTCACCCTAGTTTCCTATTTTATCTCATTTTCACATATGCCTTTTAGAAAATGAAGGGCAAACACACACACAAAACCCACTAAAAACAAAACAACAAACGAAGAAGAACAATAAACAGAAAAATCCCCGTTCCTCCCAAACTTACAGGAACACAAGTCAAGACGGACTCTACCATACACTTCATTCATGTCTCCATTTTCCTTCAAAGGTCTAAGTGGCCTGCTAATCCCTGATGTTCATTCTCTTTCCACTTAAAAGTCCCTACATGCGCAGACCGCCCACAGTAATTTACTCTGCATAGGCTAGTCTCCAGGGAAAAGGCATCAATTTGTAACCTAAACACTGTTTTTGTTTTTGTTTTTTAATACATATTCCGCAACTCCTTTAATCTTTCTTTTATACATAGTTTTATACAACACAAACATCTCAATCTTCCAACACAAGACATGCTTTCTGGAACTAAGATCACTTCCCAACAATCTCTTTTTCTGGTCCTCCTCCTCTCATTCATATCTTTCTTTAAATATGCCCCAAAGTAGACAATATTCAAACTGAGATCTCATCTTCTCTCTCAACAGCGTATCTGCATTTTTCTTTTAGTATCACAACACAGTTGGCTTATGTTTAGTTTGTGGTCTACTAAAGACTATCCTCTTTAGTGAAGAACAGTTGCCTAGCCAGTTATTCTACATCTTCTTCATGACTACTGCCTCCGCAGCAAAGCCTTAAAACTCACTGCATCGCATTCTATTAATTGCAAACACTTTAAGTTGTGAGGATAATTTTAAATTTTAATCTGGGCCTCTTCACTATGTGGGTTTATCAGCACCTACAGATATAATAAGCATACATTTGAATCATTCATAAAAACATCATGTTGCAACAGAGATAACTACAGCCCTAGAATTCTTCCTGCTATGTCTTTCCAGACCAATAGAGGTTAAAAACTCCAAGTTGCTACCACTTGAAGTAGTTTGAATTTTGAAACAACTTTCTGCTTGGAGGTAACTAATAGGAGTGAGTAAGGAAACATGAATATACTCCATAATATAGATACATTATTGAATGACAAGAAAAGTCTGGAAAACGTCAGCTATACATAACACAAACTGAGGAGAAATAAAATAATAAATAAAAAGCAGAGGACTGTCAGCCATATTTCCTTCTGACTTTCTCAAGATAAGAAAATCATCTGAGGATACCTTTTCATCTCCCTTGCTATAAACACTTTTTCTCATGTGAATTGTATGGATAAATAATACACTAGCAATGAGCATTCCTGAAGGGGTGTTAGTTGTCCCTTAATGTAAGCACAGACAGGGACAGACTGAATACAGTGTCTTTTCCTCCAGGTATCTTCCATTTGTCTAGCACACCCCAGCCACAAAAGTGCTTATGAATGAAAAGAACCCAAATTCCTGAAATTATTTTTGGTTGTTGACTGCCTTAAATCTTGACAACCTTTCCCTGCATAATATCTTGTCAAATGGATCAAGCTAGAGTAAATCATATTAACAAAGAAATACCTCCAACTATAAACCATTAAAGTACGTGTGCATTATACTGAAACGAAGCCAACCTAATTATAAATAATTGAAGGATAAAATTAACTGTGAAAACAAACAGCTGTACCAGCACAGCTAGAAGGGGCTGCTGAAGTCACCCAATTTGGGGCTGCTCTCTAATTTGAGCAACTGGCCCCAGACTCCAGTTATTATTTTGTTCTATATCAGCCTGTGAGATTACAAAGGCCTTTTATCAACCAGCAACCTTCACCCCTGTTAAGGTACTTGAATATTAACCAAGTCATTTCTCAGTAGTCTTTTTTGATCGAAGTGAACAGGGGGAATTCCTCATGTGGTGATGGTGGGGGAGTAATTTTAGGCCTTCAAATATTGCTTTCTCTCCTTTGAACCCTCTCCAATTTTCCAACAGCCTTTTCAGAGCAGATCAGAATTAGTGACAACGTTCTCATGCAGCACACACTCCCTCGCAGCACACACAAAGAAATAAAATCACTTCTTCCTTTCCATCATTTCTCCTCATTTATAAACAAGATCAAATTTCTGTGTCTATCTTCACCATCTTACAACAGGAATTTTCCAGTATTTACAAGCTCTTTGATAGTAGTACTGCACAACAAACCCTTTAAGATTTCTTCTGCTGATATAACAAAAAACAGTTCTCCAAGCAGAATGAATTTTATTACCAAAGTTAGCAATTTGTTACCAGAGTCGTTTGTAGCTCCTGTGTGAGTTACCCCATCCATTTTTTTAAGGATGGAGATAAGCATATATTCATCTAATCAACAAATCTGGCCAGCACAGCCAATGGTAGTGCTCATACTATGCCATTTGTCCAGTAAGATTCTATTCTTTAGGGGGAAAATAAGGCTTTCCAAGCTATTGTTCTCCAGAAAGTAAGCTGGATTTATGTTCTTCAGCATAAAATGCAAGGCCATAACTCAGAAAGAGAAAACATTCTATCTGAATGTACTCAATCGCCTTCTTAATCAATACACATCCTTAGTCTCCATGATCTGCACATTTGAACTGCAATAATTTTATTTGCAGATTGCTCAAGAAAACACCATAAACCCCAGTGCTGTATAAGACTGTTGGATGATTTTAAATGAAATACATTCCTTTCTGATGCCAGTGTCCTCCTGACATTTACTCTAAGATTCTCAATGTGTTTAATATGTTCTTTGTTGACACTACAGAGAACTAAAGTTTTAACAATTTGGCTGTGAGGCAATACTGAGTCAAATGCCTCATACATTGTGTTGTTTTCTTTTTGTTTCCTTCTTTTTTTCTTTTTTTTTTTTTTTTGACAGTTGTGCTTTTGACCACTCATTAGAATGTTTTTAAAAATATCCATTAAAAAAGTACCCAGCAGGCTTTGGCCACGGCCTTCTTCTAGGTTTGAAAACTTCACATCTTTTCTAGAACAATAAAAACCTCTTGTCTTTTCTTCTCTAGAGACAAACATTTAAAGAGCTCACTGGATTCTGCTGGTCTGCTCCATAGACTGAAGCAGCTCTCTATTATATTCTTCTTAGCTTTGCTAGCTGGTATATTCATACACGCGGATTTAATACTATATAGTTCAACTTTATTGTTGGCTTTCAAAAATTGGGCGACCATTCCAATTTAGGCATAGGTACATGTCTATACGAAGTCCTAAATGCTTCTTAACTCATGCAGTCTGTGAAGGTGGGGTTATGTTATATCAGCCAGGTTGTACACTGAAGCATGGTCACCTTTCCTCCTATAAAGCCAGCACATAGAATGAGCAAACAGCCAGGGATCATAAACTCACAGGCCACAAGACGAAGAGGCTTAAAAATCTTGTCCATGAGTTCCCTTAGCACTATAAAAAAATTGCCAAAAAGGTACGAAAAAACCCACACCTCTAGAACCAAGCCCATCTGCCACCTAAAAGATTGGATAACCACTCTGGCTGAAATTTCACCAGTGAAGAGAGAGGAAGGTTTAGTCTTTACACAGAGAAGCTCCCTGATGCACAAGACATGTTCTAGTCTGAGTGCTGTTAGACAGAAGAATCAGAAGGAGCAGGACTGACCCTTTGTAATTCTGAGCAGCTTACCTACATAGCTTTCTCCTTTAACACAGAGGGTGTAGTTCTCCAGCCAAGCTCAGCTCTCAAAGCTGGTTTAAGAAGTTTCCGCCCTTGTTTCCTCTCTGTTTGTTTCCAGATCCGCACTGCAGTTCCTTGTACTCTCAGCATGCAGGCAGATCTACAGCCACACTGCAAACTGGGTACAGCAGCAGTTCTCCCCACTGACTCAGTTTACAGTAAAGGCTTGCAAACAGTTGCAGTGTGACTGCTGGTAACACTTCCAGAGAGAGTTCAAGCCCAATATAACTTACTGTCAAAGACATTCTCCTCCCACCATCCGCGTGCACACACTTGACCCCTTATAAGCCAGCTTGGATCACTGAACTGGATGAAAACTAACTAGGAAAGGGGTTTAAGATCACCTGGCTGTGAATGGGACTGCTACTTACAGCTGCAGCAAGTCATTTGAGCAGCTCAGAGAGCAAAGGGTTCTGGCAGAAGGGACAAGCAATTCTTAACCAACACTTCTGAAAGACAAAATGTCCATGGATTTTTTTTTACTCACTTCTGATGCAAAAGTGACTTGCTACTTCCACTAGTGTCTATCTTCGGGTTCCTAAAACAGGCGTAATCTAAAAACAAAGTTTTTTTCAAGATATTTTTAACAGTTTATTATTACTATTGTTTTTTTTAAATAGATCTCTAACATTTCCTTAACTGGCAGCTCCTGACAAAAGGCAACCTAAAAATAATATCATCTTCCACGATCCCATTCAACCCAACTCCAGCCCTTTACCCACCTCTCCTCCAATTCTCAAATGCTCTTCATCTCTAAGGTAAATATTCTTTATCATCTCCTTGAAACACACAAGTGACACAGGCATATTACAGTCACCAGTTCTGTTTTTATTCAATTTCTCAAGTGTTTCACTTGAAGTATTTACCATCTTAAAACAGCTGATAAACTCATTTAAACCAAACTTGAGGGCCAGAGAACCCTCTATATACAAAGGTTAATTATGAAGTAGAGTTACAGAACTACAGAGGAAATTTGCACAGGACATACTTGTTGCACTGCATTGGAAAGGATGCATTCTCTGCTCTGTTGCAGTTCTGCCTTCTCCAAGAAGCAGAATGGCCATCAAGATGAGATCAAAGAGCATGGGGATAGGACAGAAGGAAGGAAGGAAATTATTCAATGAATTAATTACAAAAGCTTTCAGTAAATTTCTTATTTGGTCTAAATCATGCTCTTCTTAAGGAATGGGGATGAAATCACAGAGTTAATAAGACTTTAAAAACTGGTCATTCGTATGCAGTGCAAAGTAGATTGTTAACACAGGTAAACTTTTTGTTTTACTGCCCTTACAAGAAACATAAGGGAAAATGTGGAAATTACTTTACTACAAGCTTAAGCTATACTTCTAACAGAAAAAAAATGCTTCTATTTGAAGGCAGTTTCAGCAGAGGTAAGAGTAAGTAACAACCAAGATACACATTATATTCTGTCTCTGTTCTGCAGCATGTCAGCAACGCCTGTGACTTGCCCCAGCTGATAGGGCTGCATCACATTGGACAGCAGCTCAGTGTTCCCCATTTCCTCTTCACATCTCTTTTTGACATGTGCTCAGTTCTGTCAACTTGAGTTGCTTATACTATATCGATCCGACTTTTTTTCCTGAAATATATCAGATAGCATTGGACTGCATTCACTTTCTGTGCCAACAGTTGTATTTCACATACTGCACTTAAAACCAGGCAGAGTTAAGCAAGTCTAATTTGAAAGAACTGAATATACTCAGTACTTCTTTTTTCCATGTTTGGAAGCACTACAGAGATATACTGGCAGAATATTCAGAGTGGCACTGTGCCAGTTCAGTTTGACTGATTAGCAGCTGATATTTCTTTCAAACTGTAAACCCCACATATCTAATTAAGCTGATTGAAATACTGCTGTCCCAGGTCCCAGGAAAACCACCTTCTTGACACTTGGGCTTTTAGCTCAGCCAGTACTCTGCTACTTTCTCCCCATTACTGCAGCTATACTTCCGAAGATAAGCATGTGTGTATGACACAGCTTAAGCCAAATGGCATATGAGATGACAGCATCTGTACACAGAGATTGGACCTTGAGCTTGCACGTGCAGGCAGCATGACAGAATAATTAAAGGGTCAGAAAAAGATGCTGAATCCAATGAACTCAATCAGACCTAATGTACTGCAACTCCTGTTCTTTAGCAGCTTTTTGAAAAGGCATTTTGCACACGTTCTTGTTCTCTGTGCTCTCTGCAGGGGCTCCAGCTCAGGATTTTGCCTTGAGACTGTAAAAGAACATAAATCCCTGTGTTTAAAGGTCAATATTTCAAAGTGCTCCAAAACGCACATTTTGTTTTCAGAAGTAATGTCAAGGGAAAGAGTATTGGCGGCAAAAGAAAACTTCTAGTAGGCAGTCACATTAGAGTAATGTAATCATGACTCATGCTCCTCACCCATTTCCTGACTAGGGTTGTGCATGATCAAAAGAACATCAGCCACAGTAATGCTGCCTCTTGTTCATGTTAGCTAGCCTGAAAGCATTACAGGCTACCAGCAAACAAACTCATTGCAGAATATCCTATTTAAAGCCTGGCATAAATTGACAATGACAAATGCAGTGGTGTAATACCATACTCAATGAAAACAACAACTTGCCCTTGGTGAAAATAGCAAGTTACGACTTTTTATGATGAGTTCTCCTATCTAAATAAAATCTCACACACTTTAAAAGACTGTAAATCACTGAGATGCAAAGGGAGAGGAACACCCAGTTGTTTGTTAGTCTGTAAGGAAATACATGAAGCACAGACCTTTTGAAGAAGATCATAGTAAACTTCTCTAAAACTAATCTCTCACCAGAAAGATTGGAAAAGAGCACACACACTGGGCCTAAGCAGTTTTCACTGTCCAAGAGAGGCGCTGCAAGAGGCAATTTCTGTCTCAAGGTTCAGTTGTGTTCAGCAGGAGTAAAGTGTGTGCTTAATTATGCAAATTGATGTTCATTTGTATAAAGAGCTCTTCAGCTGAAAACAAATTTCAGATCCTTCTTGGGATGTTGGTCACATTTAATTTGTTCAACACCCACATTAATGAAAAACCAAAAATTAATCAGATGCTTCAACAGAAACTGGGCTAGACTTCAGGTAATGCAGATGATGACACCTGCAGTCCTCATAGCCAAGCAGGGGATGAGTTCACACTTCTCCCTCCCTCCTACCCTCAGGGGAGAGGTTCACTCTCCTTTACAAGTGCCAACTAACTGCTAACTATGCTCAGCAGCAGCCTCCATGTTCCTCATGCAGCCTCCTACAAGGGATATCAAAGGCAAGAAAAAGCCTGAAGCTGACCATTAATTATATCACCCATTGCCCATACCACTGTCCATACAATTTACAGTGACCAACAGGAGCATTCCACATCCAGCATACTGAGAAGACTTATACTGCATTTCTGATAGCCAAATTCCACCTGAAATAAATAACTTGACTTTCATTAGTGCCTCAGCTTGCCTCTCACAAACAGCATTTTAGGAGAAACAATCACACAAGGCAGAAGGTACACTTAGGTCTGGCTAAATGAACACCAGCTAACTACACTAGGCCTATGCTTTATCTAGGTGCACTAATTACTTCATGGTTGAGAGAAACTAATTCTGAAACCAACCAGGCACACATTAAGGCCTTTACATGGCATTGCAACACTTGCTGCAAGACTGTTACAACTCTGCTTGGTCATCATACATTTTATTTACACACCTGTAACAACAAAGAAATGAGGTGCTGCAATCCCCGTGGGCATGGATGCACCTCTCCCTTGACCCAAGCGTGAGTTGTTACCACATGCTCTGAGTAGCTCCTGTACCAATTCACATACTTGGGATGGAAGGCACTGGGGTGTAGGCAGACTAATAAAATAATGTTATTCTGAGACCTACTTCACCACGTAAAGGGCACATTTATTTGCTTAATCCTTTAATAGGTAGGTGAGATGAACTTCTGCTTTTACTGACAGCTATTTGAAAGACGTTTCTAATGGCTCCTGCAAGCTCCAGGGAGTCAAAAGTCAAGTCATGGGAGGAGTGACATGTCGTTCAGTATGGTTTACTATCCAACTGACATTTAAGGAAATGTGACACGTGGTAGAGCTCAGGACAGACACCCACAGAACTAACAACAACTTTTGCTCAAACACTGGAGGGAAAAAAACAAACACCAAGCCTCAGAAAATAAAAGCAATGTAAAGACAGTGAGAACCCAAGCCACAGCAGGGCATGCCCTGGTATTCCTGATGTGTTTAAAGTAGGCAAGTGGAGCACAAATTGAGATTAATTTCTTGGTCCTGAGAGCTAATAGAAATCATATCCAGGCATAATATCCCCCATTTCATACTGTAATAATGCAACAGGATTGTCTTAATTTAAGGCACAGCATAGCTTTCTCTTCTCTTATAAAAGTCCAAGCTGTTTCTTATGACAGAAATAGCCTCTGCAGAAACACACGGAACCTACAGTCTTTAGCTATTAAAATTACTACTGAAGTTTTATATGCCTGTTTTTTTCTGTTGCCTCCTCTACCACCATTATTCAGTATTTTCTACTCTAATGGATTAAGCTTTTTTTGCCAAAATCTCTGTAAACATTCAGTTTTGAAGTTAAGGATTAGTAATTTCTCCATACTATGAGAAAATACTCCTTTACAACTTGAGTGAATATATAGCTTTACAGCTATTCAGAACCCATTTAACTGCATACACGGCCTTTGAGTGAATAGCAACAGAATTTTCCTTGTTCAGAACTCAGTGAAGCTTTAGAGAAATATGATTTTCTTTTTGTGTTATTCAAATCCGCTCAGAACACAAAACATGCTAAATACAGGTTATCCTACAGTAACTCAAATTTATATATGTCCTGAAACAGAAATCCTGCCACAGGAATTTTAAGCTTTTGCCATTCCTGAAAAGACCATAATTTGTTCACTTTAGAGAATGAAAGTAGAAACAATTTAGGAATCAAAGTGAAGAGAGACCGAAAAAACCATGAAAAAAATAAAGAAATATTTACACTAGTAAACCAAAAGTCCAGATTCAACTGATTACCAGCTTGCTGTATAACAGCCAACTTTCATTAGTGTCCAGGCTCCCAGTTTAATCTCTGCAGCCATGATTAGGAAAGCTCACACCTTCCCAGGTGTTCCACCCTGTGTGCAACGGGGCAGGCAGTATTAGCCAGCATACCAACACAGGATGAAAGGGCATTACCTCTCGAAACGAAATTACAATATTTTTGTTTATAAAATTGAGAATGGCTGAAAATTCAGACAGATATTTAACCTACCTTGAATTTTGGTGGTTAAACTCCTGGTGACTTATTTTCCAACAAAATGAACTAAATGTTGATTTAGAACTTGACCACGCCTAATAAATAATGAAATTCCCTTCACACCTCTTGCTATTTACCTTTCTCATGTAGAAGAAGATACGGAAAGCTTTCCTGTATGTTTTTCCAGACACCAAAATATTCTTCCTGGACTATCCACTGAAAGGTTGCCATTTACTCCTTGTTCAGACTTACCACTCATATCCTCAGAAGAACATGGAAGAGTTTACCAACATAATAAACATCTTGGTTCACATGCTTCATTTAGAAAGAAACAACTCCTCACCCTAGGAAGTGCAATGAACTCCCATTCCTGTTCCTTCTGCTAACACATTCCCTAACAAAGTGCAAGAAGCAACCATGAAACTAAAGTAACTTTTTGAAACACACTACCATATAGCAGCCACTGATTACTCTTTTCAGATCGCTTAAAAGTACAATCAGGTTTACTTTTTGAGAAACTTAATTCCCATCTTCTCTCTCTGTTACCAGTAATTAAATGATCGTAATTATTACAGGCAGTAACTACTTTAAATCAAATCAGAATTAGGGCTTTTGTTTCACTACACAGATTAGAAGATGACAAAAATGATACAACTGCAATGGAAGAAGGACAGTTAGTACAACACCCAACGAAGGCATCTCCTCTTCTAGCCAGTGGGATCTCAGAGCAGGTCAAATACGATTTCTTACACACCAGTTTAATGTGCCTGACTTTGTTGAAATTTTTACCTATCTGTACATAGTAAAGAGTGATGACAGTCACAGTCACACTGAGGATGTTCCATATAGAAGTTGTGGCATATCTTTCTACTATGAGATATGACTTGTGTAGGCATTCTACTTTCAACCTACCTTCCCAATGGAAGCTTTTTAAATCTTTAACTTTAATTTATCCATTGCAGTTGGAGAATTACTCTAAAATGACCTGCACTGGAAGACTGAGGATCATAGGGAGGAGAGGAAATGAGAGGAAAAATGTGATTTGCTGATACGTGATCATCAGCATGGCACATGAACATCAGAAAGCTGCTCAAGCTTTAACAGTAGCCAAATTCACACATTCAAGTTTAAAATTTTAACTGAATCACACAGGCCACACTTTCATGATGGAAGATATGTGCTCAGAAACAGTAACAAAGTTTTGCAGGCCAAGACAGACAAGCAGCTGAAGCAGATCTTCTTTTGCTGCGGTCAAAAGGTCTATTGCAACCCCTCACTGCATAACAGAGCAGTGACAAGGGAAAGGAAAATTCTGTATTTGGCCATTATTATGTCTGTTCCTGGTAGCCAACATTCCAGGAGGATGTCACTAAAGAAAAGAGCCATGACTCTAGATAATTTACAGAAACAGACCCATGGAAAATTGAATCTGCTCAGCTACTTTGAAAATGAATTGATGAGTTGATCATGGGCTGTAACTAACTCATATGGAATAAAAACATAATAAGAGAGTACATCCAGCTCCCAGCCACTGAATTATGCTATTATGTATGTTTGCTAGCATGTAGCTAGAGAACGCAAAGGAAGAAAGAAAATGTATCTTCTCTGAACAATAAGAATGTTTTACCAGGGCTTGTAGTGGATTCTCTTTTTATTTATTAATTCATTGATTAACTTTAACATTTTTTTCCCCACAAACAAACTGCTCATGGTCTAATTCAAACAGTTCAGGGGCCACACTGACACAGAACGTGGTAACTATTCAGGAAAGGTCTATGGCTTGTGATAGACACGTTCCCTACTGTCTGTTAGGGCTTTTAACATTGAAGGTATGAATAGTATTTTGCCTTTATGAAATATGTGACCTTTCTCTTAAGGATTAAATATTTTGGAAAGTACTTGTATCTAGAAAAAGCCATACTAATTTTCTTAGAGCCCTTTTGTCCACAAATTATGTTTTCTTGGCCATAAAGATAATTATGAAGGCTGAAAGGGTAAATTTCCTAAAAGTTATCAAAATAGAGTACTCATCAAAACTGCTGTGCTTGGAAAGTTCTAATCTTTCAGCAGAAAATAGTAAGAAAACAAACAAACAAACAAAAAAACCCAACTGTGTTTGACACTGCTTTCAAATCCTGCAAAGAAAATTGAATAAATTATTTCCTGTCGAATTGTCACAAACAGTTTGAGTTCTACAAGCTTTAAAAGCTGTTTCTCCTCTGATGCAAGCAGAAGGGCGCCCATTTCACAACTTAGCCTATTCAACGTGAACAAGGAAAATGTAACATTTTAAAAGATCAACTTTCAAAAAAAAAAACCTCAAATTCATGATTCAGTGAATTCATTCCATGTCCAATATTAAATACTCAGTTCTGGAGAAAAGAACAACAAAAGAGAAGATGCAGCTTCATTTACTTTCAATCAAGAGAAATTGAGTTAACACTTGAATTTTAACACATTAGAAATACCTCTTATTTTCAAGCCTGATTGAAATTCATGCGGTTCACCTGGGCTCAGCTCTAAAGCTTGCCCAGGTCCCTCTGTAGACACCCCTTCTCTTCAGCATGTTGACTGCACCGCAGAGCAGCCAGAAATTCAGAAAGTCCGGTAACCAGTGATGGCAACAGAAAAGAAGAACCATCAGCCCAAAGTGAGAAAGGTCAGAACCTGTGTATAAGAACTAAGAAAGCAAAACCAGGAGACAACATACAGTGGAAGCAAGGAAGAGATTGACTGTCATGCACAGATACGCAAAGAAGGTTTGATACAGGAAAATCAAGTAGAATTGAGCAATATGAGTTAATTCCATGTTTAGAGTGCTTATTTGGGCACTGAAATTGTTTTCTTACAATTTTTTCAGTTTCATGAAGATAAAATCTTTGCATTTTCAGAAATCATGTGAATGCACTTAAAAGATTTGCACTTTAGTGGGTACGCTTCTCACCAGTGGCAGTGTCAAAAAACTTCCAACATTTCTGTCATCAATCCATTACTTGCCACTCCTGTTTCTTTCTCCTCTGTATATCCCAATAATCCAGCTCTTATTCAACACCACAAAATACATCGCATACAATGGATATTCTTCTGCCAAACTAGAGGCATTGTTGTAGTCCCAGGGTAAAAAAAAACTACAGCTAAAAATGAAGTTAATTATCAGACAAAAACATGAAAGCTGCATGGAGCATTTGCTACTTGATTATCACTTTCACTTGGAGAAATAATGTTTCTTCTTATCTATCTCATAAATTCCTTTAGGAACTCCTACAGATTCCTAACCTACTTGGGCTCTTCCTATTGTAACTTTTCTTCCTCGGGACCAGAAATAACTATTTTTAAGAGAACTGTACAGGCCACTCTGCCATAAAACAGATGCCTTTGTTTTCTTTGCTGTTGACTTTAGTGGATCTTATCTAAAAGATTCTGGAGACTGAGATGGGTTTTCACCCTGCCTGAGGGTATATGTAGACAAAAACAGCTGTACAGAAAAACAGAAACAGCCTCCCTCCTCAACTAAAACCATACAGTGCAAGTGGAAAAGGACACCCAGGAAGAGAGGAGCTGCCATACAAATTACTGGCCTACTCTGTCAACAGTCTTGTCCCTAACAATCAATTTGCTGTGTTGTCTTCTCTGTACTACTAATTATTTCACATATCATTAAGAAGAAACAAAGAGTAGACGTGGTAACATTAACAATCCAACCTATTCAATTCAGTTTTTTCTCAAACTGATTAGATGCCAGAATTCTCTTAATTCTAGGCAAGAAGTAAAATCTGAGCAATGTAGTACTAGAAATCCATATTTTTGTGGCAACAGGAGTTCTAATGACATGCTGGGTGTATTGTACATTATAAACTGTGCACACATAAAACAACAACTCACAAGAGACAACTGATCAGTTGCAGCATTTTTGGGGACAGGGAATGCCATTCATTTTGTAACTGTTGTAAGCAACACCTCTCCTCCCCTTTCCATCTTTCACCCCAAAATGTTTGCTTGGACTGCAGTAAAATACAATTCCATATGTCCACATATCCTCTGTGTGGGCACACTGCTCTATTCTCCATACTCCCATCTGTTTTTTCAATATCCAAGCAGAAAAATGCTGCTCACAGAAAATGCAAGCAGTGCCCCCAGACACACTGCATCTTACCTTCTTATGAACAGTGGCTATTTTTCCAAGGTCATGTGCCTGAGAGAAATGAGCAAGCAAAGGACCAGCTTAAACTTAACGAAGAGCAACAATCTCTTGCATCTGAAGAAAGAACATGTGAACTGCATCTGACACGCAGGTCCATCAATAGCACTATTCTTTTCTTTCCCCATTTCACTCACCATGTAGCTCTCTGCTACTGTTTATGTCTTTCCTGAGTTGGGGTAACCCCTAACATTCTTCCTAGGAGCCATGCATCCTCAAAAGAAGGAAGACAACAAATCCACATAGCCACATACCATTCCACAAATGAACAAGTCATGCAAAAGCTGAAGAGAAGTGCCTTTGCACCTCAGTGCTGGGCAAAAACAGCATGGCTGGCCTTCACAATAAACTGCAAAAGGCAGAATCTGCACTTTCTTTTCCTACCTCTCTCACTGTGACACATGCAGCTTTTGGCATCAGTGATGCTTTTGCTTTATTTTTTACATTTACAGAAATAGTACTCTCAAAAAATGAGTCTTACTAATGCTTTAAAATGTCACACAGCATGAAAATCAAAATTGATTAAGCTATATTTTGATATCTGAACCATAAGAAGATGGACCTAACAGATCTCTCAGGATAATTTTTAAACAAGAGATTATGCTTTAGTTCCCAGAAGGCAGCTTAATCAAATCCAAAAATAAAGACTGAAAATTAATACTGATGGCCATTCCCCAACAGAATTCTTAATTAAAAACAGTGTCAGAATATCTGAACAAGGTGCTTTTCCTTAAAAGTGGTTCATAACATTGAAGACAGTATTTGTGGTGTACATCTCAAGCAGAGGAAAGAGAAAAAGCAGAACAGAAGATTCACCTCAAGCCCCATTACAACTTGGACTAATCTTTGGCCAAACTTCAGATCTAATTTATCCAAATCCGATGAGTAAATAGAATTAAAAGTTAAACCTAATCAAAGTATACACCAAATCAGATTAACAGAGACAAAAAGATAAAGTTGAATATACTTAACATCGTCATGAAAAAGATGTATATGTAACTGCACACACTCTATTTAGGTCTTAACTAGAGCTGGAAATAAACATACAAGAAAGAAGGTATGGAATCACTTCCTAATCACAATGGATTCAAGAATATAATTTTAAAGGTTAGATTCAGTAAGTATTAGAATCAAGAGGAACATTTAAAATTGTTCTGCTGTTGCAAGGGTTTTTTAAGGTTCTAACTTGAAGTATTGTTTTTTTAAAATGTAAAAGCTCTCTTAATGAAAAGAATCCATTAGTGCTGCTAAGCACTTCATGAAAATAAATATGGGGAAAATTAAACAGAAAGACAAGAATGTAAATGTGGGAAAGGAAAAAAAAAAGACAAAAAAGCAACTTTGGCACTGTCTTCTTGTACTTACTTGGTATTATTGTACCACTCAAGCATTAAAAAAAAAAAGAAGTCTACTAAATGTCTACTATACTGGAACTGACCCAGTCATACAGCTTGAGAGAACTATGCTCTTAAAACTCAAGGGGGTGCTTTATTAGAACTGGAGGAATAGAGTCAAAGGGAAAGGTAGGAAATCCAAAGATTATGTTACTTGTGCAACCATTAGTTGAATCTTTCACATCTACATTGGAACACTGTCCAGCACAACCAAAACGGCTATAACAGAGCAGAACCTTCAGCCTTAGTTCATCATTTCAGATGCATCCTTTCTTTTGCTACTTCTCACCTCATTCATCCCATGTACTGTCTGAGGCAAGAGGGCTAGAAAAGCCCTCATGTATCTATCATCATATTCCCCAGATATTTTTTTGTTTTAGGTATACTTGCTTTTGCCATCATTAGCAAGCTTTTCACATTGGCTTTTTGGATTTGTTTCACTTCACTGTTATACTATGAAGGTTTTTTTACCAGGGAAAAAATAATTTTCAGACTAGGAGTTTGCTCGTCGGCTATTTTTATGATAGCTTCTAATATTTTAGAGAAGGAAAAAAACTCAAAACATTTGGAATAAAGACTCAACACCTGTTTCCTTTGTTTAAGGCACGATACAAATATTCAGATACACAAAAATTTCTACAGCGCAACAGTGAGAACCAGACTTGAAACATCTGGTATTTCAAAGGAACAGAATAAATAATAATAAATTAAAAATACACCAAACACTACATTTTAGACTTTCCCAGCAAAGACAAGAAAGCTTTATTTTTAGACACTTCTCTAAAAAATAACTTTAAAAAGTAAAAATTACCTTTTAACTACATCTAGACAACTTCGCAGAGACGTGACTAAGCAAGTCGTACTAAGAAGTGTTTCAGTGACCACAGCTTGTCATCTGCACTTGTATCTCTACAGAAGACCAGCTGCTGTTTGCACATAACTACAGAGAAGTTCACTTAGATCATTATGAATAAGCCCCAGCACAGTAACTCACTACATCATCCCATTTCACTTCTTATCTAACTTGTTCCACCTTGACTTTTATGATGGAAATCGAAGCACTGCATAAAACTGGATGAGCTTTCCTCTACTATTCAATGAGCAACATTAACACAACATTTACATAGTTAAGTTATAAGCTGTTGAACCACACAAGGTGAAGACTGAAGCCCTTTATGTGGCACCTTGGCACCAATGAGATACGACTCATCATGTTTTAAAAGTATTGTGCAACTTGCATAATTTCAAATATAACAATATTTCAAATCAGATTTGCTAAACATACTTTCAATAAAATAGTCTCACAAAAAGAACTGCTATGGTCATGAAGATAAGTTTTTAACTATAACTTTCACATTTTCAGAGCTTCAGGTATTAAACTGCACTACTCTAACATGGGCATAGCCATAAGCCTGTACATGGCTTATCTCTCACATCAAAAAACAAAAACCACCCCACAAAAAATAATGAAACACACTCAACAGTTCAGTAAGCTCTCAGAAGAAAAAACATCCAGTCGATTATAAAAATTATTGATTAACTGTGCTTCTGTGCACTTAACTAGTGACTGAATCATAAAACAAACATTTCTTCCCACACCTGACTATTCCATAAATGTCAATGAAACCCAAGTGATGGTGTAAATATACCCTTGTCAACTTGGCCAACACTGTCTACTTGTAATCATCTCACATCATCTTGGCAGAGTGATTTATGAAGCTCTGTGTCTTGATTTAACCCTTAAACTATGAAGAAGTTGGTTCCAACCACTCCTACTACATTCTTCCCACTGCAGTCACCATGATGGATCAATATAATTGCTAAAAGAACGCTGAATACTGTAAAATACTGTATGTAAGAATTATATTCATGAATGTCATCCAGAACTCTCTTATTTAGCACAGCACTGGAAACATATCTTCTTTTCAGCATGAGCTTTACCTGGGCTCTTTCTCACTTGCAGCATCTAGTTCTGCCATTCAGCTTCACACAAAAGCCTCCCCTGGTTGGTGGTGCTTCACATCCACTCTCAATAGTCTACCCAGCGATATCCATCAGAACCAGCTGCATGCTTTCACTGGCTAGTAACTGGGCTGCGTTGCAGTGAGAAGAAATCCTTTAAAAACAGTCTAACCATCTAACCATCTAAAACCTGCATACCGTGCTCTTCTTATCCATATTAAAATTCAGGCCCAAGTTTATGTGGAAAAACACCTTTCTATCACACACCAAAACCATCAAGGTATACCTTCAGTCAAATGCCCCCCTGTGAGTGCTATACTGGTGGGGCTGTGTTATGGATAGCCCTCCCAGTCAGTTTCCTTGTACTGCTGGGAGGGACAGCCAGATAGCTCTTCTGAGATTGCTTCAATCTTGACAAAAGATATTGACTCTGCTGTGATTGCGATAAGAAAAAAAAAAAAAGTAGAGAAGTGAGCTTTTTGTTTGTTTTTCCGAAGTTACATTTCTGTGCATTTGCAAAAATGCATGCATTTGCATGCAAAAGCCAAAAGAAGCACTACGTGACTTGGATCTACTGCAACTCTTGTCTGTGAGGGTGAGGAACATGAGCACCTCCGAACCCCCAGGACACCGTGCCAGGAGAAGCAGAGAGAACCTGAAGGCAAGTTCTACATGCAGAAGGAAATTTCTTCTTAAATACCAGCACAGTTCCCTCCCCTACCTTAAACTATTTCTCAAGACTTGGGCAGAGGACCAGAATTTCTTCTAAAGGAGTCACCTAGCTTAGAAGATTACAAACCGAAACAGCATACGTAATTATGAAAAGCTGAGAACAAGACATGTTTTGCCATGAAACATGTCTTTCTCTGGTTACAGCAAAGCTTCTATCAGTGGCTTGGAACAGTTTGAAACACCTCTTTGAAGTCAGTGTGACAGCAGTCAAACGGCGCAGTGCAGAGCCACGCTGCCCCAGGGAACGCATGGCTCCAGGCTGCCTGTCGGGCGATACCATCTCTTTCCTTTCCAAAGGCACCCAGGCCACCACCTGGCGATGCTGGCTGGCTTGATGCATCACTGAAGAAGGCAGGACTACAGGGGGAGGTAGTTTCAGCAGCCTGATTTTCACTCCTAGGAGTGCACAAGGTGCTGCTGAGAGAACAGGAGTTGGGATTATCTTTCATCTAAGGAGGAGATGGGCCCCATTGTATCCTTTGCAGATACTGCTGGCTTATGCTGAGGCCAGGAAAAAAATTGCTCCTTTCAGTATTCCACCGACTGGAGAACCTGCTCAGTTCCTCTCCCCTGCACGCTGTAATAAAAAACAAATGTTCAAAGCAAGGAATGTCTTGAACATAGGAATTTTTTGTTACTTTTCTGAACACTTCTGCTGAAAGACTATCTTTAACATGCCAAAGAGCTGAAGTGAAGCTTAATGCTAACACTACCATAGGCTGGACCCTTTCAGAACAAAACACTTTAAAAATAAATCCTGGCAACAGCAATCACCTGCTGATAGGCGCTTTTATGTTCAGCCAGCTGCTGAGATGCCACATCTGTCACTTCTTGCTCCCAGTATCGCGCTTTCCTTTTCTGTAGGGAAGGAGAAAATTCTGTTCCTGGCACTGTGCTGAGCATCACGATGCCTTTTTTGGTAGCTCTGTCATTCCTCCAAACATCTGAGCCACCGCACACGGATTTCAGCATTTCTGCTGCTGCCCGCCTCACCAACTGCTCACTTTTTGATGCTCATACATTAATGCATCTGTTTCCCCTGAATCACGTTACATATTTATGATCTATACATAACTGAAAATACCAGTCAGTATATAAGCAATTTCACTCCTGGGCACTCTCCCCGCCTCCAGCACCCAAATGCTTCTCAAAGGAAAAGATCCGGATCATGTTCGTTTCATTAAACAATTTCATAATAAGCCCTCTTCCTATTTTTAAAGCATAACAACAGTCTACGGTGACGCAAGTCATAAATTAATTGCTTCCTCTACTTCACTCTCTTTTACATTTCCATCGACGACGAAATGAGCCCCCCTCCTCAATCCGCCGCTCACAGCTCTCCACCGGCGGCCGAACCCCGCACTGCCCTGCACCTCCCGCCCGGGACTCTTTGTCTGCGGATAGCCGGAGCCGCTCCCGGCCGCCTCTCAGGTGCACACGGACAGACGGATGGAGGGACGGACTGACGGAGGGATGGAGGGCCGGGGGGATGAGCGGCCTCACCCCGCACAAAATGCAGACGCGGTGCGGGGCTGCGCCACCGACACAGGACGGGAAATAGGGACCGGAGAAGCCGGCAGCGGAGACAATGTGAACCCATTATCGGGGGACGAACGTAAGATCCGAATTACGGTGATGCAGAAACACCCCGAGCCATCAAGCAGAACTGCACCCCAACACGAGGATTCATTGATAAATGCCTCCGAAGTGCCTCCCCTCCCTAGCTCTCCCGCCCGGCTCGCTGCGGGGCCGCCGCCGCCGCCCGCAGGGGAGGCCACCCCGGTTCGGAGCTCCGCACCGGCAGCCGCCCGCCCCGCTCCCCGACTCACGGCTCTGCCGGCGGCTGCCGCCGCTCCTCGCTTCTCGCTCCTCGCCGCGGAGCCGGGCGGGCAGCGGGGCCGCCCCTCCGTGACCGGCACCTCCGAGCGCCCGTCAGCGCGCGGCCGGACGGCGGCGGATCCCCGAGTCCCGGGGGCGCGGCGCGGGGCCGCGAGCGGCAGCGGGAGCCGCAGGAGGCGGCGCTGCCGGCGGGGAGGGCGGGCTGCAGGGAAATCCCGGCGCGGCAGCCGCGGGGCGGGCCGTGCGCGAGGAGCTCGCTGCGAGGAGCTCGCCCTGGCGGTCGGGAGAGCCCAAAGGCCGGCGGAAGGACCCCGGCCCGTCGCGCAAGCTCTTGCTGGCGGCCGGCGGGTCGTCACGTGGGGAGCCCGTGCGTCCTAAGGCGTTGATAACATTTTTACACTCTCCTCGGATGGAGAGCCGAGGTCGTCGCCCTCCCGCAAGCCTGCCCTTCCCAGGTGCCCGTGGGCAGGTACCTGCCCTGCTCCTGGCGGTGCTGCTGACGGGTCGATTTTGGAAAGGTCGTCTTTGGCAGGGTCCCAAAGCATCGAGTGTGCGTTTGTGGAAGCGTCTGATGTGGTATTCGCCTGATTTCAGCTGGTGCATTTTTCTGATCATTTGAATAATTTTCATTATGTATGGCATTTCTAAGTAAGCGTGAACTGTAGATGCATTGTATGTAGTTGTATGCATAGTTAAAAATATGTTTACATACTCGCACCTGGGTGAGAGAAAATTTCCTTTTACTTTCTTTGCACTGTTAGCGTTGGAGTACATCAATGCTAATGCACCTGACCACAGGACAAGCACATTTTCTTTTATGTAGATGCAGTGTCAGGATGCACAGAACATTTCCATGCTAGGCGTGTGCCTCAGCCTGCAGCACCCTTACACACAGTGGTGTCTGTGGGCGTGAAGCTATCTGAACCTTGGAATCACAGAGTGGTTTGGGTTGAAAGGGATCTTAAAGCCCACCCAGTTCCAGCCCCTGCCAGGGGCAGGAACACCACCACCAGATCAGGCTGACCAGGGTCCCATCCAGACTAGCTTAGAGCACCTCCGGGGACAGGGCATCCTCAACTTCTTGACTTCTTTAGGAAATAATGTCCTTGCAGATGAAATCTGAAATACTTTAAGCTCCGTGAAAGTCCTTTTGTGTACCCTACAAAGGGTAGGAAGGCCCTTCAGAGGGATCTAGATAAGCTGGATCGCTGGGCTGAGGTGAATGGGATGAGATTCAACAAGACCAACTGTCGGGTCCTGCACTTTGGCCACAGTAACCCCATGAGTGCAATATGATTGGGTCTGAGTAGCTGGATGACTGTGAAGAGGAAAGGACATGGGGGTATTGGTTGATGTTTGGCTGAACGTGAGCTGGCAGTGTGCCCAGGTGGCCTTGAGGGCCAACACATCCTGGCCTGTATTTGAAATAGCGTGGCCAGCAGGAGCAGTAAGGTAATCATCCCCTTGTGCTCAGCACTGGTGAGGCCGCACCTCAAGTATTGTGTTCGGTTTTGGGCCCCTCACTACAAGAAAGACATTGAGGCCCTGGAACGTGTCCAGAGAAGGGCAACGAAACTGGTGAGGAGTCTGGAGCACAAGTCTTATGAGGAGCGGCTGAGGGAGCTGGGATTGTTCAGTCTGGAGAGGAGGAGGCTCAGGGGAGACCTCATTGCTCTCTACAACCTTTCAGGAGGTTGTGATGAGGAGGGGTTTGGCTTCTTCTCCCAAGCAACAAACAGGACCCGAGGAAATGGCTGCAAGCTGCACCAGAGGAGGTTTAGATTAGACATGAGGAAGAACTTTTTCTCTCAGAGAGTGGTCAGGCACTGGAATGGCTGCCCAGGGAGGTGGTGGAGTCGCTGTTCCTGGCGGTGTTCAAGAGAAGTATGGATGAGAAGCTACAAGATCTGGTTTAGTGGTAGCAACGGTAGTGGGAGGATAATCGGACTAGATGATCTTGTAGGTCCTTTCCAACCTTGTGATTCTATGATTCTATGATTTTTTTAGCCATCCCATTCACAGCACTTGATTTTTCAAAAAGCCAGGCCCTCTATCAGTCAGTCGGTTGCTGCCTGTGGGAAGGCTTTGGGCTCACAGCCCGGCCCCGGCCCACAGCAGGGCTCTGTGGGGCTCCTCCGGTACCGATGGCATGGGCAGGGAATGCACAGTTCCAGTAATTCTTAATTGCTGTTGCAAGAGCCAAAGTAAATTTGAGAGCAGCCCAGAGGCTGCTCCTACTTTATGCAGAAGGACATTCAGAGAAAACAGCTATTATAAAGTTTGTGTAAGCAAAAGAAAAAAAGAATTCTATAATAACTGCTGGCTTCTTTGGACACATTTCCAACTGAGCAATTATTCAATTATTTATTCTGCATGAATGCATTCCACTCTACCTTTAATCTACCGACTCTATTCTTGAGACTGCTTTTTCATTTAGGAACCTAATTTAAGTGGTTTAGAGCTTTTGAAAAGGGACACTTGAGGGATGACATTGCTCATGTTTCTTTTCAGTTCAGAAGGGAAATGTGTGTGGGCACGCATGTGTGTGGCTTCATGTGCCGGAGCTGACGGCAATCTGCACAGCCGTTTCTGAGGACAAAACACTCGGATTCATCTGCCATAATAACAGGCTGTTGGCACTGTACAGCTAAAACTCTTGTCCCAGCTATGTCACACATCCTTTCCTCTTCTGAATACTTTCTTTGCTTCTTTTTTTGGGTTTCAAACTTCTGCATGTAAGTATACTGTGCCACGGCTGTTTTAATTCGTGTTTCTCTCTTCCGCTCTTCTGCTGTGGCCTCCTGTTCCTCTGGCCTGCAGCACCTGTTCCAGCTTTTCTTCTTTGTTTTACTGTTGTCTTCTGCCCTCTGAGATTAGTACCTGTGCTTTGTGCCACTGTGGTGAGAAGAGAACCAGCTTCTCTCTAGTCCTAAAAGCCTATTCTGCCCAAAGCTGCAGTAATGCCACTTTGGTTGTGTCACTGTGTTTACCTTGTTCAATCCCTTGTTAGTCACTCTGAGGTCGCATGCAAAGCCAACGCTGCACAAGGAGTATCTTCTTTAACCTGCACCAAGTTTACAGCCATAGGTCACAATGATAATGCTTCATAGAATCACAGAATCTCCCAAATTGAAAGAGACCCACAAGGATCATGGAGTCCAACTCCTGGCTCCCTATAAGACCACACAAAATTCAAACCCTATATTGGAGAGCATTGTCCAAACACTTCTTGAACTCCTACAGCTTGGGGCACTGCCCTGAAGAGCTTGTTCAAGGGCTCGACCACCTTCTGATGAAGAACCTTTTCCTGATACCCAACCTGAATTTTGTTTTATTATGAAGGAACAAAGAATGTATTAATAGGAATGTGTTCTGAATACAAATAAATACAGTTACTGTTTTGAGGCAGTAACAGATCAGAGAAAAGTTTCAGTTTCTCTGCAGAAAAAAATGCCAATCCATTCCTTGGCTTCCTGTGTTACAGGAAACCCTGGAGGACAGAGCTGTGCATGCCAGAGGGGGAACCACAGTTCCTACAAGATCCTGAACTCTGAATGTCTTTGAATTCTTAGCAGTTAAAGAATCAACATCGTTAATAACATGCAGATTTTGAACTGATCGTGGAAAGTGATGGAATCTTCACCACTTGGTCTCCTGCCACCACAGACTTATGCTAGCTCTCCTATCATTTCAAACTGTCATTAGGAGCTGAAGCTGGAGTTTAAAGCATAGTCTTAAGGTTCCTAAATGACAGACATGCTTGAATACTTGAATACTTAAGTCCCTGTGATATCCAGAGAGTGTAAGTATTAAATATCTGTTTAAGTGCCTTGCTGAATGTGGATGACTTTTATTTGTCATAATATTGCTTTTATTTATACGTGGCATTTTTGTGCTTCTTTCAGCTGGAACTAGATGATGAATTCAGTGAGGATGGCTGAGCAGAAGCTCTTATACTTTGAAATCGTCTGTTCAAAAACCATAGTTCGGGAACAAAGTTTTATGATTTGTAAAGTACGCACTGTTAACATGAACTCTGGAAGCTAAGAAGTTAAAGAAGTTAGCACAATGACTCTATGTGCTGCAATCACAAACAAAAAATTTGTAAAACCTTTTTCAAAATCCATCTAATGCAATTCCTAGTGTTCTTGAAGATTAGTTTCTGAAATACCATTACTAAGTAGTGTTTAGCAATCATATATAGGAATTTTTGTCTCATTTTTAATAATCTGTGCAGGTTACCAATATGCACATATCCAAACGTACACCATTTTCAGTAATTTGCTTTACAGAGATATACAACTGTAGGGTCTGAGGAGCTTCAGGGTCAACTCCACGTTATGCCCTTTTGCAGGATTAAGCACACTTAGCTTTTAAAACCAGAAATCCATGGACCTCTCAATTCTCTTTTCCAGGGGGGATGCAGCCCCCTCCGCCACCTTTTGCAGTTCCCTATTGATCCCCGGACTGTGAGCAGGCTGGGAAACCATGCACCCATGCTGTTTCTTTGTGTCCTATGTGTCTGTCCTCTGTTCCTAAAATCATCCACCGATGGAAACCACACAACCTCCCACAATACCTCCACAGTGTCATCTCTTTACTGTCGTTATTGTTTTCCATTTTCCCAGCAGCTGAACACCTGAGTACTTTCCTTGCTGCAAAGGAGCATCATCTTATAATAATCCTACTTGGAGGCTTTTTTTCTCTCTAACCTTATACTTTTTCTTCACTGATTTCTCTTACCAAGTCAAAACAACAATCAGGGCTACACCGTGCATCTTCTTTTCTTGGAAATTATTATGAAGCATTGGAAAGAAACAGTACGATCTGACTGAAAGAAAAATCTTCTGCAACTTGTTTGCCACAGATTATTTCTATAACTGTCACTTTGGGAATTTCTATAAATAAAATCACTATCGCTCTTCTGAGAAGTGAACGTTTTCTACCATTTTTTAAACAATGAAAAAATACAGATCTGTTTTTCATCTAAATTCTTTATATATTTGAAATCACTCGTAGAAAAAAGTCCAAAGAAATGTGGTTAGCTTTGACGAAAAGAAGCCTCCCAGTGGGATATTTAACAGAATACCTAGAAAACAGCGTTGAAAGACTTATAATATTTGGATCCCATTTTTTAGCCTCTCGTTCTGTGACCTCTGATCTCCAGAGGACCTTACTTCACTTTGACTTATTATCCTCTGTGGTGATAACACTTTGGGCACAGGGGAGAAAGAAGGACTAATTGACCTTCCGCTTGAGCAAGGCTTTTGCGTGACCTTTTACATATTAATGATGGATGTCTGACTTGCAGCTTTTTTGGTATTCCAACACTGCACAAGTTTTGGCTTTCCAACCCTGCCTTTTCTTCCCGCCTTATGAAAATCCCCGTGTGCAGGCACGTGCGCGTGCAGGCAGCAGCCTTCCCCCAGATATTCACAGGCTGCCCAGCAGTGCCTGGGGCAGCGCGTGGGGTGAGGCAATGATTCAGCTGGTGAAAGGAGATGGCAGTTCATGTCCTGCCCCAAATAGCTTTTCTTTCTTTTGTCCTCTCCCTGGGTCCTCCAAATCCAGGCCGCTTTTCTCTGCAGATCTCCCTGGGAAGAAGAGGACAAAAGTCCCCCTGTAGTTGGAGGGAGGGGATGCAAACAGGTCTCTAGTGCCAGATGGAGCCCGATGGCTGCAATCACTGACAGCTTCAGATAGGCAATTAGTCAGTTTTTTAATAAAAGGAAGACAATGGCTGTTCGAAACTTAGAAGGGAAGAGTAAAACACGTCACTAGAAACAATATTGTAGTAGTTCATATAAATGTAATAAGCGGATAAGGTATAGAATGAATACGAATTTCAGTAGAAACTGCTCATTTCTCAAAGAGCGAAAAAACAGTGACAATTCTGCAAATATTATCTTTCTTAATAGAAAAATAGGCACTTTGCTTTCAGCATTTAGGGACTGCTTCTGAAACTGCTGAGTGCTCATGCCTCCCATTAACTGTTGTGGGAGTTGAGAGCAGCTGGCACCCCGAGGAATCAGGCACTTTGGTGGTTTTAATTTAGTCTGACAATAACGTTGAATAAAAATATTCTTGGGGATAGCCCGCAATTATATAGTATGAGCTCATTCCTTCATTATGAAATGTGAGGTGAAACCATTCATAACTGCCGGCCAATATTACAACAGGCAATTCCAGTTTTTCTTTGCATGGGAAAAGCACTAGTAAGCTTTAATGAGTTTCAAAAATAGCTGCCACATCAGAAAATTGTAATTGTGCTTGTTTTTCTAATGTGAATACCTGTTCAGCAGACGTCGCTTGAACAATGGAATCCAAATAGACCAGGGTATGTAAAATAGCTACTTCTATTTGTCAGCTGCACACCCATTGTTTTCAGTCAGAGCCTGCAGAGCAGCTTCAGCTGTACATTCCTAGGAAGTGAATAATATCAGTTGAGATTATGCTACAGTACCACATCTATTACAAGCACATTATAAAGATTGAATATAACCTAATTAGGAAATGCTGAAGTCTGCTGGGTGTGGGCTGGTAAAGAGTCTTTTTATACGACCTGAAAATGAGAGTTTACAGAGGATAAAACAAAAGGTAACACTGCAGATTTCAGCCCCTGAATCCAGATATCACATATGCATCTCACATTCCTCGTACCGTTACCACTAAGCTAAACAATCACTCTCCGAGTTTCACTTCCATGCAACTCTTTTGTAAACACTTTGTGAATCCAGCAGCAGGACAAGCCAAATTTGGTCACAGTCTTATTTTCAATCCAGATGAGAATTAGAGCTACCTTCTGGCTTTCAGTGCTGGAAGGATGAGGCTGGGGAAGGAGTCAGCCAGAGGTTCTCCCAAGAAGCAGTAGCTCTGTGTGCCCTCAAAGAAAGTTGTGCTTCCTTGGCACTGCCTATGGAAGAGCCCCTGGCCCTCACCGTAAACCCCACTGGATTGCGAAAGTAAGAGCAGACCAGTTGTCTCCTTTGGGTTCTCGCATACTCTCTCTGGTATTAATTCAACAGCAAAAGATAGCAAATACCTTAAGACCATAGTGTTCTACCTTGATAATGGGGCAGTTCCATCTCAAATGTAGCTTCTCAGCTTTGTTCTCAGCTTTGGATTTGGATAGGATGTATCTACGGGAATGGAAGGTATGTATTTCCTCACAGATTTCTCAAGGGCCTTATTTTTCCTTTATGGAAAGTGAAAGGGCAAGCTTTTCCAATAACACCACAGGACTTACCTCTTCTAATAGGTCTGACATCCCTTCTGATCTGCAGGACAAAACTGTGTCACTGCTTGCAGCCTTACCGCAGCATCACTGGTCAATGTTATAGGATTTCACAGCCATAAAAGCCTCTATCAGCTGCGTCTGTCTACACGTTGTTGTTAGCTGGGCATGCTGCTGGATAATAAGAAGTCACTGACAAAATGCCTTCAAACGTTTCTCTTGTCTTGCATTTACCACCTGGTTCCAAACTGTTGCAGTAATGCCAACAGCTGGAACAGATCAGTGCTCCAAGCTGGATTCATGCCCTACCACTGCTGGAATAGGGGCTGCAGAGAGAAAACTTCAGCATGCCAAGCTGAAAGCAGTGTACTATGTTTACAGGACAAAGTCACATCTGTACAGGTACTCACAAAGGACAGACCAGTTTTCCCACAGCACACCACAGAATGGTGCAATTGACTATGCCGTTAGCACCAGTAAATATCACCTCAGATGTCATGGTATGCCACATTACTGAATACAGTAGCAGGATAGATACACTGGAGATTATCTGTGCCATTCATGTGCTTAGACCTAAGTTAAAAACCAGTAATTACCTGTTTTCTTTGCCACGAGGATCTTTTAGAGACCACATGCCCATTGGAAAGAAAGAAGTGATTCATCTCATTCTGTGTTGGTCTTCACACAGTGCCTTGTTTAAACACTATGGGATTGATTCACAGCTGATTTTACTGTATGGCAGAAGTAACTGTTAAGATCAAAGGCATAATGCTGGTGTGAAGTCCCCATTAGGCATCTCACTTAAAGACTACATAGACATTACACTTCGTAGTGTAGTGGAGCTACGAGATATGGTTTAGTGGACCTACAAGATATGATTTAGTGGAGCTACGAGATATGGTTTAGTGGAGCTACGAGATATGGTTTAGTGGAGCTACGAGATATGGTTTAGTAGCTTGTGGTACTAATAGGAATGGGAGGGTGGTTGGACTAGATGATCTTGCAGGTCGTTTCCAACCTTGCGATTCTGTGATTCTGTGATTCTGTGATAGAAGGTTATACTTTGTGCACTTCCCTATATCTTGTTACTATATCCACACAGCTCCTACCCTGTGCCCTGAAGACCAGGATCATATCTGCCACTGCTATGCATTCCCCCAACATTAGGGAGTTGCCCCTTCTTACAGATGTGATTAGCTATGCCTATGCTCTGCATTAATATGAACATTTAAAATGCAAAATTTGTAAAATCCCACAGCCCCAAACACCAACCTCCCCAACATTTTAAAGGCCTGTTTTTTGTTGTTGGTTTTTGTATTGTTTTGTTTTGTTTAGCTTGAACACGATACCCAGATCAGTTAAGATCTTAACTAAGAAGCTAATTACTACCCTGTTTTTAAGCCATAGTTTTTAACATGTGGCCCATGGGCCTCTGGGTGCCACTTCTAAGGTGTTTGTAAGTAAGAAAAGCACGTGCATTATCAGTGGGTTTGCATTCACACAGGAAAATTTTTAGAAGCCTGGAGAATGAGAAATATTGAAATGTATAATCCAGAGAATGCAAACTTACACCTTTTTGCTACACATGGAAAAGATTTAGCTGCTTATTTTAGATTGAAAAGTATTAGTGGGAACGAAATATATGGAAGGCTTAAAAATGATTAGACTGATAGCATCTGAAGTACATTCCATAAGATACCCAGTGATTTGCAGAAAAATGTCTGAAAGCCTAGTAACAAATATTAATGATATATGTTTTAATTTTCACAGTATTCACATCAATTACAGTAGTGTTTATATCAGTACTCCTGTTACATAATTAGATGACCTGACATCTGGCTAAACAACCAACATATTGCATGCCATTAAAACACTGATCAAATTGCATAGGATAATAATTTGACAGTAGTGGAAAACTTCATTTGCTTATAATAAATAGCTGTGGATATTTTCCCCAGACAAAAATATTTTCATCTGAAGGATGTAACCTTCATTAACTCCTTCCTTCTCCTCCTCACCTTCCCACACATATATAAATATGTTGTCATCCTAGAAGATTATTTGGGAAACAAGTGGACTAATCTTTTGAAATGTGGTAACCGCCTACAAACTGACAATTAATTAAAGGCAAAAAGTGCCCTACTGGTGTAAATAAATCCTAGAATAGAAAAACCCTTAGGAATTTTACATGCTTCTAGGAATTTTACATGCAATAAATTTGTCCAGAACCAAAAGACACAATTCTTTGTGTCTTTTGACACTGAATAATATTTTAAATCTCATTCTGTTTTAGCTAAATTATGCTTTTTGAGTAACCTTTTAAGCAAACTGGTGTGACTGGAACATATTTTAGATAAGAAGGTCATCAGTCTGTATGTATTGAATGTGTCTGTGCTGAATGACATAATTTGTGTTTCTTAAGTATTCACAATACTTGGAGTTTTTTTATTTGGATTCTGGTATACTTGAAGTTGGTTTTTATTTAATTTTATTATTTTTAATCTAGTTTACTATAGATGATTTACACTTACACTGATGTCCACAGAGGCAACTGGAGCAGAACAAATGCAGTCAGTTAGTAACATCTACCAGTTGACTAGAAGCACACTGAGAGTTTTTGTTATAAGATTTCCACTACTTTCAGCAAGCAGTGCTGAAAGTGCTAAGAACAGCTCCTTCTGTTTGGCCTAATCTTTCAAAATGCAACAGAAAGGTGTGAGTTACCCTAGCCAGGTTATGAGTTAGTATCTTCTGATGATGGAATTAATAAAAATGCCTAAAAGTTTGTCACAAGCCCTCCTGTAAATGCAGACAATGTGAAGTCTAGTAAACCACACTGGATTTGAGCTAGCACGTAATAAAGGGGCAGAAATACACACCACTTTAAATCAGTTTCTTATTCAGCCTTTCTGACTTCCAGTTATCTTCCCAAGACTGTAAAAAGTAAGTCTGAAAGAAATAGAAAAATTTGCAATTGCTTTCATATATCTACTTTTTCTCCATTTCAACCTAATTTAAGATCAGGAGTGTCCTTTTTTTTTTTCCATCAAGTTTCAGTTTCTTATATAAATAGTCCACAAAGATTATTCAGTCTTCATTTTCATGTTCTGAAGCTCACAGTACTATTGAAGCCACAGCAGCCTTAAGCTAGACGATCAGTGCTCAACTCAGATGTCCAACACTGTGTGAACATCTGTGCATAAAGAGATGACTTTGCAATTTATTCCATTTTCAACTGGATTCTGAAGCGGTGAGCTTATTTTATGCTGTACAGGCTCTCATATGTTAAAAAAAGTTTTGGTTTCATGGAATGATATCATAGGAAGACTCTCTCATGGTATGCCCGACTATGGGAAAATAAATAAAAAATGTGTCATCAAAAAAAGTGCCAGAGCAGCTTACCGTAAATTCTCTAGTGGATTCCATCAATAAAGGAAAGAGCCTTACTCAGAGTTTGCTCACAATTGACCAGTTCCTGAAGTCTCTAACAAAGATTTCCTTAGGCTGTGACCAGGCAGGGTGTGTGAAGAGATGCAGAAGCAATTCTTCCTGAAGGGACTCTTGTTTGGAAAGTGTCCAGTGCTCGGGATAAGGGAGGAAAGTTTCAGCTGGGAGGAGACAGAGGAAGGAATCTGATTTCTGCATGTCAGTGTTTTCATATTTACCTCTGCTTGGCCTTGCTTGCCATTGTGTAGTGTTTGCTTTAAAAGTGATTCAGAATTTATGGAGTCTTTCAGGAGGATGTCCAGTAACCTGTGATTCATGACATCCTGCAGAAGTTGCATGCTGGTTAATAATACCCTCTCTGTACGGAACTGCGTTTCTGAGCTGTGAAACATCACAAGTGCTGACAAATCATTCCAACCTAATTCTCTTGAAAACCTGTTTCATGATGTACAGCCCTTTGGAGCACAGGCTGACCTCCAACAGCTTCCAGAGCACTTGGTGGCTGGCTGACAGGCATCACAGAGCCCAGCCCTGCACACACACCAGCCCCTGCAAGGTGTTGGTATTAAAGAGCTTACACACAATGATGCTGCATTATCTGAATAACTGTTGGATTATTTAAACTACAAGCTTCCAGATTACAGGTTTGGTCTGCAAAACCCCATCAGCATGGCCCTGCTCCCTGCTGTGGAGCAGCCCCAGGGGCCTAGGCCAGGCCAGGTTATCTTACAGCCCATCCAAGTCCAAAGGAAAGTTTGCTGGCTTTGGAGAGCTCTCTGCCTGGCAACAGGCCTAATGAGATTTACAAGTTTGAAGTCTTTGGCTAGCATACTATTTAGATCTGAATTTTAAATTACGCTGTTATTTAGAATCAAGGAAATTATTTATTTTACTGATAGTATTAAAAAATTAACATTATTAACACCTAGGGTAATACATATAGAAGTATGCAGTCTCTTAAAGTGAAATGGAAATAAATATGTAGGAAGAAAAGTGGCATTAAAAGCAAGTTACAATAATACTGCTGCCTACAGACAATTAGGGTTCAGGGTTTGTTTTTGGCTCCCAAAGAACTTGCTAGCACTGATCTGTTGAGGTTTGGCAAAGTGTGCCCTTAACAGAAAATCCTGTCTGGACTTCCAACTGACTTACAAGAACATAGTGACAATGACTTTTGCACTTAGGGAGATTTCTTTTCTGCAAAGTAAGAAGGTGGCCATTTCGCTGTCCTCAACAGGAATTACCTGAAAGGCAAATATTGACCTGGGAGATAAATGCCCATCTGTGCTGAATTACCTCACACCTAAATAACTATTTCCAGGGGGTGGGGATGCAGTAGTTGAGACCAAAGCAGGATCAAGAAATGCTGAACTTCCACATTCCATTTCTCCTTTTGGCGTAATATTGCCATTTTTTGTAAATAGATGTGGCTTAAGCTGACTGGTACAGGATATTGTAAATTGAAACACTTCCTTAAAAACACAATGCTTGCACAGGTGCAGTGAGATACAGGATGATAGTTATTCAGTGACGCTCATCCTCACAAATATATGTCTCTTGATCCATGTGGCCAAAAGAAACCTTTTCAGCCACCTTTCTTCTTGTCATTGAGAAGCGTAAGATGTTAAGAGTGTTTTCAAACAGGATGACAAAGCTACATCCTGCATGGATTTGAAAGGAATAGATTTCAGAGAGCCTGCAGTAGCCCATAATATCCTTCCTGCTTGGTTGGACCTATCACTGCTGATCTCAATACGGGGAAGTCCCAAATAAATAGGAGCTTTCAGCTTCCCCACTTGTGCTGCATTCCTGATTGGTATCTAAGCCCCTATTATTTGCTGGCCAATGGGGAGGGAAACGCATCATCGATTAGCTCATGGTAGGTTTGAATCAAGGAATGTGAGTATGTGAAATTGCAGCACAGTTAGATCACCATACGCTGACGGCTGCTAAGAATCAACCTTGCCCTGTTGTTTTTTGAGAATATGTCCCATTTCCTATGGAACAGGGGTATTTCTGGTGCAGCAGATAGGCGCAGGCTGTGCTGAGGCCAAGGGTATGGGCCTGCTCTTGTGTGCAGGCCGTGCTCCTCCTGACTGTGCCAGGACCTGACCCTCACCATGAGTAGCTCTCTTCTGGGCTTCAGCAGGCAGCATGCCTCTGCCTTTCTGCCCAGTGCAAAGCTAGGAAGCGATGGGCAGCCCACATTCAGGAATCAAATGTGTTTCCGGGTCCACCCCCAGGCCCTCAGACTTGTTCCACAGTGACATTTTGGACTGATCGTGACTGCCACCCATCTCCATGTTCAAAGTATGCAAGCCACTCCTCAGAGCTCTTTAACATCACACCTGAGAAGCTCCTTCCATAGCATCCGCATGGTGCTTCTTGACTGTCCAGTAGGGACAACCCTCTAGGACTCAGACCCCCCATGGGGCTCAGCTGCAGTCACCCTGAGGGGAAAGCTAGAGCTGCATCTGTGGCTAATTGCGGGGATTTATATGCCTTCTCTTAACTATCGCCATGGTGGCACAGTTGCTGTGTAACTCTTATCAGAGCTGCTCACTCCTACTTTTGTTCACATGTATCCTTTGCTTTCACTGGTTTTGTTTTTCCAAGTTTCCAAGAGGATTCCATGTGGTTTCTTGGGACAAGAGATTCCATCAGCCACCTTGTCTTTTGCTAATATTATTTTTGACAACAACTGAACAGTGACTGTTAGTATTCATTTCCATAATGTAGGTCTCATAAAGAAAGTGGCGTAATCAAATAATACCTCATTTTGTGTTGCTTATTTGATGGAAGGGAGGAGTGGAGATAATTTGCCACTTCATCATCCTCCTAATTAAAAGTCTGATGCTTTTACCCAGAATGCCCATTTGTTACTATTAGGGTGGTACAATGCCAGGTCAAATTCTGACAAAGTACAAGTCTTTTAATGGTCGGATTCTGCTATTGTTAAGAGTAGTGCAAATCAGAAGAAAACTCCTCTGATTTTAAGGTAGCTGTGATGCTAAATTGTCAGCAAAACTGAATCATATTTATAAGAAAAGATGTAATGTTAATGTCTGCCTTATGTTTGTGGATGGTTTCGTTTGAAGAGGTACAAAACAAAAGCTTAGGATTACTGAATTTCTGCTTCCCAAAGCATATACAATATCCAGATTTTCCTCTAATTTACATTTGGATAACTTCATGGATTTGGGGATAAAAAGAAAATGAAAGAATCTGCACTAAATAGAAAACTTTGGATTTTATTTGTTTAAAAGCTATGTCTTAATATAACAAACTAAGCTAAGGAACTGACATGAAAATCAACTTTTAAATGAAGACAAATGCACTTTAATAGTATTCTTTGTAAAATATCCTGAATCTGGTTGTATATCATAGGAAGCTATTCATTATTTTTAGCAATGATCAAGTGGTTCTAGATAAAAGGCTTAAAGCTGGACTTTGAAGGTACTGTTGTTTTCATTAGTTGGGGAGATGAACTGGATCAGACCTGATGAGTCACTGCATGAGCGTGCAGGAATGTTGATCCAGCTGCATATCGGGATTCTCAGGTGCACATTTCTTGTTCAGAATTAATAGGGAAGCATTACACATTCAATAGATTCTTACTAGATGGAGAATGTTTCCTCCTATGAGGAAGGACATGTTAGCCAAACTCCTCATGGCAGCAGCGTACAATACATACTGCTGATGGAAATACAATGATTTCTGATCTGCTTTGACTTTCTATCTTAGTTCCTTTTTTTTGTAGTCCAAAGATAGTAATGCAACAGTGAGCAGGACTCAGTCTTAAAGAGCTGTTTTTGCCATTTTTACCTCTAACTTACAGTGAAAGAGAAAGTTAATGTCTTGGAAAGGGAGGTAGCCAAAGTTTAGGAACTTCTCACCTACAGAAGTTTGCAGAGAGCATATGCAAAAGATATGAGCTATTGTTACTATTATTTTTATATGGAAATGTTTAGACTTGGATCCAGTGAGCTCTGCAAAGGTCTCTGCCTACAACATCCAGAAACACTTCTAGTGAAAATTATTGAAGATTATGTTTCATTTTAAACTCCGTGCATCGTTTAAGTGTTTCACATTTTTGTCATGTGTCTTGTAAGTTGTTTGGTATTCATTCAGAACAATTGCTAAGATAATTTCTAAGGTGTCTTATCCTGCTGTTGCTAAGGTTTCTTGTACGTTCTAAGCGAGAAGAATTATTGTTGTATGTCTTTAGTGAGATTTTTTGACCTAGGCAACAGAAATATGTGAACTGCAATCAAGGAAAATAATGCAATGAATCTGAAATGAATTTGATCCAGTTCTAGTCATTTGTAGCTGATATAAGACAGGCTTTTGATTTCATGATTTAATTAGCTAGTAGGGAGACACGCTTCTGCAGAAAATCATTTTAACTTTATATTTACATGCTTTCTAATTGCAATAGTATGCATTAGCAGCTGTGCTTGATAGAACAGAACTGCCATTTCTGGCATGTCCTCTGGCTTCTTGCTTGCTGTTTCTCAGCATTTTCCTTTCTCTTGCATGGAAGTCTTGCCTGGACAAATTTTGATCACTTCCTATACTCGTCTGGAGATTTCAGCCTTCATAGAGACAGTTCTTTGTGAAAAGTCAGGCCCTGTTTTGCGTATAGAATCATAGAATCACCAAGGTTGGAAAAGACCTCCAAGATTAATTAGTCCAACCATCCACCTATCACCAATATTTCCCACCAAACCATGTCTGTCAGTACAACATCTGGATGTTTCTAGAACACAATGCAGTGTACTGACACGTAAGCTGACTGTTTAGGACCTGCTGTGTATAAAGGAGTCCTAGAGAAGCAGAGTATGGATACATGGTAGTGAGCAGGGATGTATATATACCCCACTCACATGATGCCTGCTTCTACAGCAAGCATGGGATAGGCCCTGCATGCACTGTGCAGCCACATCAGACCTGTAAAAGCAGTTTGACACAGATAGGGAAAATCAGATGCAACTTGTGAGCTGGTTACTGGGCATAACCACTCTGTGGTTGGGCAGTATGTCTGGGAAATCCTGGAGATACGTGTGATGTTACCACACAGGGATGAAGCATCTGTGACAGAATTTGGCTGGTTCTTTGCTCATTGTGTGAGAACATCTATGTAAGCAACTCTAAACTCCATACTTTCAGTGTTCATTAGCCTTGGTTTTCCTCAGTGCTTCCTTAAAGCCTTTGGCCCAACTTTTGTATTGTATGTTTTTTCACAGAACTGCTAGAGATTTTGAACTCTGCTACCTTCTGTGGTTTAATATATCTGTGAATACGTTTTAGATATTTTAATTATATTTGGAATTTCAGAGAAATCCTGATCGTCTCCTGTGACAAGATCAGTCATTCCTCAGCTCACTAAGCACATGAATGTATAAACCTCTAAAGTGTAGCCGAAATGTTGAGGTATAGTTCCTTTCTCGACTGACTCATTTTAGATGGAATTTAGCATAATCAGACACTATATATTTTTAGATTTACGTAATTATATAAGCACTGCTAAGACTACAAATAAAGCCTTATATCATTATGAAACAGTAATAACAGTCCAAGAAAAACTCCAGCTTACCAGAAGAACATTCACTTATGGAAGGAAAGATAAATATTTCTAAGACTCACATCATAATTTTAGCCATATCTGAAAGAATATTTTTTTCTTTTCCAGTTTATCTTCTAGCTTTGTTAATTAGAAGTTATGGTTCTTGCCCAGAGGAACTCTGGTTTCCACTTAGCTATAATTTCAGTGCATGCATGGAATGCAGCCCTCTATGCAGAATGAGCATGCTGCCCTGTGGCTTTCTTATGGCTGGAGATGTGTTTGTCTTATCAGTGAGCTACAGGTGAAAAAAAAATCACTGCATCCTTCACTCTTACTGATGTACGGGATGGATTTGTACATAGGTAGGGCTAGTGGTATCATTTACACATAAGTGTGTCAAAAATATGTTTCCCTGTTAATGATAGTTGGATTGGTGCTTTTTGCGTGCTTTTGATTCATTAACATTTTCAGTCTAATTTTTCAGTCAAGAAGGGGTTCCCTATCCATTCTTTTCCTGAAATAATATAATATAGGATTGAATTTTAATATTAAGAGAAAGGAATCATCTTTTTCCAAGATGATAAATTGTAAAGAATTTAGCTAGATTGCCTGACTGGAATGTTTTCTTTAGAATAATGAGTGGATTTATAAAACCTCCAGCTCCCCCCACCCCCATCTGTAAAAGCAGTCAGAATAACGGGTAGATCATACCGATTACAATTCTACCAGGAGCCGTTTTTGCTATGCAGTTTATTTTGTGCAAGTGCAAAATTCAGGCATCCAAAAACAATAAGACAATTTCTCCCCAGACAATGAGATTTTAAGTAATAAGAATGTTGATACTTTTTTCATTCCTTGATGTTATAAACATTTGGCGTGACCTTCTACCTAGTCTCTGTCTATTGCTCTAAAAACAGCCTGTGATATTGTATTTCATTTGCCTTGAAAAAACTCTGTGTCCCAGGAAACTCAGCAGATCTCTGTAACATAATCAGTTTCCATGCACTTTTACCCAAATAAAAAATATATATTTAAATAAGAATCATTTGATATGTGCATTAAATTTATCAGTGCAGGTTTTCTTATAAATATGCCAATGTCTGTTTATACAATATGCATATTACTATAAATACTTAACTCTGTAAGCTAGGTACTTTATTTCTTCATTTAGCCTTGCCAGTGCCAGCTTTTTACAAAAGTGGAATGAAGCCTTCAGGTCACCCCAGAAATGACAGTATTAGAAAATAAATAAAAGTTTACTCTTTTTTTCATGTCTTTCATTTTTTTGTGAGGGTCTTCATAACTTATTTAATAGTTTTATGTTTTCATGCCTTTTGCAGAACAGGAACTTATTTATTCCATGAAACATAGTAAATATGTTTCATGGATATAAATATGCAGTGACAGGCTATGTTGATGGCTCTGTTTCAGTTGTAACTTCATTTAAAGTGTTCATGATTTCTATGCTGATAACTACATAAAATGATGCTGAAAGTGATGTAGAGAGAAAGATCTAGCAACCAGGCTACAAAGGGCTTGAGAAACTGTTACAAAATCAGTGTCTTTTCTTCAAATCAGTGTCTTTTTTCTTTGTCATTTTAGGTATAGATTCCAGATTTTTGCACGTATTTAAAATACACGGAAGAAATCTGAATGAATAGTGAAATGCAAAGAAGGATTAAAAAGCAAAATGTTATTTCTCCTATTTCCAGTTCATTGCATCTCGAATGAAGAATAAACTGTGCTTAGAATGGAGTTAAGCAGAGGGTTCATCTAGGATGTCTCATACTGTGTATAAATCAGAAACACAGGCACTTGCAATGCTTTGTGTTATGTGTAAACACAGTAAACAGTTTGGAAAAAAGTTACTTTTTTGAAAAGTGACTCAAAAGTAGATGTGAAAATCATTGCCCAGTCTATGACTTTGCAATAAATTCTATACCTGAAGGAAATTTGCTCTGGTATAGTCTGCGTGTTTCAGGCATATTTTGTGTGAATTATGAACAAAGATGTGCTTGAGCAACTGGATACATTCTTCTTCTGATAAATCAAAATCAGTGCAAGTTTCAGTAATAACAGCAGCAGCATTGGGTTTTGTCCCCTGTCCTCCACTCCCCCACTGAAAATTCAGGACCTGATTCCAGGCTGGCTGGAGCCAGCACAAGGATTTCCATGCTGAACTAAGACTTGCATTAGGATTGCAGCACCTAAGTGAGTCATTACACTCTGTCCTTACACTCCCTTCTTTCCCCTGTGGGGATGCACATTTATGGAATTATCAGTAAATGAGTTTTATGATCATTTTCAGAAATTCCTTCTCCTTGCAACAGATTTCTTCTTTCATTGATCTTAACCCTATACCTATATTTCAAATATATGTACATGTGTACATATGTATATACATATATATATATCTCATTATATACCAAGGGCTTTTAAGCAGCAGTAACATAAGATTTGTTTAGTCCTTGTACTGAGTACTGTTAGACCTTGGCATGTACTGAAATCAGAACTCCTGACTGAACCTTGCAAAACTCCCAAATCAGACATTGCATCTCTGGCAGAATAGATGCTTACTCTGTATTTACCAGTTAAGTGAAGGTGATTTGATAATAAGTAAAACATATCTTGTAACTGAAGCTGTCTAATGATGTCTTTCAGCATTTTCAAAGAGCCCTGTGATATCTGCAGCTCAGCTACTTTCCTATATTTGATCCAGATTTTTTCAGCTCTATGTGGATAAATGTTTTAGGGTGTTGCTGCTGTTTTTTCCTGCTGCATCATATCTTCCTCTAAAAAGTGATTAGTGATTAATACTTAACATTTTTTTTTTTATTAGAAGCACATTTTATTGTTAATTGATTATTAGGTCATTATTAACTGATCATCAATTATCAATTTATTTATCCTCATCATACCTCTCTGACATTGTAGTGACTTCCCTTGTATGGATGGAGAAATTTGAGTGGGTGAGATTTACCTGATAGCAGATTCTGATTCAGTGATGAAGTTCAGACCTCAAATTCTTCAACACATTGTCTTCAAATTGGCAGTTAATAATTTGATAAATGTATATAACTGAGTAAATGTGAATAAAAATTTAGCCAGTCTTCACTACAGAGGATATTTTTTAATTAGTCAGTTACTGATTGAATTTGATCTGCCTGATCCTAAAGCCTGCAGTTTGGATATACATGGCTGTTTGGATTTTCACATTACTTACAGTTTACATGATTTGCTTCCACCAAGAGAAGATAAATTGCTTCCTAAATAGAATTGCTGAAGTTCATTTTACGTTCAATACGCACTTACAGACAATTGGAAGTGATACCATGAGTAATCTGGGTCTTTGGACATGAATATCTCATACCCTAATCTCAGGTTACAGTGCCGTCATGCACCTTGGTAAAACAGATGGATCACACTGTGTTGTCCCAGAAGTCCCTGAAAAACAGAAAATATGAAACCAAAACCCACCTTGTCTCCATAGCACAATCTTACATCTGCTTTTCCCAGGTGATGACACCCCTTGCCGCAGACACAACAGCTTCACAGACAGTGTGGGACACTTTGGAAACCAATGCCAAGGCACAATCTTGAGTGCTAAGCTCTTACCGCTTGCCTCTTCTCTTTGTTGGGGAGAATTTCCAGCTCAGATCAACAACAGTGGACAGGATAGACTTCACACAAGCCATTTCAATATTGGTAAATAGTATTTTTTCCTTTCTTCTCTGAAAATTGCCTCTGGGCTACTGCCTTCCTTTTGCCCTCACTTAATCTTGAGTCCTTTGTGCAGGATGTGTCCAGCCTGCTGGCCATTTCTGTGCTGATAGGAGAGCTTGTATACCTCTTCAGGCACAATCTACAGCATTAGGTATTGACCAAAACTTTCCTTCATCTATGTGACTACTCCTGCTCTTGTCACAGGCCCAGCTCTGTGGAACTGCCATTTGTTTTGTTCACACAGCCCCATGGCTGTGGCTGGACTGAAGGCAGAGTTTCTGTAGTTCAAACCATCACAGCACAACCCCTGTATGAGAAATTATTTCAGCCCTTTTTATGTTTACTTTCCAGGTTTTTTATATCCAGCAGCTTAAGCATAACTGAAGCATTTTTCCTAAGAACATCAAGCTGAGCTGGAGAGGTACCTCCGATTCACAGCCTGTGGCTGTGGCTATATGGTAAGGACAAGCAGGGAAGGAAAGGAGAATATATTCAGATGGAAAAAGCTAGTGTGGAGCTGCCTTCCCCTCTCAGCTTTGGCTGGTTGGCATTTTTCACTGAGTTTGGCCTGGGATTGTGAGGCAGGAACCTCTGACCTAATCACTCATCAGCTTTATTTGACCACACTCAGTCTCCTTCTTCAGAAAACATGATTACTGGGTCCTAAACACTTCCTAGAGTCTTTCATCTTTCTTCTATTTAATTAATGCTAATTTCCTTGATGGTACTTCTAAAGTACAGTTGGAGCCTGGATGTAGATTATAGAGCACTTTACAATGTCAGCACTAAATCAGACAGAGACGATGAAGCAAATAAATATGAATTTCCTGAGACTTGTGAAGGGTAAAATTTTATCCTGCAGTGCATTAGTGCCCTTGAGATTGTGTAACGCCATAAGTCATGGAGTTATCATGACAGTTTGTTACCTGGAAATCCTCTTCCTTTATTCCATATACTTACTTCATTTTTGTAGACAAATCAGTTTGACACATGTTAACCTGAAACAATAACTTTTGCCTTTCATAGAGTTTTTAGGGTAATTTTTCCCAAAGAGCAAAGGGTAACATAAACTTGTTGAGAGAAATGAAGAGGGACTGAAACCATCTTCAAGAGTCTTATTTTGAGCCCAGTGCCTATCTGAGACAGAAGTGAAGATCATTTTGAAACTAAGAAGTTCATTCAGCTTATATTGTAGCAAGTAGGATATCACTGAATCCATGCCAAGATAATTGCTCTCCATTTTAGTGATATTTACCTTCTGTAAGAAAGGTATATGGATTATTTTTTAATGTAATGTTTGACTCCGCAATATGACTCAAGCCAGGTTATGCAGCCAGCATTGTTCCACATACTGCTGGGAAGACATATGGAGATATATGACCACTTGCACACTTTATAAGGTGTGTTTGTGGGTGTACATGCATAAGTACGATTGGAATTTGAAGATCAAGTTCTAAAGCTGTGTTCTAAACACTCCAAAAGCCAGACACTCTGGCTCACTCTGAAACTCCAGTAGCCATTGCACTGCATTGTCTGATCACTTCCAGTGGAAAGCTGATGTGAAATACTGGCTTGGTTTATTAGTATATTCTTATCACTTCTGTCTGATTATTGAGGGATCTAACCAGGGAATTCCTACCAGGGATTTCTCAGCTCTGCTATTCTAAATAGCATCTGTTTGATGGCAATGCAGGCAATCCAGTACAGTTTATAATGACTCAGATTGCAATTGTAATTCTCAGTTACAGGATTGGCTCAATTTCTGTGTACTCTTGTTACTGACAAATACCTCAGTAGATCTTCCTAGCTAAAGTACAATACCTTCTAAAATTCATTCTAGGAACTAAAAAAAAACAATGAACAGATATATCCTTTGCTCTGAAATAATACCAACTTCCTCATGTTTCTACCTGATTTTTTTACATAAATTATAAAATAAGATGTTCAGAGCACGGGTATATAAATTTATGAAAAATTATATGGTGAGCTTTCTCCAGAAATGTATTTCTGAGCCACTAAAAATGACAATCATTTCATTTTTAAAAATAAGAGCTTAGTGTTGGTGACAACAGTGCCCCAAACCTCAATTATTTTCACTGTAGATTATGACATGCACATTTTACAAAACCTATGTGTTGTTTAGTTTTAGATCCTCCTCCCTTTTGATGAAATACAGTAGCTGGCACTTGTACTGAAAAATTCATTAAGTATTTCCATATTGGCTTCCAGCTTGTCTGGTGCTTTTACATGGCTGAATATAGTGCATCTTTGTGCTTTACTAATGGTCTTAGCTTCAGGACAAGTCCAGGTTTTATGCCACTGCAAAATTTTCTTACAAACTGTGGCAGAAACAAGAGCTTGCATACATACAGAAGACCATTTTTGACGAAGCTGAGTCACTTTCCTTAGACAAAAGCTGAAAGAAAAATTTCTTCCATTTAAAGAAAGAATTAAATATTTGTTTTAAGTCCTAGACATTTTAGCAGTTGCAAAATTGAAAAGAATGTGGAAGGTTGTTAACCTTTTTGGCTACACAGACCTCCTTTTGACTGTAGGATGGCAGGTAACACTATGAATACGGCAGATGCAGAACTACACAGAAGGGTTACTAGATGTGGATGGTGTAGCCAAACCACTGTCAAGCACTAGTGGAGCCTTTTCAAGAGAGCTACAGGCTCCAGGGATGGGAAATGTGCCATCCCAATCACTCCAGAGTTACCTCAAGATCTGAAGGCTGTGTGCTGTGTGTCTCAACATTTAATACCCTTACTGCCCTGGCATCCAGGAGTCCTCTAAAACAGCAGTGCAAATGCATCTCTGAGGCTTGAGTAAGGCCTCTCCATATTTCACAGTGCGTTCAGAGCACGTGGAGGAGAAGAAAAGCAGCTGTGCACAGCTATGTGTACAGGCAAAGGTTGTTTAATTCTTTCTCATGCAGGGGAGGATGTGGCTCTGTCATTTTAATTCTCATTTGTACAGATTAACATGTCTTTTGAATTGAAAGCAATTTGAGAAACTGCTTAGGAACTGCCATTTTTTAGAGATCTTTAAATTACAAAAAAGTTTCAAAGGAGATCTGCCTGATACTGTCACCCCTGAAGCAAAAAGGAATAAACATGTGCTTTGGTTTCAGCTGCAGTATGTCATAAACCGAGGTAATGTCTTAAACCACTGGTAAAATTTTGTGAATTGTGATACTGAACCAGTGGGTAAGTTGTTACTGAAGTAATGACATGATTTCCTCTGTGCCATCTCCCTTGGCTCTGGCAGCCAGGCACAGAAGAATTTTCTGACATTAACATTTCAATTTGCCAAATGGGACCATATCCTAAATGACAACAGGAAGATCTCATGGAACCGAGCATTTTATTGGCAGCACTTCTGGCATCCATCATTTAAGAAAGATTGTAAGCTGCAAGTACCGAGGACAAGAGGAGAGAAAGGCAGACAGATTGGTCTCTTGAATCATATCTATGAAATTCAGTACAATAAGAGGCAAGGAAGGAGTCACTAATTTAAACTGACTCAAACAGATTCACCTTATTTTTGCTTGTTACCACCTCAAATCTATGCTATTTCAAATGTGCTCTTCCCCACACCCTCACCTCAAACTAAAATCTATCCTCCTACCTCAAAGCTTCTAGGCTTCAAATAGAGAAGACTGATGTTCTCTGTTCTTTGGAAAAAAAACCTGAAGGTCTCCTTCAACTCATACGAGATGAAAACTTACAGACTGACTGTTCCTAGCCTTGACCAGGTCACAAAATGAAAGTCAGACAAAAATGGGAGATCACATCCTAAGTGTTAGTTTAATAGAGGGAAGGCCTTTCAGGGGGAGAGGAAGAAAGTTATTTTTGCTTGCTTGTTTTGAAGTAAAATGTTGCCTAGTTACTTTGTAACATTCCAAAGGGGAGAGGATGTGACCAACATGGATTCCAGCAAGAACAGGAAAGTAATTGTCCCCCTGTGCTCAGCACTGATGAGGCTGCACCTCGAGTACTTTGCCCAGTTTTTGGCCCCTCACTGCAAGAAAGACATTGAGGCCCTGGAGCGACAACAAAACTGGTGAGGGGTCTGGAGCACAGGGCTTATGAAGAGTGGCTGAAGGAGCTGGGATTGTTCAGTCTGGAGGAGGCTCAGGGGAGACTTTACTGCTCTCTATAACTACCTGAAGGGAGGTTGTAGTGAGCTGAGGATCGGCCTCTTCTCTCGTGTAACTAGTGATAGAACTAGAGGGAATGGCTTTAAGCTGTGCCAAGGGAGATTTAGGCTGGATGTTAGGAAATACTACTTCTCTGAAAGAGTGGTCAGGCACTGGAACGGGCTGCACAGGAAGGTGGTGGAGTCATCAACCCTGGAGGTGTTCAAGGTGCGTTTGGACGATGTGCTGAGGGATATGGTTTAGTGAGAATTATTGGTGATTGGTGGATGGTTGGACTGGGAGATCTTGTAGGTCTTTTCCAACCTTGGTGATTCTGTGATTCTGTGATTCTTATTTGTATTTCCTGACTGCCTTGCAGAAGTGAATGTCTTAAAATGGTTTTGTGCGAGTGGCTGCATAGTTAGCCTGGACTGAGGCATAAAGAAATGAAAAAGGAAGTAGCAGTGCTTGAGTAGAGAATATAACTGAATATTAAAACGTGGGCTTTTTAGATCAAGAATTGCTTGGAGAAGGTTCTGACATAAGGCCTGCAATAGAGGGACTGACATGCCTTTGATGACAAAGCTGAAACACTTTTCCCGAGAGTTCCTTCCTCAATATTGCAAGAAAATGACTTTAATCTGCTTTAATTAGAAAGCTAGATAAAGATCCAGATACCTTTTCTTTTCTTTTCTTTTCTTTTTTTTTACTTTACTTGAGTATGTTCTGAACACCAGCAGCCACTTGCTATGAAGAACCAGAATTCAGGAACTTGCCGCGTGTTCTTCAGCACCATCTACTGGCACTTCCCTTATCACCACCTGGGCATTGCATCATCTGCAGCTCTTGAGTCACTTTAAGAATAAAGGAGCAAAGTAAAATCCTCTAAGACACTGTCCATACATAATAAACCTAAAGACTAGCTCGGCTGAATTGGTGCTTAACTAGATACTGATTCTTACACGAAATGTAGTACAAATCAGCCTGCATACAAGCAATACATTTGACTTAATGGGAATAACGTCCCCTGGCAAAAGCGTCATGGAGATAAAGTACACAAAGACAAATAAGAGCAAAACATAACTCCTGAGGTGATGAGAACACCTCTGGGCAGGGAAAATTGTGCAGGAGATGTATAAAGATATTAAACAGGAAAAGGGCCTTTGGAAGCAGAAACTGGACCAGTATGTATAACCTGAGAGCTGTGTTTTAGTAATGGCATTCTTGAACAAAATTTGACTGTTATTATTAGATTTTGAAATACTCCAATTTAAATATAAAACTGATTAAGAGGGAAGGATGACTGTGGGGCTCTTTTTCAAGAAGGCTTTAGATGAATGAAGTGAACTCTGACTCTTCTGATTGGAGCAGCACTACGTAATCCAGTGGGACAAATACAGTACTGGGATTACTGGCAGTCTCTACTGTCTTCAGAAATGGTGGCATGAAAGCAAAAATGAAAACAAAGTTTGGAGCATTTCTGTAGCTACTGTTAATCACTGACATCAAAAACATTTACTGATTTGCTGCAGTGAGTGAATCTTTCCCTTTTCTGACAGCAGAGTAAACCCAAAATGAAACACAACCACTGGTTTAACCCTAAAATGTGTCAGTAACTTGAATATTGCTCAATTTTCAATGTACATTTCAGTATTAATTTCACTGATAAAAAAATGATGCACTAAAGCCATTCCAGATAGCCACAAGTGAATGAACAGTTGCTGCTGTTTTTGAGTATGAAATAATTGCAAAGAAAAATGGTATAACAGGATGTGCTAATGACACAGTGGAGTAAATACTTATTCAGCCTAAATTTTTTTTCTGTTTATTTATTTAGAGCTCTCTCTTCACTGATTTAAAGAAGATCAGTGAAGCAGTACAGACAGAGGTAACAGCCACACGTTGTTCCAGGGGAGGTTCAGGTTGAATATTAAGATTAAAATATTCTCAGAAAGAGCAGTGAGGCAGTGGCACAGGCTGCTCAGGGAGGTGGTGGAGTCTCTGTTACTGGAAGTGTTCAAGAAACACGTGGATGTGGCACTGAGGGACATGGTCAGTGGGCATGGTATGTATGGGCTGATGGTTGGACCTGATGATATTAGAGGTCTTTTTCAACATTAATGATTACATCATTCTGTCATTCTATGATACTTCTCAGCATGGACCTCTAAATCATCTAGCCCAATGAAAATCCACTGATTAGTTTTCTATACCTCACAACCTCCTCTTCTTAAAATATCTCTAATAAACATTATGCTTGTAGCATCAGCAGAATGTTAAAAATTGAATATTTTATTGTTTTAAATATCTAATTTAACAGCACCAATGTCTAAAAGATTGTTCAAAATTGTCAATTTAGACTCGTGAAAACACAACTGAGATAAAATCTCATTTAGCATCTATACTTGCCTTTTCTATTGCTGCAATAGTACTACTATTTGCTAAAGACAGAGTAACTCCGTAGCTAGCTCTGCCCAGGGATTCCAGCAAGCTGTAGTTCCCCATGACATCTATAGACTTGTGAGTTTTGTAAATGTTTTTGGGAAATATTATTTCTGTCCTCACAAAAACCTAAGATACCCCAGTCAATGGCTCCAGTTCTGACAGAAATGGCAAAATATGTGGGCAACAGTTTCACACAGGAAACATCAGTGGACAAGCAGAACAAGGGTAAAGCAAGACTGAATGACAAGCATGGTAAAGGAGACAAAGGTTTCAAACAACAAATGCCATTAGTGCTCTTCTAAAATACAATTGATAAAGAAGGAACAAAGACATTAAGATAAAATATTAAATAAATATCAAATAAAAATAAAAATTATAGGTAAATTGTCCCCAGAATTTTTTCTAGAATTGATGCAGATCAAGATGTTTACTATTTTTATACTTCTTTAAATAGACTAAAAGAAAACACCAGAGTATGCTTCGAGGATATGAAACATCCAAGAGGCTCCTCTGTTGCAGTGAACTTTTATGATGTTTCTAAATTTAGTCATTTTAGCAAATATGATCTCAGAAATTTGCTACTGTACTTAAGATCAGAAGTTGGCAACACATGGTTCCAGATGGCTTTCATACAGACCCAGGATGCCCAGATAGAGCTGAAGAGTGTTTGGTGACCATATGGATGAATGAGCTGCTTGTAGATTTTGCAAGATATTGATAGCATCACTCTTCTGGCAAAACACAAACTACTTGTTCGTCTTTATAGGAAATGAAAGCACAGAAAAGAGTTTGTCACTGATTACAGAGACCACAATGTGCACCAAAGCATTTCCTTGTAAAGTGAATCCTGCAACTTAGGGACAGAAACATAAAACAGTGAAACTCCACAGCTGGAGTGCTGGGTTAGAACTTGGCCAAGAATTGAAAATGAAATGATATTATAACTCCAAAGAGCTACAAATCAGTGTGTCAGTCACTGTTAAAATTTGGACTTTAAAAGCAATTCAGTGTGCTAACTGATTCAAAACTATTATGTCCTTTACTCTCTGGAGACAAGTCAAAGCCTGACATTAAAGGGAAGTGTCATTACTTGGTCTGAGAGTAATCACAGACAGATTTGTAGGGCACTGAGTATTACTACCTGAGCAGATGGCCTGTGGTAATAACAGATTTTAGCTCTTATTCACTTAGAGCATTCAGAACATTGCATGTGGTATACATAAATCTTGCTAATGCAAGCATAATATCTTGTGTGATGCAAGTGAAGAGTAGAAAAGCCCAGAATAAAATTAAGGAAGAGTAAAGTCTGCCTCCTATGTACACATGTGAGGAACAGTATTTTTCCATGTGCATCAAGTTCATCCAAGAACTACAATGAAAAGAATGTAACTTCATGTTAATAAGGCCAAAAGCTTACGATAAGGAGTTTTTATAAATTTTCCAGTGTAAAGACTTCTACCTCCAGTTTGTGTGGGCACATCATGTACCCAGAGGATGCATATGCAGAAAGGAAAGGACCCCTAGCCTGTCCTCATCCAATGCTAGGGGTCCAGCCAGCTGTCTTGCTGCTAGGTGTCTGAGCACAGCATAATTTCATAAGGTAATTACAGCTGCATCCTAGTGACAGGAGCATTTTTTTGTAGATGGATGGGATATAGGAGGAACTGGAAGAATTTTCTAGTAAACAGTACTAGTAAAGGAGTGGTTAGGGAGATCCTATTGGGAAACCAGAAGAAATACTGCCTTTGGGAAGAAAGTGAAGTTGGAAGTTTGTATTCTGAGTGACAGGTAAAGGGCTGTCTGCACAGCTGATAAATTGGTTCTACAATCCCTAGTAGCTGGCATTCAATGAAGTAGTTCATTCATTGAGTTCATTGAATTCTAACCAGTAATTTAGGCATTCAGCGTAGTTGCGTATCTGTCTTAGTCTGCAGATCTGCCCCTCAGTTTCAACAGACCTCCACACTCTGACACTTCAAGGCTCCGCAAAAGAGAAGGGAGTAAATATAAAGTTTGTAAAGCCCAGTTCAATCAACAGTGCTACTAGGTGTGATTTTATGAAAGTGAAGAATATTCAGTGACATTGCCTATTTATGTTTTAATGAACAGAATGCTTTATCTTGGAAGATTTTTCACACAGAACAAAGAGAATGGAGGCTCTTACAGTTATTGCAACAGGGCTGTAATACATAATTCAGTGACAGTACAATGTTGGCAGCTATCTTGCTCTCTCTTGAATATGGCACATAAAATAGATCTATTAAATAAGTTACCTAATGGAAATTTTGTCTCACCTATAATTTCTTGATTTATTTTAGACAATACTTGAGGGAAAAATGTACAACAGGGGCATGTTGATACTTTAGTATATCATAGCAGATGGTCATGGCAATTTGAAAGAGTTCTGAATTTAGAGAGAAGTGTTTTTTTGCTTTTATTTCCTAGCAACCTGTAAAAATTGGGATTTTTGCCTTGCTGTCATTTGTGCTCTACTAACTATGAATAGGAGCTTTATTGCCTATGCTTCATTAACTATGAATCTGAGCTTTAAGTCTCAAAGGGATGACAAGCCAGCACATTGTAAGCACTAAAATAGAATTGTAATACTTTCCTAGAAAACAAAAAGAAACAATAAAGCTAGCATTTTGTTGTCCGACAGTATTACTGCAAAGTCCAAAAACGTTTATTCAAAAAAGTACTAATTTATTAGTAGTAAAAAATTTTCTTATTAACTACATCATTCATCTGAACATTTTCAAGAGTAATTTTTTTCAATTTTGTATATTTCTAGAGACGTGTACAAATGAGCGAAATAGTTGGAGATGCCCTGCTAGGAGGGGTAAGTAAACCTTTTTTGGCAGACTAAGTTGTTTAATATTCTCATTACTATAGTAAGCTAGTTGCAGTTCTTGCTAAGGGTGAAGAATGAAAGACTTTCACGGATGTTCAATAGAATTTAGTACTGAAGTAAGAGCATATGAGTAATTTTTAATAATGTTGGATGTATTCAAGTTCGAAGAGTGGAAATACTGAAGTCATTTGATTTAAAATTTACAGAATACCTAGCTAGAATACGCTCTTGACTGATTGTTAGTCAATGGAGCATGTCAATGTGCAGTCTGTAAACCAATTACAAGAGTGTTCTTGAAACAATCAGGTAACAAAAATTCAGTTATACTTTTCATTGGAAGAAGAGAGGATCATCATTCAACCCCAGGCTACTTCTGTGCATGTCATAGGTTTATGAACATAACTTTTGGTACGGTCAGTGTATTTCAAATGCAGACTGGATTGCTAAAAGCCAGTTAAAAAAGGCTGCCTTCCCTGTGACACAAAACAGAAAGAAACCTGTTCAACTGTAGTTTGACTGGGAACATAACTGGTGAAGTACTCTGATAGAGACTGGGAGAGCTGGACCTAGACTGCAAACCTAGACTGCAAGGCTCTGGGTGGGTTTTCCAGCTGTGATGGATGTAGAGAAATGTCTCTGTCAGAGAGAGACTAGTGTGCTGTTAAAGTAAAGGTATCTTCTTTCTATTTTACTTGTAAAACAACCTCCTAGCTAGAGAAGCAATCCACTGTAGTATCCTAAGCAAATGTTCTGACTTTCTGCATCCTTCCAGAAGTCTTGCTTTTAAAAGGTGCTTTTGAATGGAAGCTTTTACAGACACAAGCACAATGTCATTCCCAATTGAGTGATTTCTGTTCCTTCCTGGACTCAGCATCTGGTGGAGTACTCAGGGGAGCAGGGACAGGCTGAAGGAAAGCTGAAAGAAAGCATGGCACAATTCTATAAGAACAGGGATTATGCAGTTCTGTGTGCAGCAGTGACTAGGGGAAGTTAATTTCTATTGACAAAAAGGAAAATTTGGGACTTGGGTTAATGACAAAAATAATGTTATTCTTCACAGAGAGGAGACCTTAAAATGTTGGAAGGGTCAAAATCTCCTGCCTTCATATCCTTAATTAATACCAGAGTTCACACTAATGCTGATGGTAGGCTGGGGGAATGAGAAGCAAGGGGGAATTAGTGCTTATGGAAAGATATCTCCCCTATCTGAGCTGAGGATGGTTATTTCATTGAAGGGTCAAGACAGAAAAAGAGTGAAAGGAAATACTGAGGTAGCCTAGATGTAAAGGTTATCCTGTGCAATGTAGCAACTCGTGATTTCAAACACACAAGTAAGATGGATTTCAGTGTAATATCACCTGCTTGGCTGATACTGGGCGCATGCACTCAGGAGAGGTAAAAGTTGAATTCCAGCAGATGGTGACTTAGTGTCATACAAGGTCTTGGAAGAGCTAGAAACCAGGAAACAATAGAACCAAAATATATCTGCAGAATGTTCATCAACAAACATGTTGAACTATCTGTGGTTATCTAGGGAGAGACTGGGAGATCAAACAGCAGTTTGGCCTTGTGAGGAGCACTACCTGGTAAGTGTGGGGACTTCAGCAGTCTTCTGTGTGGAAGACAGTAAAAATTGCCTAGAAGAAAACATCGTGAAGTGCTATTTTCAAATATTTCAGTGACTCCACAGAAGCCATTTGTGGCTATGACCGCTTTCATGTTATTTTACTGCATTTTTCTGTTTCAACAAAAACATAGATTGCCTGTCTGCATGTGGTGAACTGCAGATGTGGTGGAGAGGAGGAAAAGTTCATTTCAAACTTGCAAGTTGAAAAACTTCATGTAGCATTAACTTATTTTCTCTTAAAACTAAACACGCATTTGTGTGCATTTAAAAAGTGCTGATTTAAACTGTTTTTGTTTCTGATCTGGGAACTCAAAGGGCAGTCTTCTGAACAAATTTTTGTTCTTACTGAGCTATTATTACACCTTAGAGACTTGAACAGTTCTAATGTGTGAATTTGAGGATAATTTGACAAGACATGTGGAATCTAAGGTGGCAGAAATGTAGAGAGATTCATTTTCCTGCAGAAAAAGAAAAGGTTCAGAGTATAACCTGACTTGAAATGCCAACTCAGCAACAAGGTGCCACAAAAATTTATTTTCAAACACTGTGGCATCTATTAATGGCAGGAAACCTCACAAAAGTTAAAGAATGTGATTGAGTTGTTCACAGTAAAGTCCTGCATTCTGTTTCAGGCTCTGGCTATGGCAGTTTCTGATTTGTACAAAGGAAAAGTGTGATAGCTTCCCATGACAACCAAATCCAGCAGCATGAGTGACAAAAATAATGATGATCTGAAAGTCCTATATATTAACATAGACAGCCACCACACTAAGAGCTCTCCCAAGAGTCTTGGCCTTATATTTTGTTTTCTAGCATGTCCTAAAAGGCCAAGCCACCAATCTGTCTTGGCTATCTTCTATTCTTCCCTGCTGATGCCAGCACAGCCTTCATCTGCACTCTCTCATTTTGCTGTGATGCTATGGTATCACAGTGAGGATATCAAGATATGTAAGTTTAGATGTCTAAAAGAGGGAAATGGTTTTGCATTTCATTTTTATGGTTATCCAAAATGACTGCCATACCCTGGAAAATTACTTTTGGGTGCTCGTTCTGGCAGTGGGCAGCTGCAAATGCTCTCGAGTTTTCCCTTTCTCTCTCAGAACACACAGTTGGAAAGCACTGGGTGGCCAGTGACGTTGGCAAAGGAAAGGGGTATTTCAGACTGAGTACACAGAGATGAGGAGGTGTAATATAAGTGGGTAATTTAGAAATAAAAACTAGGTAGTTGTTCTAAAGCAATAGTCCGGATTCATCACCTGTAAAATCCTTTCACCGCATCTAAACCAAGTGCTTCTTTGGAACTCCTGCACTTTGCTATTGGAAGCTCATCGGAGCTGGAAAATTCTTCCTCTGGAGGCAATTTATTACACATGTAACGGATGCAACGCTCTTGAATGTGTAGCATAATGAGCTTTGGCTACCAGCTTCACTCTTTCAGCACAAAGTGAAAATACTGAATTTGCGGGTTTGGATGAATTTCTCTTATTGATATGGAAAACTGAGAATTTAACTTGGAACTTCTTTAGTTAATTCCCACTTCTGTTTATGTTGTTAACATTGGAAATTAAGTTCAAATGCATCCAATAACAATTCCCTTCTTCAGAGGAAGATCTCATTTCTCTTTTCGATGGGATACCATTCCCCAAACAAAATGTCTATACATATGTCTTTTATCTCCTGAGCAAAAAGTCCATCTTTGATTAGACTGCTATCATTATTTAACATACCTTTTACAGATTAGTTTATTTTACAGATGGGAGAAGTGAAGGTCTGAGAGGAAACTTATTCTGTCCTACTGATGTAGGTTAAAATTGTTGCAAACAATTAAGAACCTATGAACATTTAGAAAATGCACATTGGACTGTGTACTCACAATCAGATGATTTAAGGCACTTTATTTTTCTACGAATTAATTGCATTTTATTTCCACATTTTCAGAGCACACTTTTCAAGACTGTATGCCTACTAACCTGAACGATTAGAGAACTTCTTAAACTATAAATCACTTCATCTTTCCTTCCTAGATATTTATCTGCAAATGTATTTCTGTTTCATTTCATATTGTAAGTTCAGTAGGTAACAAAGCACTGGAAGACTATGGGATGACTGGGTACGTTCTGCAGACAAAATTGCTCAGGAATCACCATACTGCTCACATCCAGCTGGTATCTTTAGATTCAAAAGTATATACAAGAAATTTTGAAATGTGTAGCTATGAAGTGAAATATACTCCTGTGAAACAGTTGTGACAGTGTCACTAGTCTTCAAATTTCAAACATTTCAAAGTGACCTGATAATATATAATTTCCTTGTTCTAGTTCACCTCAAGGTGATGATGGCAAAGATCCTTATATTATACACTCCACAGTTCTTAGTTTTGAGGAAGGGGGATAGAGCATGCATGTGGATCTTTTTTATTTAAAATCCATGTCAGCTTCAAGTTTTTTAGACAGAAAGAGCATTCTGCTGAAGACCCAGATCTGGGTCTGAATGTCACAGAAGGCCCTCTTTATTTTTATTAAGAATCAAGATCTCAAGTGAATAACTAACAGTCTCTAATAAATGTTTGATTCAGTGAAAAATCCTTGCTAGAAAAATGAAGAAATTTAGTTCATCTTCATTGGTTTAATTCAACATAGGATCGATTGCACTTAATGTAAACTTTGCGTTGCTTAAACTGTGAGTTAGCAGGATTTAGTAAAGAAAACCATGGCTAAAAGTAACTCAGTTTGTTGCTTTCCTGGTAGGTGGTGACTTTCTCAGGTAACTGTAGCTCAGACAGGATTTTGTCTTCAGGTTAATCCCATGTGCAGACATCATCCCATCATGTCCAAAAAGAAGGGCTAGATTGGTTTCTTCTCTCCCTACCTTTGTAAATTCATGCTGGGATTAACGTCATTGCAAACGCTCTGGGGCAGTGTTGGGTCTGCAAAGACAAAGACAAAGAACAGGTATTGCTATTTTTGCTATGAAGTGTAAGTTTATGTAATGTAGAATGGCAGGCTGTTTGTGCAGTGGTACAAATAAGTAAAATGGAGGAGAATATCTCAGAAGCTTACAACAGGCCCTGCAGCAGGTAAAATTATTAGCAAAAGGTCTGAGGAAAAATTTATATGCTTTTGGGGTTGGGGGAGTTTGAACAGGGCTTTGATATATTCGTACAGTTTGTTGCTATCAGGAGATAAAGAACAGTAATAGCACACAGTGCTAATCCAATTCACCTCTCAAAGGTTGTTATTAAGGTCAGTACTGAAAAATGATTAGCCCAAAAGGCAGGCATGTAGTGACATGGAAGTGGTTATCAGAATTTTTTCATTCTGTAAACAAAGTTGTGTATCTCAGATTTCACAATGACTGCTTCAGTTCCGTCCTTTGAACTAAAGTTAGTGCAGAAGGAACAAGATGTGCTTCAAGATCTTTTTTTGTCAAATAAATATAAAACTCCAAAGGTATAGGTTTCTTGTTTTTTTTTTTTTTAATTCACAATGCAACTTCATGTTGTAATTTCATATTGACTACCTGGATGCTCTGTATTTCACATTTGGATTACTGAGGTTCCTTTTCCAAGGCTTACGATCAAGTCAGCTGCAAAACTTACATTTGCTACCAATGAAGGTGTCTGCCCCATTCCTTCCCTTGTAAGCACAGGCTTCCAAAAACTTCAGGCTACAGATAACAAAAAGAGAGACCGTGATAGAAACAGTGGAATTCCCCCTTCTGTGCAAGCTTCAATTTGTTTCCTGATATAGCCAGGGATGGGGAAAATTGAATCTGTCTTGATTTCACTTCCTGCACACTTCAATTCTTATTTTAGTTTTTCTATCAGTTCTGCCAGAGAAAACATGCTCACCCAGACTCTCAGCGCTGACACCAAGAGTTATGAGAAACCTAACACATGATTAAATCAATGACATCTCAATGCTATATCATTACCTCATCCATCTTCAAGTTGTTCTTTTCCTCCTGGCAGTGGATACAAAAGACAGCACCTGGCTGTGTAGAAGTTCTGGCACCACGTAGGTCCATGTCTGGTTTGGGGATGGGGACAATGCTCTGGGGACAGTGACTGGAGTCACCTCACAGGGAGTAAAACCTCCTCATGCCTGAGGTGGGCAGTGACTGACTTGGTTTTCCACCAGTAGACATTCTGTTTTGTTTTGCCACCTATCTCTGCTTTCCTGCATCCCTGAGTAGGGCTGACTTTGCTCTTACTCCTTAGGATGTGGAGGTGGTTTTACCCTGACTTCCACCACAGCCTTTGTCAGTGCTGGGCACTTGTCTTGGCACCAGCAATTACACCCCACAGTAATTACCAAATATTTGGGAAGAGTTAAGCTTACTGTCCATATACAGTGAAGCCACTGTGCACTGGACATCTTCCCAAGAAATTTTACAAAGTTCTGAGTATCCTTGTTCTGTTGACCTCATAGACTATGAGGGTATGGCTTACATTTTTATCCAAGCTTGTCCACATGGAAACCCATTCTGTTTGTCCTCGGTGTCTTCAAAGTAGGAGATCAGTGTCTGCTTCAACATTAAATATGTGCATTGTCCCATCCTCTGTTCTATGGAGATGCAGCATCTCTCAGCTTTTAACGTCATCATGGTTGTTTTGTTCTTTGTTTGTTTGCCATGAAAATTCATACAAAGTGCTATTATGTTTTTCCCAGAGTGAGAATAAATGTACAGAAGGGCTAAAAGATTTACCCTGGCTTAAAGCTTCAAATTCCATGCTGCTTCCAAGCCTGACCAGGAGATCCTCCCCCTTCTGTGCTGACATTCAAGCAGGTAAAGGAATCATTGTTGCGTCTGCTCTTTCCATACAGCCACACCACTGTGTATCTCCATGCAGGGCAGAAACATACCTTAAATAAACTTCTCAGTGGTTAGTGAGTAAATCTCTCTGATGATCTTACAGTGTTCTTGTGCAACGACACACAGGCTGGTACACATTTTCTCTCTTATTAGTTTACCTCCAGGAAGATGAGAAACCACAAGGAATCTAAATGCTTTGAACATGGGCTTTGCATGGAATTCCTACCCTCTCCTCCTGTAAATCCTTGAAAACCAAGTTATTTTTAGAAATCCTCCAAGAATCTTGTCATCAGATAGATGAGATCATGAATAATAGCTTTATTGATAAGATGTGGTTGGTCACTCATTCAACAGCAAAGAAAAGTATGACAGTGCAATTTTACAGCCAGACCCTCCAGACATTTTTTATCCCACTATGAAACATACTGGCTTCCCTCTGGCATACATGAATGAATGAACTGTGCAGTCCTTTGCCACCGCCAAGATCCTTTTTATCTTACTTTGTAGATGAAGGGATGAGGAATCCACGGGTCTGCTTTGCATCTCTCACTGCAGGCACCCTTTATCACTAAGAAATACACCAAGATCTGGCTGTGATTTTAGGCACAGACCAATCCACTGTGCTCTAGCTCAGGTCAAAGCTCAGCAGGCAGCCAGCAGCTGGATCTGGACCTCATGAACACTTGAGGCAGGCTGGCAGTGTTCCAGCCAGAACATGCTAAGCCATGGTTACCTGGCATATGTGTCTATTTACGGTGTCATTGTTACCAAGCCACTGAATACTGTTGCATCTCTTTGCCTTTTGTTAAGTCCCACAGCTAAACACCAAACTTAACAAAGCCTCTCCTTTGGGTTTTGAACATCTCTCCACATGGCTGCAAGTATTTTCAGCAGGTTCTGTAAATTGGGTCATGCAAAGTGCCTTAAGTGTGAGGGTGTCTGTGCTTACTAGGCACATTTCCAAATCTTGGCCAGGGCTATACTATATACTGTATTATATCAATACTAAGAGTATGAACTTCCAGAAGGAAGGTTTGGAAGCTCCTCCTTGTTTTTCTGTGGATTTTCCTTAGAAGTTATATTTATATTGCAACCTCATTGCTGAAAACATCTTTTCTCTTTCATAGTTTGTTCTTAGTGCAAAGGATAACTCAGAAGAAAGGGAGGTGGCACCATGCTTTTAAAATATCACATGAATCTGAAAAATGAAATTAAATAGCATATATGGTAGCTGGAACATTACAGCACCTCTTCAGGAAGTGACACAAAGCTCACAAAGTAGCTGATTTCTGAGTTAATAGCTGAAGTCTGGGGAAAAACTGAATTCTTACTCACTTCAAATTTCTGGGTGAATGACTATTTCTTGTCCATCCGCTTCCCTCAGTTCTTAAGCTATCTCACACACATATAAAAACATCTACATGTTAAAAAAAAAAAAAAAAAAAAAAAAAAAGACACCATTCTGTTTTGTTTTATTTTATCTTATTTTAACGCAGCTTCTATGTTGTCTTACTGAAACTGGAACAAACCTGAATAACTGTTAAGTAGAGTGTTCACATTATTAATTATAATAGTTCAAAATAAAATCTGTAAATCAGGTTGAATGGAAGTGCAGGCTCTCGGCTGTTTCTGCTCTGAGGCTCATTCTCTGCATAGTCTGTTCAGTGCAGCAGAAATGGCTTTGTTATTACTGATCTACTGGGTTTTGAGAGCCCAAAACTTGTTTATGTTGAGAAGAAATGTTTCTGCAGAACAGATTTTTCCTTACTGTTTCAAAAATACTTTTTCTCAGAGCAGCAGAAAAAGGGATGATTTAAAGGAGATCTTAGCAAGACATAATGCATTATTTAAATCCCCACATTCTTTACTGCTTTTTTATTTCTGATTCCACATGCATCTCAGTGGATACAGACTCCAGCCTTCATAGCCAGCTCCACTTCCTAATTGCTGAAGAATCTGGCCCTACCAACATTATTACTTTGAGCAGGAAAGAAAATATCCTGAAAGGTGCCCCAGGATAAGGGAATGGGAGAGTAAGTGTAAATAGAGCAGGAGGCTGGGCAGACCAACAAGAAATGTTTAACATTCCATACTCTCCACAAAGGGCAGGTCAAGAAAAGGGAATGAGTGGTTGGGACGAAGCACATGCCACAGATATTTTTCAAGTACTGTTCAGCAGAGTATATCTGGTCACGTAAACATCCACAACAAACAGAATAGCCTTGTTCTTGAACGTGGCAAGCCTCCTGAGGTCCTCCTAAACAAGCAGGAGATGGGTCTCAATATGCAGGGAAGATACAGCTGCTGAATTCACAGCGATATGTTTGAGTTCATAGGCACAAACAACACTGAAAGCTGTGACCTTAATGCTAGATCTTCTCAGTTGCAACCAGTTGAGCTTTTGCTTGCCAATATGCTAGTCAAACCATTATACCGTCCAGTTACTTACTGAATGCACTGAATGACTCTGGACAGGCAGGAGATGGAATGGGGGAAACTGTCAAAAGTAATTACTCAGTGTATTTGGGAATGCTGAAAACCCCCCTACAACAAATGAAAGTTTGCAAGTTTCTGACCTTTATTATCCTCAGATGCAATCCAAAGTAATTGAATGAAGGTCAGTTAATAAAACTACCTTTTAATTTACATGAAGTTAAAGCAACAGGTTGGATTCCATTTACAGATCATGTCACTCACTCACAGAGCCTTGAATTAGTGAGGCTGCAGTGATGTAAATGTGGTATGAGATCAAAATAAAGTTTATATGCCACACCACATCTAATAGCAGTTGGCTGTGTAGATATGTGTCTTCAGAAAGCTGCAAAACATTCGGTAGAAGTAAAATGCTTATAAGAGCTGAACCTTTCTCCCTCGTGAGTCAGGGACTATCCCTGTCAAGGAATAATATCAAGGTCCTGGATACTCATGAGGATATGCCCATTGCTTGTCTGAAGCCTATTTTGCTAACATTGCTTGCCCTGCTGGGGTAGGACCACACAGGTATCCTGAAGGGGCCAAATTCCTCTTCACGTGGCCTATGAGTTCACATCATACTCTGCTGTTGCAGATGCTCAGCAGTTGCCAGTGAAGCTGCACTGGCTGGCAAAACCTTTTATTTAGAAAAGGAAAGGGAAAACTGCACTACAAATCTACCCAGCTTTTAGGAATTGCAAAGAAACAGAAGGACTTGGAGAGCTTTCTCCATCACACTTGGAAAGACTTGAATCTGTCCCACTTTGGCATTAATAGTTGTCTAGATTACTGTGAGTTTTTGGTTGCCATTAACTATGAACTCTGCCTCAGAACAGAAGAATGAAGTAGCTCTGCTATTTAGGGCACTCACGGCACCCATTTTCATCATTTTTTTCTTTCTCAATGGCTTAAAAGTTAGTATTAGCAGTTAGTTTGCCTCATGTGCAGTTTGGAACCCCTTACTGGGTAGTTTGCATGGTGATCCAGGGAGAGGTGAGCCTCCTGGAGCTTGAGTTTTGCAGATATGAGATTTTTTGATTTTGTATTTGAGATGGCAGGGTTCAGAAATCTAGCTGGAGTTCATGAACCTATTCTTCCTGTAACTGAAACCCATGTTTTAGTCAGGGTTGATTCAATTTTTAAAATAAATGTTTTCCTAGTTACAGGGAAAGCCAGTGCTATGTATAAGGGGTAGAATAACACCCTTTCAAAATCTATGTGTCATGGGTGGGTGGCCTATATATACAGGATATGCATGCTCAGAAAATCTCGCTTCAAGTAAGAGATTTTTCCTCTCTCCCCATCTGTTCTCTGCTGCCTACTGTCCTGCCATAATTTCTGTCATCTTTCTCCCTTCTCTCTCAGATATTTCCATATCAATTTCCATCTTTCTTCCTTTTTGTTTTTTCTTTTTAGTACGTTTGTGGTCATTATTTTCAGTTTCTCTAGATGAGCTAGGTATCATTAGACTTAATCAACATGCACTTTTTGTCCAGTTTCAGCTTAAGTAGAGTTTACTTTTCCTTAATGAGTCTGTGTGTCTGAACTTGAATTACTGACAAAAACAGTGACAAGAGGATCTTATTGCTTGGGCATGTCATCTGTCCAGCCAGAGTCAGTCTTGAAGCACCTGGAATACCAAACTTCCTTGCAGACATCCAAATGTACAGAATAGGGATGCATCATGTGAAATCCATGACTTTACCCTCACAGGAAGGGAAAGACAGAAGCCTGTGTGTTATGAACACTCTCCAGTCTTTACGTCTGAGCCTGCAGCCCTTTTGCCCAGTGATGTATCACTGCTAGGAAAAATATCACTCCCCAGGAAAAACTCCCTGAGGGCAGCAGGATTTTTTCCTTTCTGGTCTGTGGTCACACGTATATGAAACTTCTATTCATGCTGGGAAATATTCAACGTACAGATCAAGGACAGCACAATCTTAGGTATGCTGTCATCTGCCAAGAACAGATGCATCAATTTTCCTTCATAAAACTGTGGAATTATCCATTGCAGAGGGGAGAAAAATCATGAAAAACATGTTAAAATATCAGACAGGAAAATGTAAATAATCACACATAACAGCATCTGCTTCTGATCGGGTTCTATTCTTTGATCTTTGAAAGATGGCTATTAACTTATTGTCTAAGCTAAGCCTTTTATTGGAAACAATGCTCATCTGTATCACCCAAATTATAGACAGCTTGTTGTAGTTCTGCTATACAAACTATCTCTGGGAAGGATTCTTCAGATAAATAGGATAACAAAATTACCTTAATTAAATGATTTAAAAGCTAGTCTATGCCCATGGTAGATAGAAGAGATACTTCATAGACAACCACAAGGACTGGATTATTTGAAATCTTAGATTAAATGGGTTCAAGTCATACTGAGATTGCTGATATTGCTATTGAGACTGCAGTTACTGATTGTGATGTGAATGTTTATCTGCTGTGCCAAATCCCATCTGCAACATAAAAGCCATACTGTTACAGCTCCAAGACTGCTGAAACACTGCTGTTAAACAGCATTCCAGTCTCATACTATTTGTTTGAATTGAAGAGCTTTCAGTGTGCTCACTGAGTAAACTGTGAAGTGTTACCTTGGTGCTTGTGTGGTTGTACCCCAGGATGGTTTGCAGTATCAGACCCTAAGGCTGGCCACAAATCCAGAGTGGTTTTGGTCTCAATCCCAAAGCCTAATGTCAAACCATATGGCAAGAGTAAAGCACTTTTCATGAGTTTCATTTCAGTTTCATGAGTTTCCAGAGAGGCATTTCTGATTCCACTTCCTCATAATTAATAAATAATCAGCAAACTGGAACAAGTCTTACCTCTAATTTAAATGTAGGTCATAAAACTTACAGGTGTCTTTTGTTGACATGATATAACAATGCACTGTTTTTCAAGTGAAAGTCAAAGTTTCCTATTCATGAGAGTCTAATGAAGGAATGGGAAATTACTTTGATTTCTCCTAATTGTCACATGGCAATGAGCTTTAGAAGTTCTAGGTCTGAAACTGTCTCTTTCTGCTAAAGACAGGTAGAAGAACAGTCTGTGTTAATTTGCACGTGTAATGATATATGGTCCATAGGATTAGAATTAGGTCATTAGGATTATAATTGCAGTCTTACTGTTTTCAGGGCCAAATATTCAGAAAATCACAGACATCTTGTCTGACTGCTAATGTGGCTTGGCAATGGAGGAGCTCATCCTCTTGGAAATGATGTGTAGGCAAATACACAAATACTTCCTGCTAGCAGAATCCAACATATGCTTGATATAATAAGAAAGAATTTGGCTCCCTGATCATGAAAAAATGTATAACATATTGGGCTATTTGTCATTGCCTATGTGACTACTTTGATAGAAATTATTCAGAGATAATACAAACTTAGCTTCACATAAAAGCTTATGGCCAATAACAAAATGGCTGACTGAGCAGTGAGAGAGGAGTGCAAGTAAGACACAAAATAGCTAAATACATTTTTTAAAATATGGGCATCTGTGGTTTAGGCCTAACTTGCAACAACTGAAAAGAGCCAGGTTACAATGTTACTACATCACTGCTTGCACAAGGATTGTGTCTTTGTAAGAGCACATACAGAGTGAGATCTTTAGTCACTAAAACCTTATACAAAATGCTATAACAAAACTATGGCTAAATATGCTTGGAAGAGTAGGAAAACTGTAAATCCAGTAGTCCCTGGTTCATTGTTAAGGTCATGGTGATTGCATAGTTGAAAACTGTTGCATTGGATGTTATGAAGGGAAAGATGCAGTATTTTTTAAGAATAACTCACCATGTTTTTTCCCTTCAGAATCATAGAACTATGTTACATTTTAAGCAGGCCAACCAGCCTACCTGTATCAGCCCGGATTTTGCCAGTCCAAGCATCCAGCTTTCTCTCCAGGGTCTGGTAGGACCTGAGATGAAACATTTTTTGTGGCTGCCTGCAGCACCAGGGAAGCCTCGCACAGGGCGACATCCAGCTTCTTGCTCCCACACTGCTGCTGTCTCCTCCCTTTTACAGCCATGCTCACACATATTCCTTCTGGGCTTAGCTCAACTCTTCACCTTTCTCCATAGAAACTGCCTGTGGAGCTGCAGTACTCTGGGTGCGCAGTTTTATAACCATGTCTCCAACTTGCTTGAGACACTTAATTTGGTAAAGAAATGAGGTACACAAATGTTGTAGCAGTCTGAGTTGTACTTGTTCAAAGGACGTAGCTGTAAACCAGTGAGGACAGCAGCAGCTGAGTTTTTTAATCTGTTTACAATTAACAATCATCGCAGACAAACTTGAGTTTTAAGTGAAGTTAGATGCAATGTTAAACAGACCTTTTATTTTTGAGACCTTTGTGGCAAACATAAAATTATTAACACTAAATGGGGTGAGATGTTTCTCTTTCTTAACATGTTGCTACTTTTCTCCTTACCTTTCTCTGCGTCTTCTGTGGTACCTCATGAACTACTCTTACAAGAATTGAGGGTCCAAGTAGCAAAACATTGCCAGATCAGAGCCCTTGCACTGCCCTGCCTGCAGTGATGCTTAGGTGCATTACAAATGAGAGTGGAGAAGGAAATTTTAAGAAGGAAACCCGAGTCTTTCAGTGAAATGTATTTCCTCTGTGCTGGGATGGAGCAACACCATTCTGCACACCCAAGTCTTGAGTTTGTAATAACTGACCATGAAGGAGAGCTACGTATAAATATTGTGTCTTCTTACACCTCCTCCATTCTCTCTTCCCAACACAGCTCAATGTGTACCCAGAAGCAGCACTGCTCAGCTCTCTGCTGGGACTCCTAACCCTCTGTCTCCAAAAGATTTTATTAATTCACAGGGAAAGGGAGGCTAATAGGTAAAATATGGGGATGCACTTGGGAGAGTGATCTGGTTCATTCTGCTGGCTAACATTTTTCACTCTGCTACCAACTAGACCCTAGCAACAGGGACAGCAACAGGGACAACAACAGGGACTTCTCTCTATCCTCTTCTGTCTGAACACAAAGTACTAAAAACAGATGCTAATTGTATGGTTCCAAAGAAAAAAAGTGAGCTGGGGTGACTCAGGACATATTCCCACTGTTGTGCAAGGAAAGATGATACTTAGATATCTGGAAATACGTCTGTGGTTAACTGTGGCTGTTGGGGCAGGGGATGGGTGCATGTGTGTCCGCAAAAGCTCACAAACACCACCCTGCCTTATTTTAAGCCTTGGAGACAAAACTGGTGATTATCTACTGTCTAAGTCGTTAGCAAATGACTATTCAGTGCCACAGAGGGACAGGCTGAACTTGGAGACAAATAAGGAACAGGATAATAAACAGAATTTTACGTGTTTCTCTTGCAGCATAAAACTTGTTACAAATTACATGTCTTTAAACATAGGCATAAAAACTTATTGGAAAACAGAGGGTGGCAACACTTAGACAAAAATGTAAATGTGACTCCGGTGCATATATTTTTACCTGGGGGAAATCAATGCCTGTGAAAACACTCAAAACGAGAATGCCTATGAAAATGAAAACATTCAAGGCAAGAATTTATTACCCTACAATTATTTTTTTTTTATTCTGCTCTCCAACATCCAGTCAAGTGGTAGGAATGCAGTGCTCTGGAACGCAGTCATCCTTCTTTCAGTGATTGACTGTGAGCGTTGATGAGGAACTTAGGACAGCATTTTGAAACGTATAACTCAAGCTGGACTCTTGAGTCTCCTATTAAGCACCTAAATAGCCAGCATCATCATCTTCACTGATACAAACTGAAAGTATGAATGGAAAACTTCATCAGAAATGCTAGTGAAGTTGCTTATGTAGGTGATTTACAAGCACCAAAGCTTGACCTGCTGTCTATAAATGCCTCTTGCTTTCAGTTACTGTAGGACGGAGTGTTAAATTTGACTTGCTCTGTGATATCTCATGCCACAGTTACATTTTTGTCACAGAAAAGCTCTGGGTGCTGCAGGCTGGTTATTAATTAATAAATAGTTTTTGGCCCTTTGCTATGATTTACATCCCTACTGGACTTGCAGCAAGCATTGTTCCAAGCGGTTTGTTTCTCCAAGCTCTTTTTAAGTATTTCCTCGGTAGTTTGAATAACATCCTGGAAGGGCAAGTCTGCTTTCCTTGGTATGGTCATTCTGTGTCTCACATGATCTAATTCTCTCTTTAGGGCATCTCCTTCAGCTTCTGGACAGACATAATTTCTTTTCATTAAGGAGCTCCCAGCTGCTAATAAGATTGTTTATGTAGACTTTTAGCAGCTAGCAAGCAGAGCTAGTTTTACAACCACCAAAAAATGAAAATTATTGCTCCTGACACCACTTTTGACCAAAGCCTTCTGATTTTGGGGTCTTATTTATTGCAGTGAACTGTCAACTTCATTGCTAGATGTTATATTACCTTCCAGTTCCAACCTCAAGGTTGCAAAATCCTGCATTAAAACTTCCAGACCATATAGGACTGCACTATCAGGAAGGAGCCAGGAAGGAAGCAGGAGCAAGACGGGTATACTGGCGGCAGCTCTCCAGGGCTCTGCAGCAGCTGGGAGCAACCTGTGAAGGTCAGGAGGAGCAAACAGCTACTTGCCAAGGGATCACCAAGAGCTCCCGATCGCAGCAGTTGTGATGCCACAGCTTGCTGCTCTGTGCTCTGCACCCCAGATTGCAACTCTCTTATGCTGGGCATGAAGAATTACATTTGTTTTCCTGTAATTCACTGCCCTGTTGAGGTTGGATATGAAGGTGTAATCTCTATGATTACAACCACTCTTAAGGCAACTGTGCCCTGAATGTTTGTATACAATATTTCTATCAGGTCTAATGAAGGTCTCCAGTTTCTCTACATGTGTACATTTAGGAGATGATGGTGCAGCTGACAGATGCAGAGGCTGATCTATGAAGAAAGTAGGATAACTTACTACCAAATTTCTAGCAAATCAGTGTGATTGCAGGTACGTCAGCAGGCAAAGAGGTCTCTGCTGGAAGGGCTTTATGGTATTTGAGTAGTATCTGTATTGTCTTCTTAAAGTTCTAGGTCCTATTGCAGGCTGTTATCTGTGAATGTGAGCTTTTGTCAAAAAGGAGAACAGTAATTTGAAAGCAATAGTCTTCGGTACAGTAGAGAGACACTTGAAAATGTAAGCCCTAAATATCACCAGATTATGAAAAAAAACACAAAACAAAACAATACTTTTTCTTGTTTTTTGAGATTTAGAATTTTTTAATCCAGGTCTTGGTGGGTGCTCAGCAATGGGCTTGGTTTTATTCAATTGTTTGGCTTTCTATGCACATGTCCTATCACTGGGGAGCAGCATCCAACTGTGTTTCTCTTATCAGCACTGCAAAGCTCACATTTACAATGGCTGCACTGTGGCCCCATTTTGTGGTTCATTCCCTCCTTCTGGACAAATACTCACATTTCCAGGGTCTGAAATGAGAAGAGTGGGTGAGTGAAGGATTTGGTGGAGAGCAAAAAGCATCTTGTGAGACAGCAAGAGAGGAGGGCTAAGAAAGAGGGGAAGAGGAGAGGAGGAAGAAGTCGAGAGATCAGGAAGGAGTATAACCATCAAATGCTTTGTGTGATTGAGTCTCCAGCACTTTGAGACAGAGATCTCATGAAGCTCTAAACAACTTTATTTTTGTCTGGTTACTGTAAACTGATAAACAGGAACTGAGAGTAATAAACAAAGAACAGGAAAGAGGAAACACCACTAATCAAACAGGAACACAGCCTGCAAACACAAAAGGAACAAACAGCAGTTACGTTTTGCCCCATTATCTCTCAGGAGTAAGAAAGGTGGGATTACTCTGGAAGAACACTGGACAAAATCTAAAGGCACAGCTCTGATGGGACAGAAACAAACATCAGTTTATCAGAGACATCATGGGGCTTTATTTATTGCTAGGAAAGAGGATGGGGACTATTGATCTTGTGCAAATTCTGGCTGCTGTTCCAGTTCTTACATAGGAGAGCTTTACAAGTTTGTATATGCATCTGTAACTTCCCCACCTTAGATCTGTGTCCTGTCTTTTGCATGCAAGCTTGCACTAACAGAAGGAATCTGTGTTAGCATAAAAATGTGTACAACATCCTGCTGCTGTCAAATCCGGATTATGTTTGTGCTGGGTGGAGAATGAAAATATAACATCTCATTTTTATATACTAAAATTATATATATATATTTTTGTTTTTTTGGCTTTTTTTTTTTTTTTTTTTTAAATAGGAACATCCACATATATATATATATGCATAAATATACAGATTTTTTTTTTTTTTTTTTTTTTTTTTTTTTGTTCAGGAACACCTTATTTCAAGTGGCTTTAGCTTTTACACCAGGACTAGCAAGGAAGTCTCCTTTGTTCTTTTTCAGTATGTGTGTTCTGTGTTCTAACCACAAATCCTTCTTTATAAAACTGACCGTTTCTGTACCAAACCTTTAATAAAAAATAAGTTTCAGTAGTCTCCCAAATTTGTTCCATTAGATTCATCCTGAAAAACAAAACTGGTTTATTGGGAGTACTCTGATACGGATTTCATTATACTAAGATTCACTTAATAACCTCATCGCACTTAATACATAAAGGTGAATAATGGAGAATTGTTAGGCTTTGCTTTCCAAAATATTCAAAATATTCATAAATAAAATGAGAAAATGAGCAAGTGAACTGCCAGTGGATAAAAGCCAGCAGCATTTGAGATATCTCATTGTTTTCAGTTAGGTAACTTTGACAATAGTGACCTAGACAGTGTGGCAGATTGCACTCTATCAAGTTTGCAGATGGTGCAGTACGAGGAGGGATGGTTGATATTCCAGATGGTTTGGGTACCATTCAGGGGGACTTTCACAAGCTGAATAAATAAGCCAACAAGAACCTTACAAAATTCATAAAAGGATAATGCAGAACCCCGCTCTGTAGGAAGAATGGCCCCATGCAGCAGTACATGCTGAAGGCTGATTAGCTGAGGACCCCAGGGAGCTACAAAGTGGCCATGAGCCAGCAGTGTGGTGATGGCCACTGAGAGGACAAGTGGAAATGGGTACATGCTGTAATACAAGAAATTCCACTTAAATATAGGAAGAAACTGGAAGCCTGGGGAAGAGATAGTTCCAAGGAGTGCTCATAGCAGCCTTCCAGTACCTGAAGGGGGCCTATTGGAAAGTTAAGGAGTGCCTTTTTATAATGTAGCATGCGGCATCAGGATTAGGAGAATTGGTTTTAAACTGGAACAGGGTAGATTTAGATTATATATTAGGAAGAAAATCTTTACTGTGAGCGTGGTGAGACACTAGAATAGGTTGCCCAGTGAATATGTGGATCTGTGCCCCCTCCCTGGAAGCATTGAAGGTCAGGCTGGATGGGGCTTCGGAGCAATCTGGTCTAGAGGGAAGCATCCCTGCCTATAGCAGGGGGATCGGATCTAGATGATCTTAAAGGTCTCTTCCAACCCACACCATTCTGTGATTCTATGATTCTATGAAACACTGGTACAGGTTGCCCCGAGAGGTTGTGGAGTCTCCATTCTTGGAGATATTCCAAAACAGGAGAGGACAATGTCCTGAGCAACCTGCTTTAGCAGACACTGCTTGTGCAAGAGGAGTTGGACCAGATGATCTTGAGAGGTTCCTTCTGACCTCAGTGTTCCTGAAATTGTGTGAAATATTCCGAACAACTTTTGAAACAAACAAACAAACAATAAAAGGCTGAAGATTAAATGATTGGCAGCTCACAGTGAAGGTCAAAAATAGAAACATTCTGTACCTCATTTCTATGAGGCATCCAAAAAAGCCAGTAGATGCTGCTGAATGGTGCTCTGGGGGTGACTGGAGAGCTGGCATTAGCAAGGACCAAGCAGTCGATGGTGTACTCTGAGGTCCCCTCTTTCAGAAACCACAGATGGCTGTGCCAACAGAACCAGGAGGCTGATAGTGAGGAAATCTTGGGCTCTGGGATGAGATAGAAGCAATGCAGGTAGAGTCTTGGCAGGATGCTTGGAGAGGAGTTACATGCTATCACAGTTGCATACAGAGATACTTGCTCCTGGTATGAATCCAGCAAGGATAGCTTTGTAGTGAAATACTACCTAACATAAGGATGACAGAAGAATGGACTGAAGCACATCCATCTCCTATGTTTCTTTTGGGTCTTACTGCCAACAAATAGCCCTGCAGAGGGCTGCAGAAAAGAAGACTAGATGTGGTAACACACATCACTCACAAGACCTTTCCACTTGGCAGCTTAAAGAACTGTGTGAGATACTGCTCTGCCAGGGACCTAGCTATCTGCAGCGTTCAGCTTAACTAGCTAAGAGCTGTATACCTCCAGCAAGGAGGTGTGCGGTGCTTGGGCACATTCTCTGGCTTGCCCCAGCTTCCATTAATAGACATGCCTGTAACTGGCCTCAGACAAGTATAAGGGCAGCAACAGGGCAAATACTAACCTTTGCCTGTATGAAAAAGTACTGAGGCCATGGGCAGGAACTGAAGTGCAGTGAAGAGGACAGATGTCTCACTATGGGCATACAGAATAATGCACGTAAATCATCTAAATTGCACATAACAGGATTGGCACATATTGCCAAATATGGCTGCGTTTTAAAATGCTGGTAATTGTCTACAATTCTCAGGCATATAAGCCAGTTCTGCGACTTTAATAAAGCAAAATATTTCCCCTCCAGCCATGGTTTGAGCCCATGTCTTATCTGCTAAAACTTCTGATATGTTATTCTTCTGCACATGCTAACTGCTGAGCACAAGCTGAATAATTTCAGCAATACTGGTATAGCATTTGCATCGGCCAAGCACAGCAAGCAAATTCTTTATGCAGCCCGTTTCTCTTCCCTGTTACAAGTAAAACTATTTAAAGTTTAATCAGTCTTGGCTGGGTTCTTGTTCTCATGTCTGAATGAAAATAAAATGAAAAATCTCTAATGAAAAATTCCCCAAAGAGGTTTTGTGCCACTAAGCTGATACAGGTGCAATACACCAGCCTGCTAAAGCAAATTACTCTGGCTTTGAAAATCTGAAACATTTATTACTGAATCCAAATTTTAAAACCTTTAAAAGTCAAATATTGGAAGTAGAAAGCTGGGAGTAAAGCAAACCTCAGCTTGCAGAAGTTAGTTTTGGCAAAATTAGTAAGGAAAACAGAAGAAAATAAAATAGGATCAAGGGAAGGGGAAATCCACAAACATAAAGGCACTCACAGTGTGATTTTTTCAAAGTGGGATTTTCACCCAAAATCTTTACATAAACTGTAAACTTCATTAAAGCATACAGCTTGAAAGGGTTTAGTGGACAGGGCTCTTGTTTATTATGTGAGACTGTGATGTCAGTCCAGGTGGAGGCTGTAATGAAAATAGTTACATGATTCCAGTCCAATTTCTTTGAAGGTTAACCCAACATCACAAAACCACCAGGTAATATGACACCCACCGGCAGGGCCAGGTTTACTTCCAGCTATAAAGCCCAAAGACTGCATGGAGGGTACATAAACTGACCTACAGATCATTTGTGGAGAGATGGTGACTCAGTGAACCACCGGTTAAATCTTTTGATGCTTAGTTTGGCTAGTTTGAACAAGATGAAAGGCCAGGTTTTCCAGAAACATGCATGTGTCCATCCTAAGCACGAAAAACACTCTCCAGGTGTGCCTGGATTCAGTGTGCACTCAAGCAGCTATCTGAGGATCCTGACTTGTAGGCCTGTGCTAAATGCTGTGTACGCTCAAGTCACACACATTGCAGGCCATTTGGAAAGGAAAGTAAACAGCATCTTTTCAGGAAAAAAAAAAAAATGGTCCAACTCCAGAATGCAGAAGGGTACAGAGGAGAATTCAGCTGAGATAGGAAACTGGTCCATATGCCCTCTCAGCTAAACAAGTTCTTCTATGAGAAACTGATTAGATCCTCTGAAAATCCTCTCAGGAGATCCCCAACTGTCCTTCGGGACCTGAATATCTCAAAAGCTTCTTCACTTGAGTTTGTTCCAAAAGATGATACAGGAGGAGGAAAGGAACTCCTGATTTTGCCTTGAAAATGAGAAAAGTGAGTATTTTCCTTCATGGCAGAATAGCTGTGATATGCTGCCTCTCTCTGTTGCTGCCTGGAAAAACACTTCTGTGTTAAACTCTGAGTTAGCAATGACTGTTACAGCTCCTCCTGGGCTGGAGGAACTGTAAGAGGCCCTTCCCTGGGGATCTGACACCGTGTGCTTCAGGAACAGCTGTGCACAGGTACAAGCAGCTGCCTGCGTTGGCGACAGGCTGTCCCAGCAGCCTTAGCAAAGTGCTTGCACTAAATGCAACCCTGCTCTCATTATTCCATTGACATCACTGATACAGACAGTCCTCATATTTTACAACTAGAAATGTTTGTAGACTTATAGAGTTTGTCTGGAAGGGACCTTTAAAGACCATCTACTCTGAATCATCAATAAAAGGATTCCCATGTGAAGCCTGAATTCCATACGCAACATGCCCATTAACCCCCAAAATTATCATCTCTGAAGATAAGCAATGAACACACAAGCAGATCTAAACCAAAGCTGAAATCAATTTCATTTTAAAATTATTATTTATGAACAGGAAAGAATGGCAGCATGTCACTTGTGCCATGCCCAGCACAGGAGGCGCAGTTTGTGTCAGAAATTCTCCGAGAACTGTGGGGACCCCAAGTTCTCCTTCCCTGGAAACATCAGTTGGTTGCTACTGCCATACCTTATTTTTCTTAGCATATTATAGCAGATATGCCTTTGTTATTATGCCTTCTTGAAAAGTTAATGGCTGCTGTCCTTAGACTGAATTGTTGCTTAATCAATTCTGAATAAATTGCTTTAAAAATGAGAACATTTTTTCTTAAGGGTTTCATTTTTTTTTTTTTTTCACAGTTTGTGAAACGTTTTCTATGTTTCTGACATCATTATGTGTTTCCTTTATTTGAGCTAATTGTTCATTCCTGGCCAATTCTGCTTCCCAGGATCCTGTCTGAACACCACTGTGGATGCATTCAATCTCTTGGGATGTAGGCTATCCCCTTATCATCACTGCGGTTGGTAACTCACTGCTTTCTCTAACTTACTCTTATTCAAAGTAAAATAATATCTTACCTCAGGGAATAACTCCCTTTTATTCTAGTTATTGATGCTATAACCTGATAGCCATCAATGAATCTTTTTATTCATATATCCATTAATAATACAAGTGTCTGGAGAGCTAACGTGAACTTTTAAAAAGAATTTTAAAAATGCACAACCCTCTTTATATGTGATAGCAAGCAAAAGCCTTGTTTAAGTACAGTGTTTGTTTGGTTTAGCTCCAATGTGCATGTTTCATTTCTCCCAGAGCTTTCTGAAGACCTCAGTTTGGCTCAGAACACTCTATTAAAAACCTCTCCTGTGGCATCCATGCTACAGAAGAACTGGAAGGATTCTGGAGTTTGTACATTCTGCAGTCTGTGTACTAAAATGTTGCATGCTAGGTAGTGACATCACCTTGTCCCAAATCCTATCTCTATAGTTTCACCTTTTCTGCTTTCCCATGCTAATTTGAACACCTCCAGCAGCTTGTTGGCTCTGTGGAGACATTTTTGATTCTTTTATCCTAAGTCTAACAAGCAAACACTGGTGCATGAGTGGAGTACTTTATTTGCTGAAGTCTACCTTGCAGGGGAAGTTTACTGGCATATTTGAAGAGCTGAAGACGTTTTTGTAGTATAGAAGCCAAGCTAACCACAATAAGACCCTGTGGGGTGGGACACCAAGCTATTTTCTGTGTTTAGTTAAACTTTTATATCTGTGAGTAATTTAAATTGCTGATTATTTTTTATTGAGTACTTGTGGTTCAGTTTTCTCAAAAGGTCTATAAATATGAGACTCTTCTTAGTTTATGAACAACCCATAGTCTAATGCCAGAATTTCAAACAAACAAAAACCAACAAACTCTCTCCTAAGACAATAACTGATATCCCAAAAGGCTGTAAGTTAGTGTTCCAAAAGGAAGAGATAGTGAAGTCAAGAAGAGTTGCTGACTTCTCCCAGCAATGGGCTGAGCAAATCACAGTTTGGTCCAAGGCTTGTTGAAGTCAGTGAAAGGACTCCTGCACTCCAATAGGACTTCCCAGTATCACTGGGAAATACAGAGAATCGTAACTGAAATTTTACAGCGTACCATGGTCATTTGGAGACAGGACACTTGCAAGGAGTATTGTCTGCATGGATAAGAATGACGGAGAGCCAGAATCTTATGTATGTGAGACTATTTTCACATAACGGTGTGGAACAGTAGAAGTTACCAGTGGCAATCATTAGCTGAATACTAATAAGATTCCTTGCTCTTCTTGTCTGGTCAAGAAAATGGAAAGTGACCAAAAATATACAGCATAAACTTATTCCAAATTCCTGTCTTCACTTATTTAGCTGCTTTTTATACAGTATGTACAAAAGGTACAATAGCACACTGTGCTTAAAGGCCATTGTAGTGTGACTGCTATGCTGTTAAAACTCACTGCTGTGTATATAGCAAGTATATAGCTGAGAAATACATTGAGCATTACTTCTGCTAGAAACAATCTTCAGTATTTGTCATAGGTACTAATAAAAGAATTATAAATACACCACAATTCCATATAATCTGAACCTGAAGTACTCCTCAATTCACAAAAATATCAGTTTCACCATTTCCAGGAAAGCTGAGCTGCATTTTCCTATTGACTAACATGACTGACTTTCATGACCTAACTAACCCATATTGCTTCCTTGCGGTACAGAAAGACAGGCAAACACTGAAAGCTCTTTGCTTTCTGCAGCAGAGACTGTAATGATCTACACACGTGAACTATAAAAACACAAATTAAATGACCTCTGCAGTAGTTCCCTAGTTGTATGGTAGAACTTTTCCTGTACTAAGCTCCTCTGTTTCCATAGGACAACATTTTGTGCTTATTTTGTATCTACTGTAAAGTGTTACATAAATAGAGATCCACTAGCGAGAGTAAGAGGGGAGCATTGCAGTTGATGGGATTTTAGCCAAATCATCCACAGATAAGAAAGATCGGAGAGTGGTTGTGATGAAATAGGATAAACTGTAAAATAGGATAAATTGTAGTGTTAGCACAAATAGTATTTTCTAATTTAAGTTTCTTTAAAATGTAATTAATTCCACTTCTTAGTTTTGCAATATCTCACTCAAATTTTGAAAAACTGTGTGTTTACAGATGCACTTCTGATTTTTGTAGACCTATATCTAAATTCATCAGCATTACTTTGCTACTTTTGAGTATCAACTGAAAGTATACCTACCTAATGGTATTAGGAACGTAAAATTATTTCTCAGACTTTGTGTTTACTTTTGGAAAATGGAACTTTTATAGTATTCTGGGGTATTTCTGCCACATAATCTATGTGAAGAATTGTGAGGAATGTAATTCTAAGCACCAATTTTTTAATAGTTCTAGAGCTGAACAATTAAGCAGCCAGCCAAGATACACCACAGAGGAATGTATTGAGGGAATAGTAGTTCAGGTAGATGGTCTGGCATATTTCCTTCTTTTGCACCATTAAATTCTAGAGAAGTAGACTTGCTAGGCTTCAGTGCAGCCTTCTGTGTAAGTTATAGTCCAGTGGGGCTCCCAGATTCTTTAGGTTCATGCATCTTTGAACATGCATCTTTGAAAATGTAACTCTAAAACCACGTGCAGGCTGCTGTGACAGGGAATCTGGTGTTCATATACTCACAGTATGACCAGAATGTCCTACCCCAGTATCCTCTTGTCATCAGCATGTTATCAGACCTTTTTGAAGCCCCCTACAATTTATTGTTTTTCTAGAAAAATACGCCTTTCATGGAGTTTTTGTCACAAAAATATGGACATAAGAAGTTTTCATCTTTAAAAATGATTTAGAAGTTCTGTAATAATTTGTTCAATTTCTTGATAGCTTTCTTGTCTTTATCCACCTCAAATTTGTGAAATGCTTTCATAAAGGAAATAATTTGTTAATGCTGGTAGCCCTTAGCATAGGCTAAATGAGGGAGGTCTGTGTTCTCCGTTACTGGCAATGGAAGTACATAGGAAATCCTTGCCCAGTCCTTCCACCCAGGACTTGGCACAGGACATACACAAAGAGCAGAAGGTCAGAGACTGGGGAAGCTGTGTATCTAAGGTGATTCCTCTTTATTAGGGCTATACACAAACAAATCCCCTGAACTAATTAGTGAGACTGGCAGAGAAGGGAGTAAATTGCAGCTGAAAAGGAAGACAGGAAGGTGAGCTGATAAAGAGATCTCTCTGGCCAGAAGCCTGTGGGTGATGATGTCAGTGCTGCCTGCTTTCAAACCTGTGGTGAACAGCAGGCCAAATTAAAGTCGGTGCTGCTCATAGAGTGGGCGGTTTTGACAGGGCCCATATTTCATCTTTAAGAAGTCTTATTCAAGAGGAATGATCTTGAGCAAGAGGAAGAGAGAAGAACAACTCCTACTTTCACTGAACCTCAAAAGTCCTGGTGATGGAAATGGTCTTGTTTAAGCTTTTCATGGTTTGGTCTTTGGTTTTACTGGTTCCGCCCGGATTCTACAGTCTATGTACAGCACACCCAGCACAGAGCTCTCTTAAATTTTGTCTTTTGTTTGTGCTATTAGTAGTGTGACTTCAGTGATGAATGTTTATAACACAGCTCGAGGAATTTCATCCTCCCTTGGTAAACCACGTAGGAGATTGCCTTAATGGACAAAGAGAAATGTCTTCTGGTCTGTAGCCAGAAGCATGGACTTGCTTATGAAGAAGAAAACACACGCTTAACCTTCTGGTATTGTGTACAGAAGACACATTTAAAATATATATATATTCACCTCTCTTCTTACAACCTAAAATGGAACCAGTAAAAGATTAATATGCTTTTCACTGTTTTATGGCAAATCACTTAGTTGTGATAAGTTCAATGCTGCCTCTTGACCAGATGTCTTACAAGACTGTCCTGCACTATTTGCTTCTACAGATACCTCCAGCTGGGAAAATGACTTACAGATGACTATGAAAAGCTAAATAAAACTAAAAGGTATGGAAACAGAAAGCGATAATAGACTTTATTCACAGGTGTAAGGATTCAGATGTGAATGACAGATTAAAAGCTACATCCCAGTTTTGACTTCCTTGAATACTTTGCTTGAGTTAGATTTGGGACCTAAATTCAGCAAGCTATCATGTTAGTGTGATTTATGCTTGTGCAGTTTGTTTAAACAAAGCCTGAATAAAGACATCAGGATCTGCACTGCTCTGGAGTCTACATGACACAAAGTATTCAGGGTTTGAATTAAATTCTCTGTAGAACAGTTCCTAATCCAGAGTGAAAAGAAGCAGAATTGCTGTATGTTGCTTGGCTAATCTATTAGGTAGCATTTATTGCAAAGGAAATATACATGCTTAGAGCTATACTGAAGAATGGCTACTTACGGGTAGCCTAAAACCATTCTTGTTGTTCATTTATTCAGCATTTCACTGCTTGCTTAAAAACTGTAGATGCCCAGCAGTTATGAAAGTATCCAAGCGTCACTGACATAGCAGCCAAGGTGTGCTGGTGCCTTTATCTGCCTGAAAACAGTGGTCGAGAGCTATAAATTGCCCTGTGTTTACTCCCCTCACTCACTGGTCTGAGCTATATATGCAATAACTGTATCTCCATAGAAAATGTTACGTGCCTGGGATGGAAGAGCACAGCAGCCAGAGCCGCCATGGAGCTGATAGGTCCTTTCCACCTCTGCATCTCATAAAGGGATGAGGGGTCGCCTCCTTTCCCTTCTAACACCTTATCACTGCTGCTGATTCTGAGCTGGAGAAGGACAGATGCTCTTTCTGCTACTGTCATCATCTCCAGTACTCTGAAAAAGGAGGCCTTCTCAGTCATCAGAGCACTGGAGAACCAGAATTTCTCCTCTTTTCCAGAAAAGACTATCCAAAGGGAGATAACAGTGGAAATGTGGGTTTGATCCTGGTCCTACCTCTCAGGTTTCAGGCTTCCTGACCCATGGCAGCTTCCTTAGAGAGCTGACTAGGAACCCAGAAAGCATGCAAGCTGCTGACAGAGAAAGCCAAGGAAGCCTGCAGGGGAAGAACACAGCTTCGGATCCTGCCTGGCTTCTGTCAGAGACATCACTGCTCAGAAACCTGTCAATTACAATTTGTTATTTTCCCTGGTGAAGATATGTTCTGTTAGAGATTTTTGGCCAGCTGTGCTCTGTGTTGCCACCACTCCTCCAGATGAGAACGGCAAAAAGGCCAGAAAGATTTGTGGGGAGGAGGCATAGGGCCCTGGGACCTGGCATTACAGCAGGTCTGCAGCACTGGCTGCCACAGCCCAGCCATGAATACAAGTCTGAAATGTCAGATATTCCCTGCAGAATTAAGTATGGCTATTTGCTCTTCTATGGCTGCCAAAATAGTGCAGGTGTCTTAGGCAAGAGTTTTACACTGCACTGTAATCCTCTTATAGAAAATTCTGCTTCCTGTTAAAGCCCTGGAAGATGTCAATATGCTCTGTGTCGAAGAGGAAAGCAAATTTTCCTGCTATTTTTTTCTCTACATAGAAGCATATGCTTCTTTTATTAAACACTCAGTCATTTAATAACTTGCACTTGTTATCCGAGCTGACCAAGATGCATTTATAGCACACATAAACAATAGCATCTATCTGAATTGCACAGAACTTCCAAAATTGCTACCATCGAAGCTGAGCTTTTGAAATGAATCAGGATGTTGCTGCTGATAAGCAGCATTGTTAAAGTATTACTGTGACTTCGCTTTCTCAGCTTAAGCAACAAATCCATTTTGGTGGTGTTTCTTTACATTGCCACTTTTCATGCACCGTACTTTTCCACGTATTAGAAAGTAAAACACAATGGAAATGCGAAGCTTGTGCTTAGTGTGTATTTTTCATCTTCTTGTGGTACTTAAAAGTACATAACACACACACACACAAAAATGAACTAGAACCAAAGCAGCAATTTGATTTTTTAAACTGAAGTGTCTGTAATCACGCTATTTTGCAGCTTAGCCTGAGCTAACATTTATGCTTTGCAGTTAAACACTAATTATGGTCTTAGTGCCATCACAGATGAAGACTGCCATTGCCTCACAGAGATTAAAGTATAAAAATAAGAGATAAAGATAAGAAAAAAATGAACCAAGGAATCCATGTTTGTTTAGAGATAATGATCCAGCTTCTTTGCTGCTCCACACTGCTGTTTAGCACAATTCTTTGGGAGTAGGGAGCCAAGACAAGCAGAGAACGTATCACAGCTTCATGACTTTCTGCTCATCCTCCTGTTTCAGTTCAAAATAGATTTCAGAACAATGTGCCAAAGGTTGAAACTAAAGTCACCGTTTTTAAGACCAGAGAGTTAATGATGATCACGTGGACTGGCCTTACGTAAATCACAAACCACCTCTCTCGCTCCAGTAATTTCCATCACAAGGATTGTGTTGCAATCAGAGGTCAGCAAACGCTTGGCACATGAGAGCAAGAGCTGGAGTTGTCCTCAGCCTGGAGCAGCAGGACTGCTGCTGTTCTGCTTGAAGGTCTGCTGCCCTTCGAAGGCGCCTCTCTCTGCAGAAGTCAGAGGAACCCCATACCTGTACACCCTGGGTACACACATAAACTCATGAGAAAGGAATCCAGGTCATGGTCACCTTAGATGCAGAGACGAGCTCTCTAAGCATTTACGATTTTACACTTCTCCCATCTTCCTTTCTTCCTTGCTCCTTTGTTTTAGCCCCAGTTTTTATTTTAGTTTATTACATTCCTGTGCGACCATTCTGCTGTTTCTCTTTCACTTTGCTCTCCGTAAGACTCAAAGGACCCAATGCTCAGAGCTGAGTCTTTCTCATCACGAATCAGCTCGCACAGAGCCACCTGATGACACCTGAGTTCAGCTCTGCACTCGAAATGAGCAAAAACCGCAGAGAGCTCTGCTGCTCCCTGCACTGCTCTGCGAGGCATCAGTCACGCTCCTCCTGGTGCAGGCGTTCCGATTAGTGGTGTATCGGACCCACAAGGCGCGCCTCCGTCGGATGGGCGAAGTCCGCCAGGCTTCCCGCGGCCGCGACCGAGAGCCTTGGGCTGCGACGCTCGCGCGCCCCCTGGTGGGGCCTTTGGAGAGCGGCCGGAGCGCGATGAGGGAGGCGAGTGGAGCGCGGTTCTGTGCGGAGCGGCCCGGCGGCCATGTCGGGGCCAGGGGTCAGAGTGCATGCACGGGCAGTTGTGTGTGGGGAGAGCCTCGGAGGGAACCGTGGGAACACTGACTCCCCATAATATCTTGCTGTTACAATCATACCGCTTGGATGAAATATATCTAAATTTAGAAGGAAGAACAAACGAACAAATGGAAACATGGGGACACAAAAGGCCCGCATTACGACTCTGGACAGCCGACCTCAGATCCCGCTTCCGGGAGGGGAGGGGGGGGGGGGGGCGCGGAGCTGTTGTCCACGCGATGGCAGCACGCGAACGCCGCATGAGCACGGGAGGCAGCACGGCCGGCTCGCCTCGCTCGGGAACGCCGCCCAGCTGAGGCACTTTTCAGTCCTTTAGGAGTCTTTAGCTCAGAACCAGATGGGAATAGCTTCTTAAACGCCAGTACTAACTGCAAACCGCAACTGGAGTAATGCAGTCTTTACTTTTACTTTAGTTCACAGGTCTGTTCCCAGGAAAAAGCAAAATGGGGCTGAAATAATCAGAAACCAGAATATTCTCTACGTGTGCATTCGTTTGTGTAAGTGCATGGATGTGCAGGTGTTGAATCAAACAGAAATCCTGCCCTCTTGCTGCATACAGCAAAAGTTCTGACTGATTAGGAATCCTCTGCTTCCCAATGACTCTCTGTCTTCTCCACTTTTCCTCATGCTTTTTGCCGCGTTTGTCCACTGTCATTGTCCAAACAGGATCCTAGGACGAAAAGGGAACCCTTCTGTATTCAGACAGCAGCAACTGGCGGAGGTGACCTCCTCAAAATGTTCTCATTCTGTCCTACCCAAGCAACTGTGTAGCTCAGAGCCAAACACCCCAAATCTCCTAATCTAGAGTGAAGTTGTGCTCATCTCGTAGGACACAACAGATGATGTGGGCTACCAAAGATAGATTATTCCATGCGCAGACAGATCCAGACTTAAAGTAGAATCATTTGAACAGGAAAGAAATGAACTTACCTGTGCGACCTGCTGTAGGGAACCTGCTTTGGCAGGGGGGTTGGACACGATGATCTCTGGAGGTCCCTTCCAACCCCTACAATTCTGTGATTCTGTGAACTGTGAAAAATAACCTCATTTGCAAAGGTATATACTTATACTTAAGAGTGAGGTCCTGCACTTGGGTAGGGGCAATCTCAAGCACAGATACAGGCTGGGAACAGAATGGCTTGAGGGCAGCCCTGAGGAGAAGGATTTGCGGGTGTCAGCTGATGAAAGACTCAACATGAGCCAGCAATGCGTGCTTGCAGCCCAGAAGGCCAACCGTATCCTGGATTGCATCAAGAGAAGTGTGACCAGCAGGTCGAGGGAAGTGATTCTTCCCTTCTATTCTGCTCTCATGAGACCCCACTTGCAGGACTGTGTTGAGTTCTGGAGCCCCCAGCACAAGAAGGACATGGAAATGTTGGAGTGGCCCTGGAGGAGGGCCATGAGGATGATCAGAGGGCTGGAGCTCCTCCCCTACAGGGACAGGATGAGGGTGATGGGGCTCTTCAGCCTGAAGAAGGGAAGACTCTGGTGGAACCTAATAGTGGTCTTCATTACCTGAAGGGGGCCTCCAGGAGAGCTGGGAAGGGACATTTTGCAAAGGCATGCAAAACCAGGATGAGGGGAATTGGTTTTAAACTGGAAGAGGGTAGATATAGACTAGATATTAGGAAGAAATACTTCACTGTGAGGGTAGTGAGACGTTGGAAGAGGTTGCCCAGTGAAGCTGTGGATGCCCCCTCCCTGGAGGTGTTCTCAAGTACAGGCTGCATGCGGCTGTGAGCAACCTGCTCTAGAGGGAGGTGTCCCTGCCTGTAGCAGGGGGGTTGGAACTACATGATCTTAAAGGTCCCTTCCAACCCAAACCATTCTACGATTCTGTGATATTATAAATATACATAAATTTGTATAGCTGTAGCTTTAACATTTTGGGTACTGCAGAAAGGGAAGCGCAGATGCTAAATAGTGAAATGATTTACTGAAGAACACATGCAAGTTTGTGACAGAGTCAGGCACAGGAAGTGAGCTCTTTGTTATCTGTCTTTCGTCAACAATGCCAAAGACTGAGAAAGAATGGTGAATGTGGAAAAGTTTCATGTTTACTCAAACAATTATTGGTAAAATAATGATTATTTCAGACTTGATTTAATTGTCTTGCCTGAGTTTTAGGACTTCCTCTTATACTGCAAGCCTGTGTTAATTCTGACATGCATGCCTGTCATGCTAATGGACACATTGCTATAGAGGCCTAAATGGAAAGTTAAAATCAGAAGAAAAACTTTTTACAAGCTCAGAAATGGTAGTACAAAACCAGAGTAGGAATGAGGGAAGAACACGCCGCATCTTCTGAATCAAGTGTGTGTTTTACATGAAATTGCAGACGCCCAAGGGCCACGTATTAGTTGGCATACTGGAGGTACATGACTGTTCAGGAAGGGGCATTGCCAGTTGCAGGTAGAAGACCTTAAAATATTTTAAAATTGTCTAAATAATATTGGAAAGCAGGAGAGAAGAGGACACATCTCTTCAAATAGATGAAAACAAATTGGGTGACACAGCATACATGTGCACTTACACACACACACGTATTTATAAAGTTCTGATGGCCATTCTAGAATACCATACATCCAAGTGTAAAATGTATGCATACACATATACTTTTCTCGTGTTTTCATGTCTATTCATGTATTTTTTCTCTTTCAGTGTACTCTGGCACTCCCAGGACAACTTCTCTTTGTGAAGGAATTGGACAGCCCTGTGGAATTATGACCTTGCCTATTTATTTCTATTGTTGTCAACACAACATACACAAACTCCTTTGGGCTGCCAACTCTCATCTCTTACAGCACGGAAATTGAATCAGGTATCTTGGTCTTAAAAAAATAACATAGCTTCTACAAACATACCTTGATAATATCCTTGAGCTTCCTGATGGGATGAAGACAGACACAAAGAAGCAGGAGCAGTGTGTTTATGGTTGTTGGGTTATATTTGTACACACGTAGGCTTAAAGACGGTGCAATTACAGTAGCTCACCTCCTTGGGAACTATGCCAAGCACTGTATCTTTATTTGAAGAAAACAGATAATACCAGTATGCTGTTACTGATCCTCTTTGAAGTCCAATTCATTATTTTTTATTAAGAGCACTGGACAGCTGTTGATGGCAAGAGCAACAGAAAATATTGTGAAGTCTGACAATGAATGCTTCCCTTCCCTTTGAGGTAAGGGAAAATTTTGGTTATTTTTTATAGCAAATGGTTTGGAAAGAGTTAAATACAACTTGACAGAACTGCAGGATTTCTGGCAGGCTGTTGGCAAGACTGGTCAAAGGTATTTAAGCTTTCACAATATTTGGTGATTTATTAACAAGGTTTGATTATATGCTTACAACTGCTGAAATAATGAGTATGAAATGTTACTAACACATTACAAGTTTCTGTGTTTGTTACAAAATTACTTTCTGTTGAGGAGAGAGCATTTAAAAAAAAAACACAAAAAATACCACAAAAATGTTATGAAAAAAACACAAATGGCTTTCATACAGAAGTTAGAACACTGGTAAATTAATACACATCTTAGTTGGAAATGGCATGCATTGGTTACTTATAACGTAATGGTTCTTTCACCCTTTGAATGCAGTTGCTCAATAGTAAACTAACTTTTCTAATATCACACAGAAAATGCTGTCCAAGCTCAGAGTATCCCAAAAGACCAGGCCACTGCATGGCCCGGTTTTACACAAACAGGGCTCTGTTTATGAAGGTGTGCCTGGGTGCTGGTGTGCTGAGCTCATCTGGGGGCAATGGGAGGAAGGCAAGATGGTAACAGGCTCTCTTTACCTCAGAGCTGCTAACATGGCTGGAACTGCAGGATCATGACTTCTTTCTTCTGTCAAAACTGAAGCAAATATTCAGGTTCAGGAGCTACTGTATGAATAAAGTATTGTAGCACTGTTGGACAGGACAGAGTACAGACAAGCTGGAGACATAAGCTCTGACTTCTTAGGAAGGCTAAAAGCACACTGGGCTAGCCATTTTGTAAGAGGTGTGAGCTGGACTTGGATATTTACTAGCACTTCAGGTGCAAATTTTGACTGATGAGAAAAAATCCACATGCAAAGAACACTGCTTCTCTACAAACAGTTTCTTGCCATCCGCTTAGGCCAATTGTAAGATTTAGCCTGATTTAACATACTGCATCTAGGTAAATTAGTGTTTAGGTCCTAGCTTGGAAAGCTGCTGGGTTCTGACAGGTTTCTACATGCATGCAATGACTTCTAATTTCTGATTGGTATGCCTGGGTAAGGTGGCCTCAGGTGCAAAGCAATTTAGGAATCTGGGACACGACCTGTGACTTGATTTTGACAGTCATGATGCATCCAGAGAAACTAATGGCAGCTGCAGACAGCAGTTCTTATTGATTATTATTTTTGAAAAGAAATGGACTACTCTAAAACCATGGGCCACAGGCTTTAGAAAGCCACATTAGAAAATTGTTAGAAACACTCACATTGTTTTCTGCATCTATAATCTGCTTCAGCTGTGTTTGTCCTCCAATTAATTCTCTTTAAATAACCTTTCCTGTTTTACTTGGCTTAGAGAAAGATTTTTGGCAAATGATGTTGAAAAGAGAAAATACAAATAAAGGTTATCCAACAAAATGTTATGACCACTCCTGAACATTCGAAATATGATCAGCATGAAGATTCATGTAATCTGGTCCCATTTTTAAATACTGATGGATTACACAGCTCCAAACAATTATTTCCATCATAACAAAAATTACTCTTTGAAAATTATTTTAGTAAAGTTTTCATAAAACTGAGATGTTTACAAAACTTGAATTATGAACATATGAACAGGTTACACTTGTTCGTAACTTGGAAAATTGCGGAATGTAGAAGTAGGTTTAATGTTTCCATTTCAATAAAAAGATTTCTGACTTTCTCAGGCTGTAGTTTGGCCTCGTGGAAGGCTTGTTTTTTCCTCAGGTTCTTAACAGAGCATTAGATAGGCATGGTTGTTTTAAGGGAAATCTTTGTAAAGAGAAATAGATACAAGACTATCAGACTAAAATACCTGCATGGATCGGCTTTTTATTGCAGTTTTTTTATATGATATCTTGTTCACTCTTATAAAGGTATTAGCGTGTTTGGGGTTTTGTTTGTTTGTTTGTTTGCTTTTTAAAAAACTACATTATATTCCTTTTTTTCTGAGTAATAGGACTGAGGAAAACTCCAGCTGTTGACCAGCAGTTACTTTCCTTATGTGCAGTTTTAACAGTTTCCTTAAAGGTTTCCAGGGCCCTCACAGTGAACAGCAGTTTTGCGTTTCCACACTTGTGGTGGGATGTTGTACAAGGGCCTCCAGAAGCACTCAGGAAGGTGGATGGGCACAGCAGGTTGTCTGTGGTAGTCCTTTTTCCAAAACCAGGAGCAGGAGGCAGAACCAGAAATACATTCGCTCTCCAGCAGCCCCGCCTGAGCACCCAAGCAGGTGCAGGGGGCTTCCCCGGCAGCACCCCTTGGTGCTGTAAGGCAGCAACGGCCCGGCCGGGTTCGCAGGGGTAGGCCCCGACCGGCACAGAGAGCCGCCCGCCTCCCTACACGCCGTGCCGCGCCGGTGCTGCCGCAAGCTGCAGGGCGGGCCCGGCGCCCTCCTCCGAGGGGAAGCGGCCGTCACCCCGGAGGCCCGGCTGGCGGCTGCTGCGGAGGCCCGTCCCCCTCGATCCGGGTATCGCCGCCCCCTGGGCCGCGGCGGGAGAGCTGCGGGGAGTGATCCCGCAGCCGGGGCGGCCCTCCGGTACGTAGAGGGGCGACGGGCCCTGGGCTGGCTCTGCCGGCTTCCCCCTGTCGGGACGGGCTGCGGGGCGGGCGGCCGCGGGGAGGGGGGAAGCGCGGGGCTTCGGTGCGGGGCAGGCGGGCAGCGGGCGGGGCGGGGCGGGCTGCGCTGCGGCCTGACGGCTGTCTGTCCCCGGGCAGGGGGAGAAACCACGAGTTTCTCGCCTTTAAAAACAATAAAATACTCAACGCAAACTGCGGGGAGCCGTGTAAGCGAAGGCGCGATGCTCTGCTGATACAAAAGTGCGCGTCCTTGTCCCCAACAACAGCCCACAGCTGTCTTGTTTTTGCTGTCACTGCATATCGCCTGTTATTGCAGAAGCTGCTGGAGTTGTGCTGTGGTTTCATGTCTGTAGCATGCACTGATTATTCTAGCCTTAACATTTTGTGATTTAAAAGCAAAGTGGGTGGTTTGGGTAGAGTGGGAAAACATCTTTAACTCTGCCTGTTACTGTTGTCTCCCAGTCTTAGGAGAGCGCAGAAATGTCTCACTTTGAAAATAAAGGATTGATACTGGGCATAATGGCAGGGACTGCTGGAATAAGCCTGGTCCTGGTTTGGTACCACAAGACCCGAAAACCCAGTGCAGCCGTGCACATGCCTGCATTCACAGATGTAGGGAACAAGCTTCATTCTGTGGGTTTGGAACATGAAGCCCATAATGAACAAGGAGCAGTCATGGTTTTACATGGAAGACAACTACAGATACTTGAAAAACTGAACGGCTTGCTAATAAGTGTGGACGAACTGAAGAGAGAGGTGAAATTTCTGAAAGAAGCTATTCCAAAGCTGGAAGATCTGGTTCGAGATGAGCTCCAAGGGAGAGGGGATGCACAGAGAGCTAGCCCATCACACAGAGCAGCAAGGAGGAGGAAAGTGGAGGCAGCATCTGGTGCAACAGAAACTACCAGCTCTGAGGAGGCGGAAAGTGAAGGAGGGTGAGTTGGTCACATTTTGTTTCTGCTGTAGTTCATATGCAGTGCAAATGGTATCATTATGTAAGTGAAGCTTTGTGTTCTAAACAGTAGTCCTTTCAAAGTTTTATGTATATTTTATATTTCTCTTCTCAGAAAAAGATCAGATTAGTTGTTTTCAAATCAGAGAAAACTCTGTGTGACCCTCTGTAAGTCTGCACTGTGGTTAGTCCAACATGAAGTCCAATACAGACTGCTACACTTGTGATTGGCAACAGTCCGCTGCAGTATTGCTACACAGCTGTGCAATGAGAAGCAAAGTTCAGGATAATGGTGTGATTTATAATCACTTTCAACAATGAGATAGTCTTGTTTAAGTCTCTGACAGAGCACGTTCAGACTTTAGGAGTCTTTTTAGTTATTTTTTCCTATGAGCCTTAAAGATGAGTTGCTACAGTGTTCTGCCAAAAGGTGTTGCATGCTTTGGAAGTTATGTCTGAATGCAAGGCGTGTACACATGGCAGGCTTGTTTATATATATTTGCTACTGTATATGTTTCCTGGTTGCTTAATATTAATCATGAGTGATTCAGGGTACTGACTAAGGTTCAAAGTTCCTGGTTTTGATCACAGCTCGTTTTCCAACTGCTGTTAATGAAGTCTTCTTTAGGCTTCAGTTGGGGAACGTGCTGAAGGATGAGATGTACCTGGAGTTCCTCAGGAGAGAAACTGTAGTTCTATAATTTCATCTGTTGCCTAATACACCCTACAGTAGTAATGTGAGAATAGTGATGACCTTACTCACTTGAAATTACATCTTTGTTTTGCTATTATAGATCATAAATTTACATGCAGTTTATTCAGTGTGTGTTTATAGCAGCTGTTTTCTGGTTAACATCTCCTCACTGTTTTACATACATATCATAAGCAGCATGATGCCCGTAAATTGTCCATCTTGAGTTACTTTTTTCTCTAATGATGTATAAATTAACAATAATAGTCTGAAGACAACAATGTGCTGCACATAGTAATTAATGAAATTTTGTTTTTGAAGAGTTCCTCCATCTGTATTTTCAGTTCCCATGGGCAGAATCTTTTCTTTTGTTGCATCCCAGCCCTCTTGCTTTTATTTTGATAGCATATTCTGAGAACTATCAGTTCTTTACAAATCTGTTATTACCCTTTTTTCACTTTGAACATTCATTATTGGCAATGGTTGTCAAAGGCATTTCCTCTTCTTGTTATGTACAAACATTTCAAGTTCTGTAGTTTCTCACACTGTTTTATAGTTTGGTTGGTTTGCAGAGGCCTTTATACTGAGCATGAAATACTTGGAGATGTAGGTAAGTCTAAAGCACCAGTTAACAAATAATCAGGTTCACACACAGTATAGTTGTCATTCCACACCTGACACTGAGATCATTACATCTTGTCAGGAGTGATGCATTGCTGTTTGGGAGCTAACCAAGGAAACTTGTCCGTTCAGGCTCTGTGTGACGAAGAAATTGATGGGATGATCCAACACAAGTGATTATAATGTGCAAAGAGTACTGAGTGTGTCCTTAAGAGAGGCCTTCTCTGATGAGTATTTGCGTACAGTTGGAAGGAAGGATGATAATTCAAGGTTGTAGATAGCATTAGTCATTTGGGTATGTAATTTCTCAATGATGTTTTGTAATGTCTTTTGAAAAGCAGAAGATTATTTTTTTCCAACACCTTCTACTCAGTGTCATTGTTTCATGTATCTTCTTTATACTTAAGAAAATTTTATTTTCACTTTAGTAAGTTTCTTTTTCTTCTTCTTTTAAATGGAAATAGGTTAATAATCCTGGTTTGCATACAGCTGAGATGTATATAGGTTTTTCTGAGGTCATAAGTAACTTCAGTGTCAGTGATACGCATTATATGAGTGTTTTCTATAAGTGACAATAAGACACAGACATTTTTTGAGTTAATATGCTTCATTATTTCATGTGCTTGTAAGTGTGTAAATGCCATGAGCACTGCTTTATGCTGTCCTGTGATAAGTCTGTGCATGGCAATGCATTCAGCTACTGGCTTGTACACTAGAGAAGTAGTGTTGTTCTTAGTTACAGATTAAACTTCCTTTTTTCTCTTCTGGTTTTCTATCTAGGATAAAGTACATGCAATGTGTTTCACAGCCCCAGCAATATTTTTACGATCTAGAAAGTAGGGTTTTGCTTGTGTTAAGCAGTTCTGGCTTTAAATGGCACATGAATAAGTTGTGCCAAATGACTACACCAGATTCAGGTTTGCAAACTTCTCCCAGGAAAGCTTTTAATGTTACTTCCCCTCCTCCCCCCCCCAAAACATTTGATGCTGGCATTCCCTGCTGTGACCTTCACTGCTTTGATCTATTCTGGTCTGTTCCCAGTGTCGCTGTTTATGTTCAACACCTTGGAGAGAGAAGTTTTGCATTATTGCCTTTCAAAAATTATGTATTTCTTTCAGTGGAAAAATAGCACTTTTTATTTAAAAAATTGTAATTTTTTTCGCATAATAAAAGCTACCCTGATTGGAAGATATGCTGAATTAGTGAGACCTTGACTGAATATTCCAGAGCTCACTGCATCTAGTCTGTTCTACATTCTGCTTTTAACTGTTTCAGTTTCTATTCTTCACCTCAATCTTTACCATTTGAGAAAGTGTAACAGGGGCACATTCATTTAAAAATAAATACATTGTGTCTAGGTGATCACCTTCCAGGTCTTTTAGGTTGGAAGATTTCCCCTAATTCTATCCCACTTGCCATTTTAATGAGATTTCATCCCTGGTGCAGCAGTGATGAACCATTGAAACTAGTGTCACGTTTGGCACCAGTCTTCAACAAGCCTGTCACCCAGGCTTTTCAAATCACATTTGATGTCAGTCACCAGAAAGATTTACATCATAAATCCTTCTCCCTCCTATGTTTTATGTATGACTTTTTTTTTAAAAAAACATTTCCTTGGCCTGCTTCTAAGAATTACTTCCCGTATCTCTTCATTTGTTATCCCTTTTCATTTCTTCTCAGTGCAGTTTTCAGCTGACCTGACTCAGGTTTGGCAAATGTTTCCTCAAACCCAACCAGTTGATCCAATCTGTTGAACCAGCAGAGCAAGTTTACCACAGCAGTGTTTTATACCAGATAGCTCAATCACGATTTTCTATTTCTATTTTTGTGGGGGTTTTTTTTGTTTGTTTTTGTTTTTTTTTAATGCAATACTGTGTGTCTAGATTTTGTAACAGCTAACCACAGTGTGGTGAGTCTACAGCATGGTTTCTGTTTGCTTTTTGGACTTTGAACAGTCTTCTGTGGTCTGAGTCCTGTTGGCTGACCATTGCTCCTCACATTCTTATCACTCACTGTTGTTCTCTTTTAAATAAGATCCATTGGTAATAAAGATTAAAACAGTTGGCAGTGAGTGTAGACATTTTTTAAGTTCTTCCAGTTTCTCAGGTATTGGTTAATGTATTTTTCACATGTAAATATTCACTTTTCATAGAATCATCTATGTTTGAAAAGACCTTCAAGGCTGTGCAGCCATGGAATGATTCGGGTTGAAAGAAACCCTAAAGGTCATCTGGTTCCAGCTTCCCTTTCTGTGGGCAGGAACACCAGCCCCATCCAGCCTGGCCTAGAACACTTCCACAGATCAGGCATCCACAGCTTCTTTGTGCAGCCTGTTCTAGTGCCTCACCACCCTCATCATGAATGATTTCTTCTTAATGTCTGATCTAAACCTACCCTCTTTCAGTTTAAAGCCATTACTGCTTGACCTGTCACTACACTCGCTGAGAAAGAGTCTCTCTCCAACTTTCTTGTAGGCCTTCTTTAGGTAGTGGAAGACTACCAGTAAGCTGGTAGTGGAAGGAATTGGGATCTCCACAGAGCCTTCTCCAGAAGAAACAAGCCCAGCTCCATCAGCCTGTATTCGTAGGAGATGTGCTCCAGCCCTCTGATCATCTTCATGGTCTTCCTCCACTCCAGCAGCTCTGTGTCTTCATCGTGCTGAGCACCCCATGCCTGGGCCCACTTTAAGAGGCACAGTCACCTCCCTTGTCCTGCTGGTCCCTTCTTATTTGATGCATCCCAAGATACACTTGGCTTTCTGAGCTGCAAGTCCACACTTTTGGCTCATGTCAAACTTCTTATCGACCAACACTATAAAGTCCTTCTCGAGGCTGCTCTTAATCCAATCACATCAAACCATGTTCTGTTTGTCATCTGATAAAACACTAGGTGAAATAGCAGATGTTAGAGTAGTTACATAAAAGACTTGGAAAACAAACTATAATAACTGTTCTTCCTTTGTTTCTAAGGTTTACTTTCATCATCCCTTAAACTCTAGGAGACTTTGGACTGTGTTGAAATAAATCTTTGCTTTGCTTCTGTACACATATGCACTTATTATGGTGTGTATGTGTATATAGTGTATAGTCTTCATAGCATACAGCTTGCTCTTCTGATATGAGCAGATGTGTAAACCTGCTAGCTGGTTTTTGAAATCGGTTATCAAGCTCTTTTTATAACAGTTTTATATCAATAGTATCTATTATACTCTTATTTTGGCTGGAAATAGAACTCTCAAAATAAAGTTCAGTTCAAACAGCTTACTCACTCACACTGATAGGAAAAATCCCAGCTATTTATTTTTTAGAGGTCTATATAGCCTTCTTAACGTGTTATGGTTTTGTGCTTAAAATGTTTCAACCATGACAAGGATTGAACAGAGAGCTAGTAGGAAAATTAATGCAATCAGAAACAAAACAGAAAAAACTTGTGCCTTGTTTGTCAAAATGCTGAAATGGTATTTAATACTTGACTAAATTATCTTGCTCTTGTTTTATCCCTGTGGCTCCTGTGCAATGTAGGAGTTTGCCTGGGTTGCCTGACTGGTGAGATGGGGACTCATAACAGAGAAAGTGGTTACTTTTTAAATATAATCCTATTCAGCTCCTCCTATGTGAAACTGGAGGAACCTAATGTACGCTCAGCACTTTGCACAGTAAGGCCAACTGCTTATCTCTGTGTGGTATTTATGGCTTTTGTAAATATTTCCTTGTCCTTGACTGCCTTGTGCTGAGTACTTCTGCACGGAGTATAATTAATTACCATAAGATATTTCCCAGTTTCAGATATTCTAACCTTCAGAATGTACAGAAGATCGCTGTTATCAATTTGTTTACTTGTATTGTCGCTTATACCTAGATCTTGAAAGTGTTTAAGAGGACATTGTGTTTTAAGTGATTCTTACAGCACTTCTGCTGTGGTTATTAAGCTCATTCCCATTTCAAAATAGAGAGAAACTGAGGTAAAGAGTTGAAGAGATTCAGGTCTGCAAAGTGTTCAGAGTTGCAGAGAATGTCTTAGTAAACATTAGTGATTTAAAGTGTTCTGCATTTGAAGCACAAGGACACATGTTTCTAATATGTCTCTAAATTTTTTGAATGTAGGATTAGGCAGGACAATCTGAAATTATGGCTGTGCTGTTCTTTTGGAGATAAAGGTTCTGTAATAATTATAAGCTTGATTTCATGAATAAAAACATTTCAGTCTGGACAAATGGAATAAATTGCACTGAATTTTTTGCATTTTAATTTCACAATGAATTGCCAATATTTTTAGAAAATATAGTTATTATTTTCTGTGATTTTTAGTTACCTTACAGCTCATACTGATACTGAAGGAGACTCTGAGGAAGAGAAGGGCTGTAAGAAGTCACCTGATACCACTGTGCAGCCAGAAGATGAATTATTTAATCTTCTACAGGAGGTGGACAGTTTGCACAAGGGTTCAGAGGATGACAAAAAGGAGAGCTTCAAACTACTACTTGAGAAAGAAGCCAAGGTATTGGTGTTACATTGCTATTAACTTATGTTTAGCACTACCTCTGGGAACTTCCTTAATGCCAGTGTTAAAATGCACACAGGAATTTCATACTTACTTTGAAAATATATTGAAAAATAAAATATTCCAAGGTGGCACCAATATTCATGTTGGGTGGGATGAAAGTTTTGTTGTATTATATCCCATCTGGACTCAAAAATTTAGAGATTTTGTTTGGTTTTGTATTTTTGTGTACAATAAAGAAAGATACTGTGGGCTTTTTTCCTGGGTAAATGAAACTTTTTTTGCTGGTTTTAGAATGGCCTGTGTGAGAAAGTGCTATGGAATAAGGTATTAACCAGACCAAATGTTCTGAAGAAATCAAACTATGAGCCTGTACTCTGCTTATACCTTTATGGTAATCTTCACGTGTGCTTTTCCTTTGATGGCTTTACTGCGTGCTTGTTTAACTCTTAATAAAATTCCAAAACGTTTGCCAGGTAGCACTCCATTCAGTGTATCAATTTCATAATTAGTTCTGATTACATTTTCTTTATGTATTGGAATACCCAGGCAAGTTGATGAAATGCTACTTGCAAGTGAATTTGATGCTCATTTCAAATGTAAGGAAAGCATACATCACATCATTTAGGAATCTGTTGGATTTTATGGGGTTACATTTATATTTTTAATTTAAAAAAAAAAGAACTTTAAAACTGGTTTTTGAAATAAAGCCTTTTTAGCTTGTCTGAAGTATTTCCAAAGTACTTTTCTCCTTTGGCAGTGAGAAACTGATCTCTGGTTCTCATGTAAATTAAAAGTAGTATAAAAGGATGTAAAATAACCAAATATTTATGCCGTGTTTGTCTTACCCACTCTAAGTGTTGTTAAAGGAAACTGTGTAAATTCCAATCTGATCTGATTCTAAGCTGTTTTCTACTTTCAGTATGAAAACTGTGTGGACTTTCTTTGGAGATTTGCACGTGCTTACGGAGATATGTTTGAGATGGCTACTGATGCTGAGGAAAAGAAAAAATATGTGTCTGACGGTAAGTAGATGAAAAATGCTCATGTCCAACTTGTTCTGAATGTAGTAAAACACGCTTTGAACCTTGGTAATGTTTTCCTATCCAAACAATGTCCAATCTAATAAGTGAGAGCATTTGTACTGTAATAAAAATATTTTGCACAAAACCCATCATGTTGTACAACTTCAGTCCATTCTTTCTTCTCTGGAGATATAAAAAAAATGGTGTATAAAAAGTCTTGGTCACAATTTAAGTCTGTTGGCTATTGGTGATGCCTTAAAAATCTTCATTTTGATGAGAATCAGATGGAAGCAGAATATAAAATAATGATTTTAAAATGAAAGAATATAAAAAATATTTCAGCACAGTTTCTTAATTACACCTTTGGGAGAGAGAGAAGAAAAGCAAGCTCAAGGCTTGTTTTTCTGAGGCAGTAACACTCCTGCAAATCAGCAGTTTCCTTTATGATGGTACTGGGGATAAAATTGTATCTTGCTGATGTTTTTTCAAGGTTCCCATGTATGACAATTTAAGATGTTGCTTCCAGGTGTCCCTTCCCATGTATCCTGTTTGATAGCTCAGCCTTAGCAATTTTCCAGTGTTCTTCACGCCTTTTTTTTCTTCATTGCTTTTAAAAGCACTTCTCTTTCTTTTGCAGTCTAGCTTTATATTGGCAAGAAGGACAGTATTTGTTTCCCTTCTTGTATTGGACCTTCTGCTCTTGACTGCAATAAAGCCTACTTCTTTTCTACCTGTATCACCCTCCTTCAGTCTTTCCACTTTGTTCTTATGGCAATCTCTTTGTATCTGGGAATGCCTCTCTATCCTTTATTTCTCCATTGCCTCTCCCTTTTTGCTGCAACAAAGTAAGGTTTTGTAAGTGTATTTCAAGTTCATGTAACTCAGTCTTTTGTGACTCCTCTAATATTTTGCAGGTTGTTTATTTTTTTTTCTGTCAAAAGGAAGGACAACACTGAAAAAGCAACTTTGGCTGCAATTTGTCATCCTTAAAAGCAGTGTCATGCCCCTGGGCTGTTATTACTCATTCTGTAGCCAACGTAGGCATATCCCAAGGTCCCTGACCTTATCTTTTTGTTCCTGTGCTTTCATCATAAAGACTTGTGCTTTCTTAACTATTTAATTGTTGCTGTCCTTGGTTTAGTAGCAGTCCGGCTTCTTTATGTGGAAGTTGCTGTGAGGATTATAACACAAACTACTTTACAACAGGGATCTCTGTTGTTGGGTTTTTACTTTTACCAGTGACTAGTTGTAGCCTCTCCTGATGGAAGATAACGGCATAGCAAAAGTCAGGGAGTGAGAAGGAATGACACAAGGATTAGGTCTTGGATAATCAGCCTCCTCTGGCTCATTCTCACGAAGGGGTGGGTGGTGGCAGCCCTTTTCATCTCTGTTTTTGGAAGTGATGCAGAAGGATTGAGACTGCAGGGGAGCTGGCAGTAGTTTTGTGTTTTTTCATTCCATTGGGTTAGAGGACTGTGTATGCTGCTCTTTGTTTTTATGAAGTTAACTTGTAATACAGAAATGTCAATGTGGCTTAATTGGTTGCAGCTGAAACAGTGCAAAGAGCAAGCATCTCATCTGGGTGCGTGGGTTTGATCAGGCCACTTTCTGTCATCTTTATTCAGTTAAAAGCAGAACATAATGGAAGACTGTGTACTGGAAAGGAACTTCAACTAGCTAATCCCTGTACCCAAGGAAGGAAGCAGCTCTGCTGTTTATTCTGACAGGTGTGCTTATCTAACCTACTTTCAAAGGTCTTAGAAATAACACTGCCTCCTTCAGCAGTCCAATCTAGTCCATCTCTGATTCAGTTGCATCTGACTTGATAAAATGGATTAACAAAAAAATAATAAAGTTGCAATCATTTAATTGGGGTCTGAGTGCACGGATATAAGTGCAAACTGTGTAAAGCCATGACTGTCTACCTATATTTGCAAGATAATTTTGAATTTTCTTACAGCCAGAGTATTTCTGATTGCTTAGTTCTTGGTACTTGCCAAAGATGTAGAAGAGTATAACGAATCTTTTAATATATTGTATTCCTGTTACAGGAAAGGCTAAAGCTGAAAAGGCTGTCCAGTTGGATGCCATGAGTGCTGAGAGTCACCAGTGGTAAGTTTGGAAAACTAATTTTTGCATAATTAAATGTATTTATCAAATCCAATGCAAGAGACAGCTGCCTTTGGCTATAAAGAAGTATCCACATTATGGTGGAGCTGGATATAAATTTCATTAAATATTCTTTAATATTTTTCGTAGTTTCTATGGAAGTCATTTAGTATTAGTTGTAGTTACATAATTCATTGAAGTATTCCGTGCAGCACTTATGATAGCATGTGAGACAACTCACTAACCATGCTTTAATAACTGCTGTGAAATGTAGGTGGGAGTATTTGCTTCAGTCGGTATATTAGTGCTCAGAAAAGCTATAGTTTTCAATTTACTTCCTCTCTCAGCTCTTCTCAAAAAATGTCATTTGGCCTCAGACTTTGTCTTTACCTTTATGAAAAGTAAGCATTCTCCAAAATTTTGATAAGCTAAACTCCAATAATTAGATAATAGGAGTATTATAAAAATTTCAAATAACTTCTCAGATTTTGCTTTATCGTATAATTTTCCTCCAAGCTTGGCACTTGGCTAAATTTCATAGACCTTTCCTGTAATTAAAAAATCTTTGCAAAAGTGAATGATTCTTATCTGATCATCATTATCAGTTAAAAGATCATTCTACTGAGTTCTGGTAATGGGTCCTCACATTGCTATTTTGTTCATCAATGTCACTGAACTCCTGTTTTCTTTTCCAGTATCCTTAGCTTTTCCTTTCCATTTTAGCTTCTGTTTGTAATTAATTTTATCCTCACGTACTTAATTTGGGAATTCACATAACATTCAAGTAGCTAAACCTCATCCTGTTATTTCAGGCTGTCTAAAAAGAAGTAGCCACTTGTGGAGCATGGTTTATCTGAGTTCATTTTACCCACCTGAGTTAGAGTGACAATAATTTCTCCTCGGGTTAACTACTTAGTTAGATACAGATGATTTCATTTAAGTAGGTGACTCTTAGGCTTGGTATCTCACTATTTCTGAGCTTCAGAGATGGCTGTGTTATGGTTTTGTGTTGCATTGCTGTGAGCATTGCTGCATTTCTTCTTTTTCCTTCCCTTGGGTTTATAGCAACTAGTGACCAAAATACCCACTATGTAACAGCGGGGTGCTGGAAGTGGTGCGCTGTGGGAATTTCAGGCTGGCTCTCACCTTCATGGAGATCTGCGTTTTCTCTCTCTGGTCCCTTGTAACAAATAATGACAGCATCTGTAACGTGCAGTTTAGGATAAAGCTTTTGCTTTTGGCTGTTCTCAGCTGCTTGTTACTGCCTATCTGCTGGAGTTTGATACTGTGGCAGCAGAACTAATGGAAGAGGATCATTTGAGCATCACTGTTTAGTGCAAGGTGGTATGAAGCCACTGTAGCTTGAATACCTGCTGACAATAATTTGCAGCCATTTCTGCTATTAGGCTGACCACGGCCATGGCCACTTGCTCAGAGTAACGATGCTGTATTCCCTTCAGCTAGAGCTATGCATATAAACAACCACAAGATCTCACAAATGTATGATTGCCCATTTCTTGCCACCATCCTGAGAGATTGGCAGGATGTATAAACTCAACTTCAACTGGCAGAAACTATACTGACAAAAGCTTGTATGTTGTTGAGGGAGATGTAGGTGGTCTGTTGACTTCAGATGTGAGATGCTGTACTGGCAGGCACATCAAGTAAGGGAAGAATTGTGAGTGTAAAGAGACATGTTCCAGAGGTTAGCTGAGAAAACCTATTTGAGAGTTTACTTGAGTATTTTCTGTTTTGTAAACTACTGCTTTTTGTTAGAGGCAAGGGATTTTGGCATGGTTTATAGTTATCATGCTTTTTGTACATGGATTGCAAATGGATATGAAGATTTTATTACTTGTTGAAGTGGTGCCTTTCTAGTGATATATGCAGACGTCGCAAATTTAAATAGCTTAGTGTAATTTTTTTCCCCCTACATTATCAGCTTATTTCTTCTTTTCTTAGTCTTTCTGGTTTGAAACATATACATATATATATATGTATATTATTTTTTTTTTAAGTGTAGTGTTCATACTGGATATATGGCTCTAGCTGAAGCTCTGAATGGAGTGAACTTTCCTGCTGATATGTTCCAGAAAGACAGTTGTATTTTTTTGTCTAGCCTGCTAACTCTCAGACCGTGGTCTCTGTCTATTCTCTTCTTCTGTGCCACTACTTAACCAGCAATGAATTTGTTTCGTAACTGTGTTGTTTCCTCAGTAGAGTGCTTTCAGTTTTCCGTAGATTTCATGTTGATTTCAACCCATTTCTCTGGTTTATTGAGCCGCTGGGGGTACAGATGCTTGCATCGTCCTCTCTCAGAATACGAATTTATTTTTAAAGTTTTGGTTTTTTTTTGTTTTTTTTTTTTTTTGTTTTTTTTTTCATTAATGAAATTATTAGAAGGTAATGGATCCAGGACAAAATTCTGTGGAATACCTTTAATGACTGTGCAACTACTTACTGATGATTCTGCAACTATTTAAACAATATTTTCATGGCTAGATTATGATGAATCCTTTGTCCTTTATGTAGGACAAAGTCAAAGGTTATCCTGAGGTCAAGCCATACCCCTTTTGTTGCATTCCTCCAATAACACTTTATCTTGTCAGGAAAAAAATAAAATGGTTTTGTGTGATAGTCTTTATTCATAACAAACTTGTGTTAACATTTTTTCTGTAAGTCCAAAGCATACCAAGCAGTTATCTCAGATATGTTTGCTGGCTTGTCTGTAGCCTCTGTCCTGCTCTTCTCTTTCCGAATAAGAACTGATTTTTCTTTTTCTTTTCTGCTGGGATTTTCCCCATTACTCAAGAGAGCTTCATTGTCAGCCATGTCAGATCTGCTTTGGCTGGGTCTGGCTGATGCAAATTTATTTAAACAGTATTTTACACATTAATCACCATGAACAGGAAAGGAGGGCTCAGGAAATCTTTCCAGAATGAACTGGGCTCTCAAAACTGTATGCAAACAGAATTTTGCCTAAAATAATAAATAGACAAGACTGTGTGTGAACAGAAAACAGTGCAATAGAATTAAGACAATAGAATCATAGAATTGGGTTGGAAGGAACCCCAGAGATCATCAAGTTCCAACCCCCCTAACACAGGCAAGGCCACCAACCTCCAGATCTGGTACTAGACCAGGCTGCCCAGGGCCCCATCCAACCTGGCCTTGAACATCTCCAGGGATGGGGCATCCACAGCCTCTCTAGACAGCTTGTTCCAACTGTTCCAACACCTCACCACTCTCTCAATGAAGAACTTCCCCCTAACATCTGATCGAAACCTTCCCTCCTTAAGCTTAAAACCATTCCCCCTTGTCCTGTGACTATCTACTTGAGTAAAAAGTTGATTCCCCTCCTTTTTATAATCCCCTTTCAAATACTGCAAAGCTGCATGAAGAAATAACGTGGAAGTGACATCAAACCTGGGCACCTGAGCCTAGGCAGGAATCCTGTGAATTGAACAGGGGCTCTATTGACTATTTTTTTTCTCACTGCTAATTGTTCTGTATTTTCTTTCTCATGTTTCTTTCCCTTCAGCTATTTTATTTTGTATGTATCTTTCAAGTTGAAATTCAGTTTGTATTTAGAATTTCTCATGTATGTCTGTAATTGTGTGCTATTCTTTTACACCCATCCAATATCCCCACTTCAGCTGTGAGCTCTTTTAACTTTTAGAGCTAGTTCCTTTTTGATTTTTAATTCAGTAGAGAATATCTTGTTGGAACTGAATTAGTCCTTAAAATTACTTCCTTTCTTTCCTCTGCATCAGAAAGGATCATTTGCTGCTGTGCTCTTGAATGTAGTTTCATAATAACTTCCATAGAAATTCATATAGCCTGGCACTCTTTTTATGGTGTAGCAAGAAGTAGGACAATAGACCTCTCAAGAAGTTTGTTTTGGAAACTTAGTCCTGTTGTTTGCAAGCTCCATTTACAGCATAAGGTGTTTTGGTCACACCCTGACTGACATAACTGTTCAGAAAAGCCCTAGTGTAGGCAAAGCTATGCTGGTGAAAGCATCCCGTTTCCAGAGCAGGTTTTTCTTGCGCTGTGGAACTGCTATAAACTGTCTGGAAAACAAAATATCTCTTTTGTCTGCACCAGGAGAATTTAGTGTAATGGTTTGTCAGTTAAACCCTTGCTCATGTATGCTTAGAGTTCTGATATCCTTCCTTACTTTTCAGACATGCTTTGGATAAAAATAGGTAATGTTGTCTAACTTCTTAGTAGGTCATCTGCATTGTTTCATGAAACTGCATCATAAGATATATCAGAAATTAGAATATCTGGCTTGCTGATCAGAACACTTACAAATTACTAATACTATGTTTAAGCAAAATTTTATGGAATGTCAGCAGAACAAAAAGAGCAACATATCTTGAAACAATCAGTTTTAGTAATGGACTTTTCCAGATGCAAATAATTTTCATATCTGAATTCAGATATTTGAAAACGTGATCACTCTTAATATTGTGCTGCCAGTGAGATCAAATCGTCGCTGCTTGAGAAATAAAACAAAAACAAAAAAATTTGAATGGTAACACTGGAAAAGAAAAACTAGCTGTGAGGTGTTACTGTTTGTTTGACTACCCCAGAGAGAGACAGAGTAAATACTGTTCATGGTTTGTTGTTTCGTTCAGCTTGTACTGATTACTCAAGTTGTGAAGGAATGTGAATGAAGAAGTCAGCATAGGCCCGTTGCAGGTCACTGAGTTTTTCCTAAGCCTCTAACCTGTGAGGAGGAGCATGATGCATGCCCTGGGATAAGGGCCTTGAGGTTGTGGTGCTTAGATGAAATGCTGCAGCCAGTGCAATTGAGGTGAGCTTGAACTGTATTTACTAGAAGGTTCTTGCCCAGTCACAGGGAAAATAACACTGGCAACCAAGCAATGCTTATTACCTTTCTGTCAAGGATGTGTGTATTACTACCCCAGAAAGCTATTGCTTCACTTTATTTCCAGACTTGTGAAGACCCTGCTAATTTTTTCAAGATCATACTTGCAACTACAAGGTTTAGCAATGTCAGTTACAAAAGCAAAAGTTAAATTTCTAGAACACAGTTTAGTTGTGGGTTCTGCAGCCTCAGAAATGCAAAGCATGGCATAGCTGTGTTCTGTTGATGAACTTCTGTGAATATCCCTTAGCAGCAACATTTTTCCTCGCTTGAATATGTTGTATGTGTTGTGGTAATTTATGAACCCAGAATTCTTAAGAGTTCTTATGTTCATGTATTGTTTTTGTTTTGTTTTCTTTTCTTTTACCAAAGCATGGATTTGTTTCCCATGTATTTTCTAGTATCACTTTATCCCAGCATATGCAGCATTTGATATTTTCCTGGAGCTCAGCTTCAGTGCTCTGGTAAATTTTTAATATGAAAACTATTTTTCTGCCAATTTTTGCAAGGCTTAGATGCATTCCAAGTTAAAAACAAACAAGCAGGGGGAAAAAAAAAGCCAAAAAACAACAACCAACAGTGCAACCAAAAAAATCCACAAAAAAACCAAAAACCCAACACCCAACAACTGAGAAGCTAAACACTTCACTTAGCACCTTGGCACATTTTACTTTGGATGTTGGTGGTCTTTCACATTCACAACTGTACTTCTGTATCTATACCTCTCCCACTAGGGTAGAGACAGCAAACTGAATTATTATTTTTTTTCCTTAAAAGCTTAGAAGACACATTTTTACAATGATGTGTCAGTGTAGGAAAGTGATGTCAAACTATGATCTCTGGAAGAGTAATGGAGCAGGAATCATAAGCAGTAATATAAGTTGCAAAAAACCCTATGCAATTCAATGGAAAGTGATACTGCGTTGAAGTCAGATTAAAAAGTGAGCCTTTGGGTATGGCTTGATTGCAGATGGTCAGAGTATGTCAGTGAGTGAAGCAAGTATGACAGGAAGACTATGGCCAAGGAGTAAGATAGGATTTTGAATGCTCTAATGTGGCATTTGACTCAAGATCTTAAATCTTTGCTATATATATTGGTTTTGTTTGGAATAGCTGTGGTTGCCAGAGCTAAACTGCTAGTATCAGTTCTCTGTGTTATCTTTATTAAAATTCTGCTTGCTTGCAAACATGCTTGATAAAACTTGCTGGATCTGCCTCCTGCTGGCTCTTTTGCAGCAGGCATGCACTATACAGTTTTATGTTGTCTGAATAGGTATAGAGATTTTGGAATGACAGAAAGGAAAATGCAAATTCATCTTGATCTGTGCCCACTGCCCTCTGTTCCATGCCCACCACTCTCTGGTGAAGAACCCCCTCCTGACGCAGCTCCATGCCGTTCCCTCGGCCCGTTGCTGTCACACAGAGCAGAGCTCAGCGCCGCCCCTGCGTTCCCTGTGAGGAGCTGCAGCCACCATCAGGCTTCCCCTCAGCTCCTCTGCTCTGGGCTGAGCCAACCCCGCTGCTCCTCATGCACCTTGCCCTCCAGACTCTTCACCATCTTTGCAGCTCTCTTTTGGATACTCTTTAATATGTTTATGTCCTTTTTATGTCGTGGCACCCAACCCACACCTAGTTGTGGAGGTGAGGTTATGCAGTGCACAGCAGTGGGACAGCCCCTCTCCTCGTTCAGTGGCAGTGCTGGCCTGCTGCACCCCAGGGTACAGTTGGAGCATTGAGCTGGCAGGGCACACTGCTGCCTTAGATTCTGCTTCCATCAGTCAGAACCCCCAGATCCCTTTCTACAGAGCTGCTCTCCAACCTCTCATCCCCCTGTCTGTGCATAGATTCCTGGCTGCCCCATCCTTGCTATTCTTAAAGTTCACGTGATTGCCAGTGATTGTGAGCAAACAGCTCTGGCTTGCAGAAGACATATTTTACTCATTTCATAAGATATTTGCTCATTATTATTATTATCATTATTATTATGTGATTTTTAAAAAATTAGTATTATTTTTCCCCATAAGTTTTTCAAAAGCAGCGAAGGTGCCCAGAGCTGGCGGTACCCGCTGGCCGGGAGTTAGCCGCAGTTCCGCGCGTCTCCACCAGATGGGGCCAGCGCTGAAGGCTCCGCGGCCATCGGCTGCAGCGGGGGGGGGGGGGGTCTGAAAGGCAATGCTCGGCAATGCTCGGGTAAGGAACGCACCGATGCGAATGTGGTCAGTTCCTGGTTTTCACTGATCGGTGTCTTAATGCTATCGTTGATGCTTGGATCAGTGCGATAAAAATTTTGCCTTTCCTAGGCTTGTTTTCTTAAACTCTGAAAATTATTTGAGGTGTCAAAAGAATTTTTTCCTGGCAAAAAGTAACCATCCAACCCCCCCCTTTCCCCAAATGAATCTCTGAAATGCAATTGAGTTTCAACTCTAAACATTTAATAATTGATTTATACTAATTTATTGTCTGTGTCGCAGTTTAGAAATATGAGATAGAAAAAGGAGGGAAAAAAAGGCTACGAATATACGTGAAACACATTTTCACGCTTTTAAAGTGGGTAGGTCAGCTTATTTTTCATTCGTTATGAATGTTGCTCGGATTTCCCTCCCCGGAGATTTGAGCTGTAAGTAGAAGTTTTTCTTTGAACTGGTTTAAACTAAGGCCCTCTTTCTTGTCACGCACAGACAGGGAAATACTGCAAGGTGCTGGATTAGCTGTTCGCTTTTCATTGTTTTCTTTTGTAGCAGCAATCCGTTTAGCTATGGTATGCTGAGTTTATCTGATTAGCACTTAATGAGTAAAGGGAATAGGGGAAATGTTGCCTGAGTTACTTAAGCCTAATAAATGTTTCGGTGCCTTCCCCCTCTTTCTAAATACCTGAACTTTCCTGACCCCACCTTGCTTGTTCCCACCCTCCTCACTCTTTCCCATACGAAACACTCCATGCGCAGCTCCTGCTGTCAGAGGCGGCGGTGCCATGAGTGGGGCTCTGCTCAGTGCTCCCCAGTGGCAGCTCATGTCCTCCCAGAGGGGTTTGACAGCTGCCTGGAGCTCACAAATAACTGCTGTGCTGTGTTAACTGCTATGCTGTCCCTGGGAACGTCAGCCGACCAAAAGAGCAATAACTTGCAGCATGAATATTGCTAAATTAAACACCACTACGTATGGCTCTGAGCAATAAAATGATTTATTTAGTTATGCTGGCAGTGATGTTTTAATGAGGACTCATTGAAGCTTGAATAATTACATTATATAAAGAAATTAAAGAAAGCTGAGGTTTAGTAATCCTTTAAACACTGTATGCCGTACAGATCGCAGTCGCGTTACCACCACTGACTTCACAAGCTGCTTGCACAACTCCCATCTTTTGCTCTGTTCTTCAACTTAATTTCTCACTTCTAGGATTATTCTTTGCTTTAACTCAATATTACCTTGTAAAATCTTTAATACAAAACTAAAAATCTTTTTTAAAAATTGATAAGTCATCAGTTTAGTTTGTCATGCTCAAGTACAGCTTAGGTGGTTCCATTGGTTTTATGAAGAAGAGTGAAGTTGTTTTAATACCGATGAGAATTGGTCCAAGAAAAGTTAGACTGATGTATCCAGGAGAGCTGCCTTATGAAAAGCTGTTTCTGTTGCTGTTGAAGTAGTGAGGACAAAGTAATGGAAATTGAGTGAAGTGTCAGATAAGCATCACTGAGAAAATCAGCCTCTAAAAAGAGAGAGAGCTCTGAAACCTTTTCAGATTTACCCAATCAATGAGAAAATTTTTGATAGGAATAAACTTACATTTCTTTTATGTGTGGTCACGGTACCCAATTTCTGAGATTTAAAATAAGAAATTTTAGTCAGTAGGCAGCTATAATAGCAGCTGTGATTTTGTAAGAGAAAAATGCGTGCGTATGCTTTTTAAATAATTGCAAAGATGTTAAAAGAATGCTGGAGGTGCAGGAATGCAGAGAGATGCTTGCAAAAGGCAGAAAACAACTGCTGTTTCTGAGGCTTGCTGCTCCCTGTGAGCACACCTTGGAGATTTGCCTTCACAGGAGCACCACAGTGCAGAGTGCAGCGGGTTGGGCTGAGCTGCTGGTAGGGTTGGGGCCAGTTGGGAAGCACTGAGCTATGAGCTGACAGGTAGAAACTTTGGAGGAAAAAACTCCCTGCTTTTTCCCTTCATTGACGGTGTCATTTAAGCTTCTTGTTTCCATTATTACTTTGTTTTGTACAGTTTTGTTGTCTGCTCCTGAATCTGTACAGCTCATGCCAAACTTTCCTCCAGCTGTGAAAATGGAAGAAAACCAGTGTTTAATCTGTGAATTAGGTATTGAAATATTTTGTAATTTGATCAAAGGTTTATTTAAATCACCAAAAGTATGTGTGTGTGTTTTTCTTTTCCCCTCTCAGGTTTGCAATTATGTGTGGCTATATGTCTCAGTTTGACAGTGTACAAAACAAAATCAGGAATGGTTATCTCTTTAAGGTATGTTCGTAGGTTGTTTTTTTGTTGTTGTTGTTGTTTTTTAAGATATTTCTTCAAATTATTTCCCTGCACAGCGTCAAAGACAGATTTTTTAAATGCAGTACTTCAGCCTCACAGTTTACTTCGGTGCTGATGTTAAAGTGAGCTATTTTTGTGTATGCAAATGGATTATATGCTTTCAAAAAATAAAAATTGAGATAAGGGTTTTTGGAGCAGCATCAAGATTCCTGTTTCGTTTTGTAGTCATAAGGGAGAGGAAAAAGGAGGAACAACTCTGTTCAGATAATAATAAAAAAAAAAGGTGATGAACTAACATGGTCCTGCAGTCATGCTTCATGCTACTTTTAATGAGTGATGTTTGTTTTAACACTGTCCTCTCAAAGATAACTCTGTATTCCAGGGTCAGCAGTTCTGTTACACGTGCTTCCCCTCTCCTCAACAGCAGACTTATCCCCCTTCCCAGGGAATAGCTGGGACAGGTCCCTGTCACATCCTGCACATGGCAGAGAGTGTTGCAGGGCTTTCTCATGAATGAGTGCCGAATCCATCCGAGTTGAGCCAAGTGAGCCAAGCACCAGGTGGTGCAACAGGCTGAGTCAGAAGGGGAAGGTGACAAGTAACAGAGGAATGCAGTGGTTGTTTAAAAATGGAGTTTTAAAGGAGCACACGGCATTGGTAGCGCTTTCAGTGAGATCTTCCTCTTCAGGGGTAGTTTCTGAAGTCCATGTGAATCATTTGGATAAGTTAGGGCTTCGAGGAAAATAATAGCATAAAAACATAGCTCCTCCCTGATTACTTTGTGGACAAAGTGACAGAATAATAGACTCACATATCTTTATTGTTCAGAAATCCTAGTCACTGGTTTAGTTAGAAGAACAGTGGTATCTGGGAGAAAAAAAAAATAATAAAGCCTGTGTGTATTGATTTTGAGAGGCAAACAGCACTTAGGGGTGCAATAATGTATTTTATATATATATACATATATATATTTATTTATTTATTTTTTTAAATTCAAGTTGAGCAATGAGAGCTTTCTTCAGTGAATTAAAGAGAGAAATGAATACGTTTATAACCTATAATGATAGTGGTTTTGGAGGAATCACCAGATTAGAAACTTTCTAGCTTCTATTGTTTCACTGCAATGCAACCATTTTGTTCCTGAATTTTATGTTTTAAAAGCACTTTGTTGTGTCGTTTCATTGGGGCAGTCATCTTCCAGGGTTATAGAGACTTCAATGATGGGCACTGACATGTCTGAGCTGTCACAGTGGTTGCTTTCCCACTGATTTGATGTGAGTCTGCTTAATGCTAACTATATCTAAAAATATAATGGAGGTTGTTGCACTGTTAAGACAAAAGTTCCTGAGCCCTTTGAGATTTTGAGTTGCTGGTCTTGTTGTATTTTGTGCAGAGTTGTTATGTAACATTTATTGTGGTTTTCCTTTGTAGGTAAGGTGTTCAGTAATTAAAATACTTTTAGGACATTAGAAAATAATTTCAACAGAAAAGAATTTCTGATTTTTTTTTTATATGATTTGCAGCAAACTTCTTAGAATGTGACATCTGAAGTGACACTGATGGTTTTCTTTTTACTAGGAGCATCTAGATAAAGCAATTGAACTGAAGCCTCAAGATCCTCTTTTATATTACCTAAATGGAAGATGGTGCTATTCAGTAAGTGTTTGTTGTTTTTGTATCTAACATTTATTGTACTGAAAAATTAAAATGCATTTGAAGTGAAGGAATGGGACTTAAAACAAAGTAGATGCTTCTTGAAGTAGATATTTTAAGTTAAATGAAGCAGGACATGTAAGTTTCCTGAATTAACTTCCACATGTGATGTTCCTGGGCTATCGTAATGGCATGGAATGTTGGTGGATGATATCACAATAAAGATTCAGATGTAAAATCTGTAATTCACCAAAATTTTTTGCAAAAATACAATTCTTGTTATGCCAATAAAAGAGTTCTAAATACTGTGTTAACGTGGTTTTAAGTACTCATATGGGAAAAAAAATTCACTGGTTTATCAGTTTAGTTGTTGATTATTTATATATATTTTTGTTGATATATATATTTTTAGCAAATGCTTGTGCTTATAATATAGAGTTGCTGAGTTGCTTTATTCTTAAAGCCACCTGTTTCATAGCTCATGTTCTGTGCTGTGAGGAATATTAAAATCATAGTGTTGCTCAGGTTGGAAAAGATCTTAAAGATCGTCAAGTCCAACCACAACCTTGATCTCTTGTCAGAAGGAAATGTTCTTGCAAAGTGTAGGCTGTAAAAGACCATTGGGAGACTTCTCAGAGCAGCAGTGGCTGGTGCAAAGTGAATTCCAGCCCTGCCTTTTCCTCAGCTACCTCCAGTGCTAGTTACTATGTAGGGCCTACAAACTGGAAGGAGGGAGTTGCTGTGAACTGCAGCCTCTGGCTTTATCTACAGCAAAGCTTAATGCAAGGTAATCTTTCAGTAGTTCTTTCAGATCATATACATAACTTTCAACAAACTTTTAGCATCTAGATTTTTTTTCTTTCTTGATTGAAGAAAAGAATGACACCAACTTTTTTTAAAAAGCTTTTCATTTTGCTTTTTGTCACAGCTGTTCTTGAATGTCAGCATTGGCAAAGCAAAAGTGAGTTGCTAAAGATTGCCCCATAACATGCTTTCTGCCCTCCTGCCTTTAAAGAGTATCTCTCTTGTCAGTGATTCCTTAAGCATCTTTATGTTATGGCCAACAACCAACTGTAGCTCCCATTTATGTCAAACACTCCCAGATGTTTCTCATGGCTTATTTCTCACTTGAGCTATTGCTTTTGGAAGCTTTACACGTAATCCAAATGTACCTCATTTTGTTTATATTGCACTGGGTTTTTTAATCATTTCACATTAGTGGCAATTACCACTTACTGGCTGATGCATGTGGTTTGTTACAACTGTATCATTACAAATTAATGTTCCACACTTGTAGCATCTATCCAGTGCTCCTTTCAGGAACAATAAAGCCACAGATGAGCAACTGCCTTAGGGTGTGACCTGACCTGCATTCTAATAAGTGAAACTATCCACCAAACTGATGTGGCCACTGTAATACTTAGGATTGATACATATTTTCTTTTTTAACTCTGTGACTTTTTTGCTGGCCGTGACAAAATACTAACCTGATGGATAGAGTAACCTAAGGATAGATTTGCATAGCTCAGATAAATGTGAGTATAGGACTGAGTAATGTTTTGTGATAAATTCTGGGGCAGGCACCTCTTAAACGCTTTCTGTGATTTGCACGCTTCTGGTAGCAGGATGAGACCATAGTTTGGGTTTTGACACGTGGTTCTGTTAAGGATCTTAATCTTAGATCACTCCAACTAGAACTTGTTGAAATCTTTATTACGTAGGTCGTTCTGAAAGTAATGCCTCTTGTTTGTTTCCACGGAAACTACAGCAGCTACAAAGAGCACAACAACACTGTTCAGATCTTTTAAATATCTGCTTGTGTAGATGAATATTATTTAAAGTAAATATAGTGTTTAGAGAGCGCTCTAAGTTGTAACTTTCTTTTTATTGAGAGAGTGAAAATTACCTTTGCTCTTCAGATCAGCACAAAGCATTTATTGCAAGTTAATTGATCTGTGGTACATAAAGTATAGGAATTATTTTCTTTCTTTAGAGTTTTGCAAGTGATTATCTGATAATCCTTAATCATTCAATGTTTCATTTTAATGTATGTTAGCATTTAGAGCAGATTTTAAAACAGAGTCCATGCCTAGTTCAGTTTTTTTTATGCCTACTTACTTGCCTTTATAGAACAGACTCAGGATGTTTAGCATATGTTTGTGAAACTGGATTGGAGCCTCTGGTAAATGCCATCGAGGTGTTAAAAATTAGATTTCTTGGAAGTTTGTTTTTGTAGGTTAGATGCAATGCATTGGATTCGTGTGGTGTATCCCAGTATCATCTGTTTGGGTTACACTGGGGAACGAACTGATCAAGTTCATTTGTGTGAGTGCTCTGTGAGTGTGCTCTTCTTACAGGAAAGTGAAAACCCAGGGAATTCAAGTTAGATAAATGTCTAGATGCCTGTACAGACTGTAGCGGATCCTCAGCTGGCCAGAAGGAGAATATTTGTGTTGGAAGCCAGTATTTTAAAACTGCTGTTTAGATATTTAATTTCTTCCAGAAATAAAAACATTGTACAATTATTTAATACAATTTCACATTAATATATCGTCATTAAAAAGACAAAAAAAAGCATTCTGTGGGAGTGTTTTGGTAGATGCCATTGGTATTTTATTGAAGCTGGATCAACGGTATTGTTTTCCTTTGTGGAAGACCACTGTGTGATTTGTCATCAGTGAGCTGTTACCATTTAACATTGGAGGAGGAAATTGTTTAAGGTCGTGGGTCATCCTGGCTGAATTTTCAATCCAAACAAATTAGTTTTATTGGTGCCAACATTCTGGAGTTTGTTAAGAGATGTGAACGGGCAGGGTTTGCTTCTCAAAACCAAGGAGGAGGCAAAACCAAAAAAAAATGAACTTCAGTCAGTAAGTGCTTTTAGTTCCCATGTGAGTTGTGCTGATGCTATGCTACAGAGGAGAAAGACATGTTAAGGAATTCCTTTACACGGTATTTAAGAGAGAACCACATTTACTGCCCTAATCTTCAGTGGAATGAGAGGTCTGATATGAAAGAGCAGCTTTACAGTCAGCTGCAGTTTAATTCCATGGGTGACACTTCTCTCTCTTGCTACTAATAGAGATTCAAGTGGAAAAAGCTGATGAGAGCTTGTTCTTTTGACACATCTATAGAAGAGGCCTTCCAGAACAGTCATCTCTGTGAGCTTTGGAACACGAGGATGGCCTTCCCTCCTTGCCAATGACCAGGCTGTTGTGGTGACTCACACTCCTCTTACCCTGGGGAAGTTCAGGGAGTGGTTGCTGGTCCCTCAAGCCTCCCCCTCTTTTTTTTTTTCTCTTTATGAATGAGCAGGACTAGCTGTCCTCATGTATGGCAGCTGGGGAGCAGTATTCCTCTTCAGAGTGACCCAGTACATCAAAATGAGATACTCTCTGGAAACCCAGCATTCTTGTGGTGACTTTTCAGGCTGTTGGGAGGGACTTACATCAGGTCTCTCTTAAGCTTTGGAAATCATCTGTAGGGCATTTCCTTCTTTAATTTGTTTTATTGTTGTTATAGTAGTAATTACTTGCTGCAGTAGCTCTTTTTCTTATTACTTTCTTATGACCATTACCAGTCCTGTGACAGTAATGATCTCACTCCTTACAGAGTTGCTTTGTACTTCATTTTCTGTGGACCTTGAGATATGCACTGCACTATATGGAATAATCTTAACTTTAGAAGTTAAATTTTCACTACACGAGGGCTTGCTGCACCAGGGTATCTGTTGCCTGTGCTTGCTTACACACAGAAGAATACTTAATAAAGTTAGCTGATGTACTAAGAATAATTCCATCTCACTGAACATGGCATAAAGATTTACTTCAATAAAGTTATTTCAAATTAGAAACTTTTTGTTTGTCTAGGGAAAGAGCAGTATTTCCTGTCCATAGTTATTACTCCATGACACAATTCTGTGTCTGGCATAAATCAACCCTTTACCCACCTCAGTCATTTGGGGGTACTGACTGACCCAGGTGGGGTGTGGTTAAGGTGTTGGGATAGGATTCATCTGCCTATCTTTTGCCATCCACAAGTCATGATTGTCTATGCTCCTTTTGTAGCTGAAGAAAAGAATGAAGGGAAGGAGCGGAGTGTTCAACCTGAACTGCTATAGTTGATGTAACAGCAGATGCCTAATAGAGATGCTGCTGACTCTATTGACTGTGTGAGGGGGCATGGACAACAAGCGTAAACTAGGCGCTTCATTTATGGATGGCTTTAGCTAGCTGTAATGAGTTTATCAAGCCTGCAGCTTGCAAATCAGGATACTTCGAATATTACAGAACTATCAGGCTATCTATGCAAGAGTCGCAAAGGAAGACTTTGAATCCAGTGCATGGAATATAAATCACTATTGTGCATATGTGCATCGTGCTTTTCAAGATTGCTTTAGGTTGGTGGAGTTTATTATATAAAAATGGCCAAGTGTATATTTTTTAAAAAGTTTGAATAGTGCAAAGCAGCACCCAGGCCAGACAAAATAATGACTAAAACCTCAGTAGATTGGTTCTGATGAAATCTTTTAAGAAAATAAAACAACTGCCAGGAAGGACTTGTGTTTTCAATATGCAATTATAGCTCCACATGGAAAAACAACAATTTTGTTCCCTGGTTATTGCATAACAGCAGACACTTTTGTGGTAGTTGTATCTGTGCGTTGTATGTATACTTCCAGGGTGTCGGGTAGCCTTGCAGAGAACAGTATAAGCATCATTCCCTTTATTATTTTCCACTTATCAGCCCTCTGTTAGCTCACTCCTTGATAAGAAGAACCTAGACAAGTAGAAAACTCCTTCCTCTTCCAAGAGAATAAAGAACACTGCAGCAGAAGAAAACAATACATTTGCAAAAACCACATTACTGCTTCTCACAGAATATGACTTAGAAACTAGAGTGCAGCTAGGAAAGTGTAGTGTGGGAAGGAGTTATAGACATACCTACAGTGCGAACCTTTAACCGGCATGCTGCAGTTTGTAACGGTGTAAAAGCACTGCAGTGTAGATGGGCTCCCCATCGTGTTGTTTCAATGAATGAGAGCTCTGAGTTTGCCAGAGAGCTTTTTTATTCTCTTAGAAGATGCTTTGAGAGTGAGAGATGAAAGAGGAAGAATGAAAACGCTTTAATTTCTTATTATTGCTTCTCTCTGAAATATTTTAGTGAGTCTGTATGAGACTTACTGATGGTATTTAACAAATAAGGTGTTGAACCCTGTCAAATAACCAGAAAGACTTGTTCAGGATGCCTCTGTCTCCAAGTAATGTTGCTGTTGTGGAGCTTGAGTAAATGAGGCTAGACAATAAAGTACAGTTTAATGCGTTTTCCTGTTGCATGCTGGTCTGTGTTTGTATTCCTTGAAATAGTATTTTTAGGCAGTTTGCAACAAGAAATACACAGTGCTTGATGCCCATTCAGAAGAGTAGTGTTCTGGTTGATTGCTTTAATGGGTTCTTATATTTTGTCATGATTAACTGTTGTACTGGGTAATTACTGAACCCATCAGGAGAGGGGCAAGGGGAAGGAGCAACAGCCCTGAAGAGACTGGGAAGCCAGGAAATGAGGTGGGAATAATCTGAAGCTATCCAAAACAATTTTTAAAGCAGTAGCACAGAACTGAGCTCAACTCTTGTGAAGATGTGAATTGCATCTGCATCTGAAACAGAGATGTCCATGGGTGACTTGTGTTTCACCTCCTGGTTCTCCAGTGGGAAGCTCTCTTTCTTTGACTGCATGTAACCATTTTCTGCATTGCTTCTGCACAGATCAGGTTAGGAGTTGTTAGGAAAATGCAGAACCTTGTTGATTGTGTTATTTTTAACTCAACTGTACTTAGTGATTGGAGCAATCAATTCTTTGTTTCAAGTATTGATGGGAATGAAGAATGAAGTTCTGACTTCATTTTGCAGGCGTAGATGTGGCCAAATGAGGGTGGCTTGACTTCTCCACTTGAACAGAATCCAGTCTTACATTAAACTTCTTCTTAGCTCCATCCTTCATTAGCGATGTGGAGTGTGTTTCTCTGGGTTAAGTGGTAGAGGCAAGTACTTTATGGCAGCAACCACAGCAGTTTCTGTCAGATGTCAGTATACCTAAGGGAATAAGTCATGTATGTTGTGTGTCAATGTGCCAGTTCTCCAAAAGCTTTTTCATTGCTGCCTGTCTTTCTTGAAAGAGGTCTTTGGCAAGTGTTATTTTTCAAATCTGAAGAGAGAAAATGAAACCACTTTCTTAACAGTGATTGTGATCAGCTTCAGTGTAGTTAAATGGATTTGTTTTACAGGGGCCAAAAGCAGTGACAGTTTGACTGTAGCAGCAGCTTTCTTTTCATAACATTGAAAAGCAGTCCGCATGTGCATTACAGCATTAAGCTGTCTATCATTAAAAACTTAAAAATTTAACTTAAAAACTTAACAGGCTTGAAGCCTTTTAGCCTTAGAAAAGACAAGGTCTTACGATAACAAACTGTATGTTAACTTTATATACTGGAAGACTCTCATATCAGTAATGTTGGTGTTTTGTAGTGTATTTTTTTAACGTGTACTTTTCCCACTTAGTGGAATGTAATATTGAAAAGACTGTTCTTTGAGTTGGAAAACTGACAGCAAAAAACATTCCTTTGTGTTGTGGGTTCGTCTTGTTTTGTTTTGTTTTTTCAAAATAAGTTTCATAAGTAGTATAGCAGTACAGTGAAATATTTCCTCCAAAACAGAGAAGCAATCCTAAAGACTTTTGATTTTTATATATACATATTTTTACTATAGGTATCTCAATTGTCTTGGCTTGAAAAGAAAGTAGCTACTGCTCTCTTTGGTACTCCACCAACTTCAACAGTAGATGAAGCATTGCAGAATTTTCTTAAGGTAAGTCCTACCCATGGTTTTCCTTCACTGTTTACCAGCAGTTACCTGTAATCAAGAAGTCTGTTGAAGACATTTTGTAGAGAGAGTCTGTAGCTGTAAATCCAGGGATCTCCTAAATACCACAAAGCTCTACAGTAAAATGGTTTTGTTCTTCTCTATTTCAAAAATAGTTTGGAGATGAATGAGTTGCACCTTTCTTTTCTTCGTTTATTCTGCAGAAATCTTCAGTGACTTGCCATGTCAATAGTTAGTGAATTTAAAGTGAAATAAATACAGATTAGTTATGTATTATATGGAATAGTGATGTATGTATAATTGTGATGGTTATTTGACCACTTCTGCAAGAAGGTTGACATAGGCAAGGAAAACTTTGATACTGTGACAGTTCCATTTTTCTTATCTGAAACTCTTCACATTTCAGTAGAAGCCTTTCTTGTTTCTGGAGGTGAAATTGATGCTGAGGAAAGATCTTTACAGTGCAGTAGAAAAGAAGGCTCTGTCACATAAATCTTTGTTCCTGGATGTTCTACTTGAGTGTGCAGTTACTAGAGAAAACAGCATGAAAAAAAAAAAAAATCAAGCTGTCTTTCAGTGTCTTTTATAGAAATAATTTCAACTTCTAGCACTGAAAAATACAAGTTTTTCACTTGGCTGAATTCAAAGTGTAAACTTCCAGCGTTACAATTCCTTTCAGATAGTTTCCCAAAGGAATTGGACAAGCATATTTTTTCTCACTACCAAAACTACTTATTTTTTGTGTTCTTAGTCTGTTTAAAGGTTGAATGCTTTCTGAATTTTAGAGAATATAATACATTGCCATCTTCCCAGTGTATAGGTCTTATCTGCAGGGTTAAAATCCAAAGATTATAGAAATAATTTGAAATATTCACTTCAGGTTCAGGGCACTTTGTAGGGAGCTGCAGAGTAGCTGTGATTTTAAGTCAAATTCGGTAACAAAAATTAAATTGCTTTCTGAAAGACAATTGTATCTTTTTCAATTATTCAATTATTCAATTATTTAATTGACTACAGTTGTAGTGACAGCAGCATTGCTTTGGTTCAAGAACTGCAGCTATGGTATGTTTCACTGATGTAATTTTTCTTTCCCAAAAGCTATTTGTCTATTAATATTGTTTCTTGAATAGTAAATAACTGATAATATTTGTACTCTTCAATCAAAGTTTTACATCCATGGCATGTTTTAAAGGGAAGATGATCTTGAATTTTTCACAATACCTGAATTTTTTCAGAAGATAATAATCTGAAAAGAAGGGTGAACCCATAGCTGGAAAATACGAATATGTGAAAGAGAAACAGTTATCACATGGACAAATACAGTTCAGTATCCATTACTCAGCATGCAAATGGTTGGTTGCATATTTCTTTGAGGAGGAAAAAAATGCTAATAATTTAGAGAGAGAAATGTTTTCCAGCCTTTTGTGGGAGTGAAGGAATCCAATAGATGTTCTATAGAATGAGGTGGTATCTGTTCTAAGCAGGTGGTGAGTGAGGAAGCCAGGAGGTATGGAACATTTCAGTGTATTTGATGTCAGCAACTTACGTGCCTGGTTTAGAGTTTGTTTTCTTGTTTGTTTGTTTGTTTTCATGTTGTTTATTTGTTTTCTTATTGAAAGTGCCAAACATTGTGGTGCACGCAGTAAGGATGATTCAGTCTGTTTTAGGAAGCTTATTGTGTTGTCGAAAATGGTATATGGACAGGTAAATCTCCTCACATGATGTTTGGTTTGTCTTTATGTTTAGTTTCCTGTTTTTTTCTCCTTTAGGCAGAAGAAATGCATCCAGGATATTCCAAATGCAATTATGTGTATTTGGCAAAGGTAACCAAGTTCTTTTAAGAATAATGATTTCTAGACTCCATATTCTTACAGTGATATGATTGGAAACAAAATGTTTTTTCTTCTCAGTGCTATAAAGATCTTGGCCAGAAAACCAATGCACTGAAGTACTGTGAATCTGCACTGTCAGTTCTCCCAGTTACTAATGAGGTGGGTACTGAGACTGATAACTTGTTCTATTATGACCATTGTCTGCTTTAGCTCCCGTTATTACTTTGTCAGTAGTAATGTAATGTTGCACTTTTTTTTTTTTTAATCTAAATATGGGATCTTCCTTTTTCCTCCACTTAGGTTGGCTTATTGCATTTGTTTATGTCCACAGCATAAAAAACAAAAACAAAACTTTGAGCAATTGTCAGGAGCTAGGTTTGTGCCAGAGGCTGTCAGAAATTAAATTGCACTCTTTGTAATTCAGTCCGTTTTCATTGGACTATCTTAAGATAAGCAATTGTGCGCATCGATGTTCTGAATTTTGTCTCAGACCTATTTTTTCTCAATTGAAAGTACTTGGGATTTTTGTCTCAAGTGCTTGTTCTACTCCTGCCTGAGAATCTCTATTTTGTGATCCCTGCTGAGGCCTCCAGGGCACTGCCTGTTGCTAGCTGTTACAGAGGTGGATTAACTGGTTCAAGCTTGTCTTTGTCTTCAACTGCAATGTGGTTACAGAGACACATTTCATTCAGTTGCATCTGATACAGTGTATTTCATCCTAATACATAATTAGATTCAGTTTTAGACCCGTTAGAGTATTTTAGTACTCAGATGTGTGAGTTTTCTATAGATATTTGTGAAATTTTTAAGTGATCTAATTTCTCAAATGTAAGCCAAGTCATGGCAAGAAGGTTCACTCTTGCTATCTCACCTCGTGTAAAAGCAAGTTCCATAATTACTGGCCTATGACTGAAAACATCCTACCATCCTAAAGCATGACAAGTTCAAACTTGAGCTTTGTCAGCCTAAGGGACCCCCTTTGAGCACAGCAGATGTGGTAGAGAAGAGGAGGGAGGTGATTCCAGAGACTAATTGGCCTTATCCCATTTAATTCTTTGAAGTTGAGGAAAAAGACCATTCATAGCTTTGTAATTTGATTGACAACTAATGCTGTATGTGGAGCACTAACATGTTTATGTCAGAAGTTCTCACTCAGAAGAAAGACCACTGCATGCCTTACCAGCAGCTGCTTCTGTGTGGCCTTTATGTTTAGTCCAAATTAGAATATGTGTCAATCATAAATTAAGCAATCGTTGCTTAAGTTCAGTGCTTCTTTTCAGTGTTCTTTTAGTACGTCCTAACACAGATATGACATAATATCTTAACACTGCTTTATTCTTTACTTATTGTTGAAATGTACCTTCAGGTTGCCTGTTTTGAAGAAATGATGGAAAGACTCCTATACATTCTGATGGGGTTTTTTGTACTTTAATGCTACATAAAACATAGCGCAAATGGTATAGGCATGGAACTGAAATTGCTTGGACTCAGCCTGTTTTATATATGTCTGCTTTGGCTTTTCTCCTGATTTTATTTATTTATTTATTTATTCGGTATTCAACCTACTACACACAGGTCTTATTGCAATGAGCTCAGAGCTCACCAATAAAATTGCAAAAAAGCATTGTCTCACATAAATTTCTGGTGTGCAGAAGGCTACGTGTGTTTAGTGAATTAAAAGTCATTCAACATTCATAGAGACTCTTGAAAAAGTGTAGAAATAATCTAGTGTGAGATTTGTCTTTCACAAAAATGGCTGGAGAAAAATTTGGTGTCAAGTCACAGGTAGTTGCTGAGGCTCCCCACACACTTCGTGGAAAAAGAGAAAGGCAGAGAGAGACTGCGTGTGCAGACATGTCTAAGATACATATGTGATACACCTTGACTGCATTGCTAATGCGGGGTGAGTTCTGCCTGTAAAGGCCAGTGTCATCATTCTAAAGGTGAGCTCAGTGCATTCTTCAGAGTTCAGTGCATCCTGGGCCATCCTGGGGCAGGGAGTTAGACTCTTCTCAAAGGAATGCCTCAGCATGTTTCGAAAGTGCCAGCAGATCCTGAGAGCAGGAATTTGGGAGTGATGCAAGGTGTGTGTATGTGTGTGTGTGTTTGTGTGTGTGTGTGTTTGTGTGTGTGTGTGTGTGTTTGTGTTGTGTATTCTGGCAAGCAGAGTGGTGATGAAATTAGAATTATATTGGTTTGTAAACTGAAGGAAAAACAGCAAGTGCGTCACAAAAATCTTTTGTCTGAAGAATCTGAAGAAGATGGTAAGACATGTCCTCTTCTTTTTAGACTAGTTCTTCACGTATCACAGATTTATCTGCTTTGGCTCATTTCACTTGCAGTGTGTTTTGAATTAGATTTAGGTATAAAGTTCAGGAATACAAAACACTGGAGCAATAGTGTGTAAATCTTTTTTTCTTTCCCCTAAATCAGTAAGCACAAGGTAACACCAACCTCATTCTGAAAGTAATTATGATAAAATGGAGATCTTGAATACAACCTCTGTTGCTAGCTGTTACCTCAAGTCCCATCTGAATTAGAATATTGCGTCTTATTTTATTATGATGCTAGAGAAAAATTCTTACTAATTTTGGGGGAAACGTGTTGGAACTGAAATGGTTCGGGCTTAGAGCTCTATGTGTGAATAATATTTAGTCAGGTTTGTTTAAGGGAGGGACTGACAAAATTGAATTGACTACAGCCCTGTAAAAGCTAGGATTCACAGACTAAAATAGAAAACAGCTCAGCAGCAGTCTGAGGATTTCTTTCAGTTAGCCACAGCACAGGATCTCATGGTTGTCAGCAGTATAGGATGTTGTCACAGTCATGTGAAACTCATCATTCCTAAGTGTAATCATAGTTCCTCATGTGGAGTTTTAAACCTTTCTTTCTTCAGGCAGGGAAATTCCTTTATTGTTTCTAAATGTTGGCTTCTGCTGAGAAACATGCATATGTATAAAGGCATTAAAACAGTTGTAGACCATGAGACAAACTTGCTGGAAAGGTGCCACATTGAGAAAATATGTAGTATTTCATGATAACAAATCACCCTGCAGCATAACTATGAAAAAGTAGTAGTAGATAATGGTTTAATTTGTTAGTTCTTCTGAGCATCCCCAATTTCTGTTGACTTCAGTGGAAACTAGAGGTACTCAGCATCAGTAAAATAGCCCATCACTCATTTTGACCCTGAAGTCAAATTCTCAGCTGGTCTGACTCAGGGTACTTCTTTGACACTTTGTCTAGAATTCATTCCATGTAGCATTTCAAGTTAAGTGAGATGAGTTTTGTCTTGAATGTTGTATCACATCCAAATATCCCTTCCGTGAGTGTCTGTTCTGCCACTTAGAGAATATTGTTTTAATTCAAGGGTTAGATGGGCTTCCAAACTAATGATTCCTATAAATCCTAGTATAAATGTGGTTTTGTTTTCTTTTTATTTTTCATAGTCAATTTGGCACATTTTCAACCAATCATTCCATGGATTATTATTATTTTTTTTTCTTTTGAAACGGAATACAGTAGATTTAGTGCAAATTAGGTCTGGAAAATGAAACTTGTGTTGCAGTGCTATATTATAGACCTTTCTCTCTATCCTCTGTACTCTAAACAGAAACCTCTGATGAATTGTGTGGTTCTTCCTTGTCCATAAATACTGTTGTACTGTGGAGTGGTACTACACGGCTGGAGGTGCATGGGGACATTAAATTGTCCTGCTTTTCTCTGGTTGCTGTCCAGGTGGATAACCCAAGGTCCTGGGAAACATTCACCCCTTCATGAAAAGAGATCCTAATGCTTAGGGCTGCTGTGAGTTATTACAAAGTGGATAACAGCTGCTCTGTTTATCTCATTGAACTTGCAGTACCCTTACTGAAACTCATTATTTGTAAAGCATTCAGAGCCGTGTTGAGTGTGGCTACATAAAGGGCTGTTGAAACCAGATGTGGTGGACTACAGTGTTGAAAAAGACGCCTTTTTTGAATTTGGGGAGAAAATATAATTCAAATTTGAAAACATGAACCTTTGTCTTTCATTCAGAAAGATGAAATGAGTGTGTAGATGTGTATGCTTGATCAAATACACATTGCTTTTTACTTTACTTATAAGGTGATTTGTCAGAGCTAGATATGTAGATGACATCAATTTCTTTTTTATGACAAAAATTGCTTGGCACTTTCAAGGGAGGAACTTGGAGAAAAAATTATGTATAAATGTAAAATTATGAAGTATAAAAGTAAAGAAATTATTTTTTCTTATGTCTGGAAGTGAGCGTGAAGGTGGGAATAAACCCTGTGTGCTTTTAGGATCAGTAAGCTTGTCACAGAGGTATTAACCTAAGCCTGGCAGAGAAAGAGAAAAAGAAGGGATTGCTTCACTAAAACCTCAAAGTTCTTGTGTCTCCAACTTTTTTTTTTTTTTAATGAATCTGCAATGCATCAGTTACGTTACAAGAAATTTAATTTTGGAAGAGCTGAAAACAGAAAAGCAGAAAGTGCAGAGCAACTGTATTTGCACTGAGAGTTACTGAAAAGTTGTACTTAAAATACAGATTATTTTCCTGAAGCTGAGAATTTACTTTATAAACAAATCAGTGATTTTAAAAAAATCTTCATTTAAAAAAGAATCCCTCTTTCCCAATGAAGGCGATTCAGAGTTGGCAGTAACAAGAAAGAGATTTATATATGACAGAAACTCTTCATTATGACATTTGTTTCTTAACGCTGAAGCATGGAAGGAATTGTAATGGATGGCAAAATTGTTTTCAGCAACAATGACATTCAAAAAGCAAGAAAACCCCATGTGGAGGAGAGGAGGAGGTGGAGGTAGATGTAATAATGTGCAAGAACAGTGGCTGAAGTTCTAAACAATGAGGGCAGCTACTGAGGAGAAATAATGCCTGTAAGAGTTTCATGATTATCATGAATTATTGTGGTTAACCTCCCAGCTCATTAAGTTATGTTTTGAATTATGTTGATAAAGAATTGAAAAGAGTGGGAGTTTAAAAAGGGTGGAAGAGAGGACAGAGCATAAACTTCAGCATCTTCCACTTCC